>NW_027152353.1:0-300000 GCF_040937935.1 Hyperolius riggenbachi | reverse complement strand
GTCAAATTCAAAATGTCAAAAAAAAAAAATTGCACCAAAACAGCAGAATGAGAACAACAACATCAGAAATCCCATCATGCTTTGCTTAGCATCAGGGGAAAAATGCCCGGGCAGTTTTCTTCTGTGCAGCTAAAAATGAGGCATGTATAAGAGAAACAAAGTTCTGATGCTGTGAAACTGTTAAAGAAACACCAGGCCTTTTCAGTGCCGCTGAGTCGATTTTTAGTCCGGAGGTTCACTTTAAATTCGGGGAAACATGGTACATTTCTCTTCACCAAATATATAGCTAGACAGATTGTGAGTCAGCCTATCATAATCATTCAGATCCAGCCAGACCTGATGGGGAACTAACTCAGGATTGTATTGTTTTTGTTTGTGTTTGTTAAGCAACTGCCAAGGCAAATTCCTTGTAGGTGCAAACTTACTTGGCGAAAATAAATTGATTCTGATTCTGATTCTGATAAGCTGGGTGGCCATGCGCCTCCTTCCCAATGTTACAGTCACATGGGGTAAGTGACAGCTCCTAAGACTGCGGACAAACCACACCTCCCACGACCTGAGGGGGGACTGCGGTAGTGAGAAGGGCAGAGGCAGAAAAAACTCACCCCTCACAACCCTCACAGTATGGGGACCAATGCGGGACAAGGTGCCAAATGTCATATGCCTCCTGATTACTACAACATTGGTAAAATATTTGACATAAAGACAGGTTCTCTTGTATGGGAAAAAGCATAGGAAAATGATAAGAATATTCTGTCCCATACAGTTACAGCTGTACCTTCTAATGTGTTGGGATGCAGGACATATTGTCTCCCTGACAGGTAAGATGGTTTCTTTGTGCTGTGATAACACACTGTCTCTTGGTGATACAGGACATCACATTTACCTGACAGGTAAGATGGCTTCTTTGTGCTGTGATAACAGACTGTCTCTTGGTGTAAGATTCATGATTTTGTAATTAACTACTGTATGTATATTATATTGGGAAACATCAATGATCTAGTGTCAAATATTCAGCCATTCCTACTGGATCTTGTTGAGGTATAATTGTGTCCCAATTCTTCTATACTGGTGCTCTCCATACACACTTATTCTCTTTAGTCTCCCTCTTCTCTCTTATATTTTATTCTTTTAACACACATTTTAAAAATGTTTTTATGTATTTTAGAAATGTTTTGTTTATCTTTATCAATACTTAATTATTAACACAAGCCTGTTTGCCAGGAACATGAATAGATTCATCAGCATTAATGTATTGCATTAATTTGTCCTGATAACTTGATAGACATCCACTGTTTATCTCATGAATGTATAAAGGAAGTCAGGTCACTTACTGACAGTTATTATTAGCATGCAAGGGGAAAACAGATAATAAGCAGGAAGTCACAGGGGATTATTACCAGGGGTGAGGAAGTCAATTCCATATATGGCGGTGCTGGGAAGTTCCTGACTGAACCTAGAAGGGAGTTGCATTTGGCACGTTGTTTCTTAAACCCTTCCCAAATAAATTGATATAGACAGTCTGACCTAACTGAGCGGATTTTGGAAGGCGGTGCTCCAGAGGTGACAGCAGCAGCAGGAGAGCTGTATTACAGGGATTGTTATACGAGTTTAGATTATACTAGTTCACTTTCCTGGTACTTTTGACATTCATCACAATTGATACAGCAATAACATTTTAATTACTTATGACATCTAAGAGCCCGTTTCCACTTGTGCGGTGCGAATCGGTGCGCTAAAAATTTGCATGCGGATGCGAATTTCGCATGCGGGTGTATGCGAATTTTCGTGCGAATTCGCATGAAAATTCGCATGGGTGACGGTGTATGCGAATTTCACCATGGCAGTGCCGGTGTGCTTTTCCATTGATTTCCATGCGAATTCGCATGCGAGTTCGCATGAAGATTCGCATGCCAAAGCCGCAGGCGATTTCCCTATTAAATACATTAGCGGCGATTCGCATGCATTCCACACGCAGGCGAATTCTGAGGGCTCTGGCGTGCAGAAAAATCCTGCACAGAAAAACACTCAGGAAAACTGACAAGTGGAAACAGGCCCATCCACTTGTATTGGCTGTGCAAATCTGCATGCAGGAAACGCATGCAGATTCGCAATAGTGGAAACGGGCCCTAAGTGCTGCATATATTGTTTTTCAAACAGAGTAAACAAAGGCAAAAAGTGGCTGCCACTATGGCAAATTAAAGTGCACCTGAACTCTTGCACAAGACAGAAGGAAAACAGAGAGAAATGCCCCTGTGTGTATTTAGAGGGAAGAGCCTATCTAATTCCCCCTCATCTATTATTTTATTCATTTATTGTATTTATAAAGCGCCAACATATTACGCAGCGCTGGACATTAGTTATGGTTACATTACAGACAATATTTAGGGGTGACATACAGCAATATGACAATACAGGAATACATGCAAAGCAGATCACGCAGCACAGTATGAGTACAAGGTAATGCTTAGTCACTGGATGGAGCATGGAGATTAGGCAACTCGAGTTCACTCAGATCCATAGGATGGGTGTACGGTGATGGAGGTGCGTGATCAGGTAGGAGGAATAAGGAGGAGGACCCTGCCCGAAGGCTTACAATCTACAGGACTGTGACTAATCACAAATGTAATTTGACTTCTCAGCTGTGTCAGCTGGCTGCCACGGCAAAGCAGCTAGTTTGTAAACACAGGATGTTAACCCTATGGCACACTGCAGATTTATCGCAGGATTTGTATCAGCTGTAACAAAGAAATGTTTTTCCTTTAAAGGTTATTATGCTGTTGCTTATCTTTTAGAGCAGAGAGTAAGTTCTGAGTTCAGGTACACTTTAAGGGCACAGGGGGTAGCTCAGCAAGCAGTCGTCACTCTGTGCCCCAAATCACGCATACACGGCGTGCTCTGTCTGTAGGAGAAGGAAGATGATCCATACGTAACATTGAAGAATGATAGTTGGCACTGCTGGTGTGCATCAACCATCTTAGCCGCACAGACGTTAGTCTCATGTCCACGGCTGCTGCTGCTACAGCTGAAGGGAGGTGAGACTCATGTCCGAGCACTTTGCAGAAGGTGCGTGCATGATTGCGCGCGCAATGGCAATGGTCACAGAGACAGGGGGATTGGTGGCAGGGGACAAAAGTCCCCTGAGACAATCCGTGCTGGTGCAGCGAGAACGATCACTGGTTTTGTTCAAAAACGGTAATCATTCTCATTAGATGTAAGGGACGTGCACTTGATCGTGCCACCCTGCACTCCCCCTCGCTCCCGCTGCCCGTTGGAGGTGAGATGAATGAATGAGAACGTAGTTCCCATTCATTAATCTAACTCCACGTGTGAATGGTCGCCAGCATTAATGAGATGCCGCGATCATTTGTAACTTCCGACATAGCACATCCACGCATTAACACCTATTTGCGTACTCAAAGTGCACTAATAGGAAATAATGCACGAGGACATCTTGTGGCCATATAGTAAATTACACTGACATACACACACATACATTCAGTTTAATAAATTCAATCATAGGCTTGTAGTTAGTGATGGACGTAAAACTGAAAAAATACACCTTTATTTCCAAATAAAATATTGTCGCCATACATTGTACTAGGGATATAATTTAAATGTTGCAATAACCGAGACAAATGGGCAAATAAAATGTGTAAGTTTTAGCCACACTAGAATGTTTTATTTTAAAACTAAAAAAAACTATAATGGCTGAAATCTGATAAGTAATTCCTTTTTTTCCGTATTATTACTGTTAAAATGCATTTCGAATAAAATAATTCTTAGCAAAAGGTACCACCCAAAGAAAGCCTAATTGGTGACGAAAAAAACAAGGTATAAATCAATTAATTGTGATAAGTAGTGATAAAGTTATTGGTGAATGAAAGGAAGGAGCGCTGAAATGAGAAAATTCCTCTCGTCCATAAGGTGAAAACAACCTGCAGGCTGAAGTGGATAATTAGTGTGTCTCAAATGAGACACACAAATAAGCGCAGTGCCAGCTATCATTCCTGGATGTTGTGTATATTTTGGTTTTTTTTTCTGTTTTCTCTGGACAATATTTTTTCCTGTAAACTATTATATTTAGTAGGCATTTTATAGGGATAATCAATGTAAATGCAGAAAATACATGTTTTTCCCATTTTACCTTTCCTTTCCTTGTTTAACTACTAGTTGGGCATGTAGTGAACCATTATCCACAGACTGCACATCTGTAGTCAGAAAAAGCCACCCCAGTATAGGCAGTCACCAGGGGCGTAACAAGATTTAACAGGGCCCCCCTGCAAAAATGGTAGCATAGGGCAACCCTTGGTCCTCAAAAACCATGCAAGTCATGTGATCGGGAGCCAGTGAATGGCAGCAGAGAGGCTCCCTATGCCACATTGATTCTTTCATTTGGCACTGTTATTGGCCTGAGGAAGCGGGCTCAGACCCGCAAAACACGTTGCCTGTGCTACACAAAGATGTCCTCATTGAGGTAAGCTACCTGATATCCTTTTCTGATTTTAAGCTGATTTAGACGCTTTTATTCAACCAGGGCGCCTCTTTCCCCCAAATTGGGCAGCAGAGAGTGTTCTGTTGTTAATCAGCGTCTGGAAGCAGGTAGAAATTACACATGCTCCTGCACATGGTATTTGTAAACAAAGAGGGAGTTCTTTTGCTAATTGGCTGCACTAACGGTTGGGGGGAGGGAGGAGGAGGAGCTCCCAAAGCCTCTGGGCCCCCCATGCGATGGCTAGGGTTGCAGGGGTGATTGCTACACCCATGCAGTCACCCAATCTAGGTAGCCAGATGTGACCCCAAGTATAGGTAGCCAGAAGTAGCCACCTCAGTATAAGTAGCCAGAGGGGTACCCCCCAGAATAAGTGGCTAGAAGTAGTTCCTACAGTATAGGTAACAAGATGTGACCCCCAGTATAGGTAGGCAGGGGGGTCCTCCTAGTACAGGTAGCCACAAGTAGTCTCCCCCTCCCCCCATACAGATACCTGCAAGTATAGTTAACCAAAGAATAGCTAGCCAGAAGTAGCCCCCTCACCTCCAGTATAGACTTCTCAGTATAGGTAGTGACAGGGCACCCCAGTATAGAGTGCTTTGTAAAAGTCTATAAAATTTTGAAGTATCGGAAATCTAATGAGACAATAATGTCAATTAAAGAAGTGTGGATAGGACAAATGGTACTAAAGTATTATACTTGACCATGGATCCAGGTTTTATACGCAAACTCTAGGGTCTGGAGATTTTTCATAAACTTGTATTTAAATGTTCGCCTTTCCTTCTCAGCAGTGGTGTAGGGATCCCCATAGCAGCCATAGTGGGTGTTATGGAGCCCAAAGCCAACGGGGGCCTGGCGTAAGTGTCGGTGGCGATAAGTGGGTCAGCAGACCTTACAATGAGATGCAGTGGGACCCTTTATGAGCAGAATAGTGCAAGCGGACTCTCAGAATTCAGTATTCCAGAGATAATTTTGCAGGGCTGGATGAAATTATGCTAGGGGTGGGGCAGGGGCAGTATACAATTTGCACTGGGGCTCATGACTTTGTAGCTACATCTTTTTGCCCCACTCTTGTACAATTCATGCTCTACAGCAGCCCCATCTAGTCTCCTGTAGTGTTGGGCGAACACCTGGATGTTCGGGTTCGGGTCCGTTCGCCGAACATGGGCCAGATGTTCGGCATGTTCGGTCCGAACCCCGAACTCCCCCGAACATCCCGCTTTTGGGGGCCCTATGGGGTCGCAGGCATAAGGGGGGAGCATGCCCCGGTCGCGCGGGGGGGGGGGGTCGGAAATTCCCCCCACCCCCTCCGCTAGCGCTCCCCCCTCTGCCCGCTTCCCCATACAAAAATTTTCCGTAAAGTTCAATAGTACCTTCAGTGGCTGGCTGGCACTGTGGTGTGAGTGAGTAGGAGGAGTCCGAGTAGGACGCGTTGAGGCCGGGCAGCGGGCGGTTCCTTGTGGTACTTCCGCCCTTTCTCTGACCTCACGTCCTCTGCATACGAGGGTACGCGTGACGCGTACCCTCGTATGCGTCATCACGTAGAGGACGTGAGGTCAGAGAAAGGGCGGAAGTACCACAAGGGTACTACCGCTGAACCGCCCGCTGCCCGGCCTCAACGCGGCTCCTAGACTAGTCGGACTCCTCCACTCATGATCCATCTCACCACAGCCAGCCAGCCAGCCAGCCCACCACTAGTAGGTAACTTTCCGCAAACTTTTTTTATGGGGAAGCGGGCAGAGGGGGGAGCGCTAGCGGAGGGGGTGGGGGGAATTTCCGACCCCCCCGCGATCGGGGCATGCTCCCCCCTTATGCCTGCGACCCCATAGGGGGGCTGTATTCGGGCAAACAGGGCCCTGTTCGGCCGAACAGGGGCCCTGTTCGGCAGGGCATTGAGTAGTTCGGGCGAACCCGAACTAAAAGGCCGAACACCATCAGGTGTTCGTCCGAACTTGAACATCACCCGAACAGGGTGATGTTCTGCAGAACCCGAACAGTGGCGAACACTGTTCGCCCAACACTAAGCAGAGCGCAGCTGGACTGGTGCGGGGGTGGAGAGAGGATGAGGTGGAGGGGGCAGAGGAGGACAGCAATGTCGGCTCTGGGGCTGCCGATGATGTGCCAACAGACGTGGCCAGACTCTTCTCAATGGCAGCGCACATGCTGAGGTGCCTGCGCAAGTACCCAAGGGTGATCCAGATGAAGCAGAGGGAGGACATCTGGATCTGCATGATGCTGGACCCACGTCTGAAGGGGAAGCTCAGCCAGTTCCTGCCTGCAGGAGGAGACCGTGCGCAACAAATGAGGGATTTGCAGCTGTCCCTTGTTGAGCGCTTGGAAGAAGCCTTTCCTCAGACATCCACCCCCACTCTCCAGCCAGCACAGAGGCAGCAGCAGGTGCCTGCATCCACCAGCAGCAAGCGCACGTGCACCACAGACCTGCTGTCTCTGACCCAAGAGCTCTACATGAGTGTAGAGCTGCCAAGGACTAGAGAGGAGGTGCCTGCAGCAGCATCCTTCTCCAGTCACAGGCAGTGCTTGACCCGCATGGTGGCTGACTACATGGGGTCCTTCAGCGGGCTTGACAGCGTGGCCCCTGTTGATCCCATGGAGTATTGGGTCAAGCACCTGCCGATCTGGAGCAAGCTTGCGCAGTACGCCCTGGACGTGTTCTCCTGCCCCTCTTCCAGCGTACTGTCAGAGCGTTGCTTCAGTGCAGCCGGTGGAGTCGTCACTAAGAAACAATCTCGTCTGTCTCACAAGTAAGTGGACAGACTGACATTTCTCAAAATGAACCAGGCTTGGGTGGAAGGCGAACTCCTGGCCCCTGTTGTCGGCGAGAGGGGGACATGAAGTGGCGCACACACACATTACACCTGCTGCTGCTGCTGCTGTATATCTTCCTGCTGTCTGTGTGTCTCCACTGCCAGGGAACACATTACAAGGTGCTGCTGCCCATGCACCACCAGCTATTACGCTCAACAATAGCTGCATTAATTTGAAAAAAAAAAAATTGTAATTATTTTAGAGGTGTCCGGGTTGAAAACTGTGCTGTCCCAATTGTGTATTGGACACAATGTGGGCTTCACGATCGCTGTCTGGAACCTCATGCTGTGTATTTACGGCCCTGGAACCACCGCTAGGAACCAGGGCCTACTATGTCTCGCTGCCTGCCCTCCTGCCTGCTGCCAAATGCCAGTCTGCCACACACACTCATCCTCCTCACGCTGCCTGCTGCTGTATTGCCTCCTGCTGTATGTGTGTTTCCACTGCCAGGGAACACATTACAAGGTGCTGCTGCCCATGCGCCACCAGCTATTACGCTCAAAAATAGCTGCATCCATTTGAAAAAAAAATAAAATTGTAATTAATTTAGAGGTGTCCGGGTTGAAAACTGTGCTGTCCCAATTGTGTATTGGAGTATTGGAACCTTATGCTGTTTATTTACAGCCCTGGTACCACCGCTAGGAACCAGGGCCTATTATGTCAGTCACATCACACTGCCTGATACACACTACTCCTCCTCCTGTAGCTGCATTGAGCTTCTGCTCTCTGTGTGCTGCTACCACTGCCAGGGAGAACAGAAGAAGAACTATTTTCTGCTGCCACCTGACCACCCACTCTCCTACCGAGTACCGACCGACTATTACCACACACTACAAATAGCTGCAAGCCTGCAACTACTTCCTCCTCCTGCTGATGTCTGTGTTTTACCACCGCCAGGGTACACAGAAAAAGGCGCTGTGGCTTGCAATGTGCCACTACCTACCTATTATGCCACCAACACAAATATAACTATGGTGTTATTAAAATAAAATATTCCCACAAATGAAAGAACAAAAAAAATATTACAAAAGAAAGGAAAACGAAGAAGAAGAAGAAGAAGAAGAAGAAGAAGAAGAAGAAGAAGAAGAAGAAGAAGAAGAAGAAGAAGAAGAAGAAGAAGAAGAAGAAGAAGAAGAAGAAGAAGAAGAAGAAGAAGAAGAAGAAGAAGAAGAAGAAGAAGAAGAAGAAGAAGAAGAAGAAGAAGAAGAAGAAGAAGAAGACTGTTACAACAACCATTTTGGACACACCTTCTCATGCAAACACTTTTCATGAAGTTAATTTACTATTTTTGATACCTTTTTTATAACTACTACATCACCACATAATCACTTGATGTTTTTCTTCATAAAAATGGTGGTTTCATGCATCATTGACCTCCAATACAAGTTTTACAAGCTATTTAAGGCCAGCTCGGATATTTTACTCGAATACAGACTCGGATAGTGACGTCGGATATCCGAGGTCGAATCGTATATTCGATTAAATCGGATATTGAACTTCGAGTGAATTCGGATAGTTTACTATCCGAATTCGACCAAACTCGAATAGGATAATTGTAACGATCGGTGAAGCACAGAGAGGATCTGATTACCGGTGATCTGCAGTATCACTGGGAATACAGATGTATACCAGATTATAAGTGATCTGCAGTATCACCGATAATCCGATATACCAACTAACCTCTGTTCACCTGAGTAGAGTGTAGTGTTTTGGTGTAACTGTAACACTTAGAGGACTAGGCCTCAGTGTAGTAAGGAGTACTACACAGCTTCCTTCCGAAGACCTGAGCTCTCCAAGGCGGGGGGAATCAGGCTGCCAAAAGTAGGAAGGTTTGTCTGAAAGTGACACTCTGGAGGAAGTAGTGGATGATTGGTGTCAGGACACCTTCTGGGGAAAAGGCACAGGAAACAAAAAACACGGGAGCCCAATAGTGTAATATGTTTAGTCAAAATTGTCAATATAGAAGATAAGAATCTACTCACAAGAGTGGGTTGCAGAGGGGCAACCGACCACAGGAAGCAGGTGGAGACAATTAACCCGACTCCACTCGGGGAGGTCACTAAGGACCTGGATGCGGTCGCTCTCCTTGGAAAAAAGGAGGAAGTGTCACTAACAGGACGGGGAACCGCCTCTAACAATAAGGTCGGTTCTCGAGGTCGGGCAAGCTAGGTCGTAACACACGGACAGATAAAGTACAGATACAGTAGGCAGAGGCGGAGTCTAAGGCACAAGCAGGGTTCGGCAACAGGGTATCAGAAATATCGAGGTACAAGATCAGGAGGCAGGAGCAGAGTCAAAGGACGAGCCGGGGTTCGGCAACAGAGTATCAGAAATATCGAGGTACAAGATCAGAGTTCAGGAGGATAGTCAGGCAGGCAAAGAGTCATAACAGATAATCACAATCAAACTAGTACTTTAGCTATCAAACAGAATCTAGCTAAGTGTAGGATTACAGCTCCAGCTGGTCCCGGCACACTTGCGGATCTGACTACGGATCTGGGTGCTTCCACATAAGTGATCGCAACGCCAGACACCAGAGAAGTGACCGGCTAGCAGTATATATACACTGGTATCCTTCCAGCACCACCCTAAGTGCAGGACCAATGATGAGGAGTGGAGCCAGAGTCAGCTGACCACCCTGGTCAGCTGACTCACTTCTGCCTGCCATAAAATCCCTGTCTGAGTGCGCACGCGCGCGTCACTCTAAAGCCAGAGGGACTACGAGTCCCAGCCACAGCAGCCCCGCTCTGCGGTGTATCCGCGCGTCCAACGCGGCGGTTTCTCCGCGCTCCACTGAACTCTGCTCGGAGACAGCCGCCTCACACTGAGAGGAGGTGGCTGCCTCTCCGTGTGCGTCCCCACTATGCGCGGAAAGAGCCGCCTGCCGCTGGCTCATGGCGGCAGCTCTTCTGTGCTTTCTCACAGTACCCCCCCCGAGGAGTGGACTCCGGACAGCTCCTTCCAGGCATTTCTGGGTGCAAAGTGTGAAACTCCCTCTTTAACTCATCGGCATGCATGCAAGTCCCTGGTACCCATTGTCTCTCCTCAATACCGTACCCTTTCCAATGCACTAAATATTGTACCGAGTTCTGTACAATACGTGAGTCTAGTATTTTCTCCACCTCATACTCAGGTTGGTCCTCCACCATCACAGGAGGAGGAGGGGTAGGACCCACATGAACCGCAGGTTTGAGAAGGGACACATGAAATGACCTTACGCCCCGCATGCTGGCAGGAAGGTCAATGGCGTAAGTGACGTTGTTAATTCGTTTAGTCACGGAAAATGGACCCACAAACCTGGGACCCAGTTTGGCAGATGGCTGCTTCAAGGTCAAGTGACGTGTGGATACCCAGACTAAATCCCCTGGCTGAAACTTCCATTCCACGGACCGTCTCTTGTCCGCTTGACCCTTCTGACTCTGAAACGCCTTCTGCAAGTTCCCCTTAACGATTCCCCAATTGTCCCTGAGTGATCTCTGCCAATCCTCCAGTGCTGGAAATGGAGAAGAGACAACTGGAAAAGGGGAGAATTTGGGTGACCTCCCTGTCACAATCTGGAATGGCGAGAAACCGGACGAAGAATTCTTCAAATTATTTTGTGCGAATTCCGCGAAGGGTAAAAATTTTACCCAGTCACTCTGTGCCTCCGCAACGTAACATCTTAGGAATTGCTCCAAAGACTGGTTAATTCGTTCAGTCTGCCCATTTGTCTGTGGGTGGTAGCCTGACGAGAAAGACAATTTCATGCCCATTTGGTGGCAAAATGCCCTCCAGAATCCAGACACAAATTGGACTCCCCTATCTGACACGATGTCTTCCGGAATGCCATGCAGCCGGAAGACGTGAATGATAAACAATTCGGCCAGTTCTTGAGCCGAGGGGAGTCCTTTCAGGGGCACAAAATGGGCCATTTTGCTAAAACGATCGACTACCACCCAAATGACCGACATGCCTTCAGACCTGGGCAATTCCCCCACAAAATCCATGGACAAGTGGGTCCATGGCTCACTCGGGGTGGGCAAATGCTGCAACCTTCCTACAGATGCCAGCCGGGAGGGTTTACTCTTGGCACATACCGCACACTCCCTGACATACTCCTTGCAATCTGTTGCCAAAGAAGGCCACCAAGCACACCTGGCAATCAGATCCTGCGTTCTGGCAGCTCCAGGATGACCAGCATTCTTATGGGCGTGAAAGAGTTGCAGGACTTGTAAACAAAATGGCAGTGGGATAAACATGACCCCTTCGGGTTTTCCCTCAGGAACATCCTGCTGAAAGGGACCCAAAACCTCCGTCCAATCCTCCTAAGTCTCCGTGGCGGCTAACACTAGTTTCTGAGGGATGATGGACTCAGGAGCGGGGGGCTGTGCCGTCTCTGGTTCAAAACACCTAGAGAGGGTATCTGCCTTGATGTTTTTGCTGCCTGGAGTGTACGTGATTATAAACCTGAACCTCGTAAAAAATAAAGACCACCGGGCCTGACGGGGACTTAGCCTCTTAGCCCCCTCGATGTATTCCAAGTTCTTGTGGTCGGTGTAAACTGAGATCGTGTGTTCTGCCCCCTCTAACCAGTGGCGCCATTCCTCAAACGCCAATTTAAAGGCTAGAAGTTCCCGGTTGCCTATATCGTAATTTTTTTCTGCAGGTGAAAACCTACGGGAAGAGTAAGCGCACGGGTGTAATCTGCCCTGCAACCCAGACCGTTGAGACAGCACCGCCCCCACCCCAATTTCTGAGGCATCAACCTCCATGATAAAGGGAAAGGACATGTCCACATGCCTCAAAAATGGTGCGGAGCAAAATAATATGCCTCAGTGCAGCAAGGAGTACTGCACAGACTCCTTCCACAGACCTGAGCTCTCCAAGACGGGAGGAGTCAGACTGACAGTAAGAAGGATAGTCTGAAAGTGACACTCAGGAGGAGATGTCACTGACAGGACAAGGAACCGCTTCCAAGGGTAAGGTCGGTTCTCGAGGTCGGACAAGCCAGGTCGTACACACACGGACAGACGAAGTACAGATTCAGAAGGCAGAGGCGGAGTCTAGGTACAGGCAGGGTTCGGCAACAGGGTATCAGAAATATCGAGGTACAAGATCAGGAGGCAAAAACAGAGTCTAAGGACAAGCCGGGGTTTGGCAACAGAGTATCAGAAATATCGAGGTACAAGGTCAGAGTTCAGGAGGATAGTCAGGCAGGCAAAAAGTCATAACAGATAATCACAATCAAACTAGTACTTTAGCTATCAACAGAATCTAGCTAAGTGTAGGATTACAGCTCCAGCTGGTCCCGGCACACTTGCGGATCTGACTACGGATCTGGGTGCTCCCACATATGTGATCGCAACGCCAGACACCTAACAACTGAACAGCTGGCAGTATATATACACGGAGGCCTCTCCAGAACCTCCCTAAGTGCTGGACCAATCAGGAGTGGAGTCAGAGTCAGACGCGGCGGTTCCTCCGCATTCAGTAGGAGCAGCCGCCTCTTGCCTCGCGCTGATCAGAGGCGGCTGCTCCTCCGCGACTCCTTACAGTACCCCCCCCCCCCCCCCCCCTGAGGAGTGGACTCCGGACAACTGCTACCAGGCTTTTCTGGGTGCAAAGTGTGAAACTCCCTCTTCAATACATCGGCATGAATGCGAGTCCCTGGTACCCATTGTCTCTCCTCAATGCCATACCCTTTCCAATGTACCAGATATTGTACCGAGTTTTGCACAATGCGTGAATCTAAAATCTTTTCCACCTCGTATTCAGGTTGATCATCTACCAACACAGGAGGAGGAGGAGTGGGACCCACCTGGACCGCAGGTTTGAGTAGGGACACATGAAATGACCTTACGCCCCGCATGCTGGCAGGAAGATCAATGGCGTAAGTCACGTTATTGATTCTTTTGGTTACTGGGAATGGACCCACAAACCTGGGACCCAGTTTGGCAGAAGGCTGCTTCAGGGTCAAGTGACGTGTGGACACCCAGACTAAATCCCCTGGCTGAAACTTCCATTCCACGGATCGTCTCTTGTCTGCTTGACCCTTCTGACTCTGGAACGCCTTCTGCAAATTCCCCTTAACAATTCCCCAATTGTCCCTGAGTGACCTCTGCCAATCCTTCAGTGCTGGAAATGGAGACGAGACAACTGGAAAAGGGGAGAATTTGGGTGACCTCCCTGTCACAATCTGGAATGGCGAGAACCCAGATGAGGAATTCTTCAAATTATTTTGTGCGAATTCCGTGAAGGGCAAAAATTTTACCCAGTCACTCTGTGCCTCCGCAACGTAACATCTTAGGAATTGCTCCAAAGACTGGTTAATACGTTCCGTCTGCCCATTTGTCTGTGGGTGGTAGCCTGACGAGAAAGACAATTTCATGCCCATTTGGTGGCAAAATGCCCTCCAGAATCCAGACACAAATTGGACTCCCCTATCCGACACAATGTCTTCCGGAATGCCATGCAGCCGGAAGACGTGAATGATGAACAACTCGGCCAGTTCCTGAGCCGAGGGGAGTCCTTTCAGGGGCACAAAGTGGGCCATTTTGCTAAAACTGTCGACTACCACCCAAATGACCGACATTCCTTCAGACCTGGGCAATTCTCCCACAAAATCCATGGTCAAGTGGTTCCATCAGGGGCGGACATACGGCCGTGCAGGTCGTGCAGCCGCACAGGGGCCCCTCAAGTTCCGTTTCTTGAGGGGCCCATTAAGTACTGCTGACGTTTTTTAAAACTTTTTTTACCACCTGCAGTCCGCACGCAGCTTCCGCCTCCTGTGTCATCACTCCCCCTTCTCTCTTGCCTGTGCTCTGTGGGCCCCCCCTCACCAATAAATAACTCACGTGAGGTGGCCCCGATCAGGAGAGCCTCTGCTCCAGGAGAATGGAACAGAGGCTTGAATAGCAAGCAGCACTGCAGTGCTGTCATGTGTCGCTCCTCCCACTCTTTCCCCGGCAGATTCTGAATCCACAGACTGCAGAGCTGAGTACATGTCCCGAGTTCCAGGGAAGCAGCGCTGTTCAGTAAGTGGCTGTGCTGTGCACTGTGTAAGAAGCAGCCTGCAGCTGCTTTAGAAATATATGTCTGGCTGTTATTTTTCTGGATGCTCTCCTCTGTACCTCTGTACATGTAATGTTATGCTGCCTGTGTTCAGGCAGAAGACACACAGCTCTGTCTCTGCCTGAACTTTTGACCCTCTATATGCTGCTTTTATTCCCCCTGCCCCTCACAGACACAAATGATGTGCTGCCCTGCAGCCAGAACATCACCCTCTCCTCTCCAGCTGACTGTCCCAGGATCCCCAAAACAACCAGCCAAAAGGTCACAGAAACAGTAGAAGCTTAGAAGTATGGGGAGCAGTGAAGGTGAATTGTCTTTTAATTCCCAATAACAAACCTCTCTTCCTCTACTTTCTTCTCTTCCCCACCTCTCTCTGTCTCTCTTCCCCATTTTTCTCTCTCTTCCTATAGCTATCACTCTTTCCCTATCCCACTCTCTTTCTCTCTTTCTCTTTGCTCTCCCTTAAAGGAAGCATCCAAGCTAAAAAAAACCCCCAACCACTCCACTTACCTGGGGCTTCCTCCAGCCCCTGGCAGTCGTTCTGTGCCCTCGCAGCAGCTCCGGTGGCTCTCGGTGTCCTCTGCTGCAGAAGCTGACTTCGCCGGCTTCCGGGTCGACTTCTTGTGCGCTCCACGGCGCGGGTCACGTGGTCTGGCCGACGTCATCAAGATTGTACTGCGCAGGCGCAGTATAATCCTGATGATGTCGGCCGGACCGCATGGTGGAGCACAGAAGAAGCCGACCCGGAACCCGACCTGGGTAGGTTGGCTTCTGTAGCAGGGAAGACCGGAAGCTGCAGCGAGGGCACAGAACGACTGCCAGGGGCTGAAGGAAGCCACAGGTAAGTGGATTTTTTTTTTTTTTAGCTTGGACCTTCATTTTAAAGAGAACCTGAACTGAAAATAACTTACCTCCCATGTAGTCTACTTATCAATCTCTTTCTCCTCTCCCATGTCGTATTTGTCCACTGTGATCAATGGAATTATCCGTCCTCCATTTTTAAAATGGCCATTACACCATAACTGCTTCCTGGTCAGCGCACTGTTAAACTGATACATCGTAAACTGTAATATCACCCACTTGAGCGATAGGGAAATATGGACGCAACCTTGCCCATTCAGTTGTAACTGACAGCAGCTGATATATAACTGACAGCAACTGGTATATTTCAGATCTGACAAAATATTGTCAGAACTGGAAGGGATCACTGTAAGAAGAAAATGGTGAGCTTCTGAGAGGAACTGACGGGGAGGTTAGGATGCAATATTCATTTGCAGCTATGTCATGTGTTTATCTTAAATAATTTTACTCAGTTCAGGCTCCCTTTAAGGTGACCACAAACAACACAATTCAGCAATCAATCAGTTACTAACAATTATTCATATGATCTATTGGCAATAAATGTTTGGGACCACTGATGGACAAAAAAATCTCCTAACTGAACCGATTAGATTAATGAAATCATTCCGTCAATCAGATTGGTTGGGAGATTTATGTCCATTTGTGGGTCCCAAACATTTCATTTCTGATCATTTATCGAAATAATCATTTCTAAACGATCGTTCAAGGAATTGTATCGTTAGTGGCCACCTTACCTCTCATATCTCAATTTCCTCTTTCTCCCCACCTTTCCTCTCTTCATCATCTCTCTCTTTCCCATATCTCTGTCTCTCTTTTCCCCCTTCCCTCCTCTCATATAAATAAGCAGAAAATTTGGCGCTGGGGAATTTTGGACATCTGAGGTGCCCAATAAAAATAGCAAGTGCTGGGACCTCCTGTTATACAAACTGCGATTAGTTGTAACTACAGTTTGTATAGCAGGCAGCCTCACTGCCTGCTAATTTTATCTAGCACCTCAGGCACCCAAGTTTACTATTATACCTGCCATTCCTGGCTATTAACATGGCTGCCTATGGTCGCACCCCAAGTATCCAGGTGTTTTGGAGTTAGACTACTATGTAGCGGAACTCTAATGACTGCCTTCTGCTGCCACAGTTGAGCTGCTATACACCGCTGGCTTTATTGTTGCTGAACTCTGGGCTTTGGGGCCTGATTAGTGTTAGGCATAAATGAAAGAGGGCTAGTGTTAAGAAGTTGGTGGTGAGTGGTTAGTGTTAGGCGTAGATAGCAGAGGGTTTGTGTGAGGGCTGGTGCACACCTGAAAGCACTGACATAATTGCAAACCGCTAAGCGTTTTTAGAAGTGATTTGCCTGGCGATTTCCTAGGTATGTTTAGCGATCTTTGGAGGGTTTTGGTGTAGCATTTCTTTTTTTATTTTTTTTGTACAGTAGAGCTGAAAGTGTATAGCTTTTGTAAAAAAAACACTTGGAAAATCGCTCTGTTCTAGCGTCCAGTGATTTTCCACTTTCCTTTACTTAACATTGAGGCTGAAGCCTTAAAACGCTAGCGTTTTAAAAAGCGCTCAGAAGAGCTCTAGGTTTGCACCAGCCCTGAGAGTTGGGATACACCGAATAGTAGTATATCAGTAAAATATTTTAGGGGGCCCACAGGGCACAGGGAGGGAGGAGTTGGGGACATGGTGATACAGGAATCGGGGGGCACAAAAGGTGACACGGGGGAGCTGGGGGGACAAGAGATGACCGGGGAGAAGCTGGGAACAAGAGATGACATGGGGGGACAAGAGATGACACAGGTTAGCTGGGGGGCAAAGAGATGACATGGGGGAGCTGTAGGGGACAAGAGATGAAGGGGGGAAGCTAGGGGACAAGAGATGACACAGGAGGGAGCTGGAGGGACAAGAGATGATGGGGGAAGTTTGGGGGACAAGAGATGATGGGGAAGCTGGGGGAACAAGAGATGACGAGGAAGTTTGGCGGACAAGAGATGACAAGGGGGGAGCTGGGGGAACGAGATGACGAGGAAGTTTGGGGGACAAGCGATGACGCAGGGGGAGCTGGGGGAACAAGAGATAACGAGGAAGTTTTGGGGACAAGAGATGACGGGGAAGCTGGGGGAACAAGAGATGACAAGGAAGTTTGGCGGTCAAGAGATGACACGGGGGGAGCTGGGGGAACAAGATGACGAGGAAGTTTGGGGGACAAGAGATGACGCAGGGGGAGCTGGGGGAACAAGAGATAACGAGGAAGTTTGGGGGACAAGAGATGACGGGGAAGTTTGGGGGACAAGAGATAATAATAATACCTTTTTTTGTATAGCGCTTTTCTCCTGTCGGACTCAAAGCGCTTGCGAGGCAGCCACTAGAGCGCACTCAGTAGGCAGTAGCAGTGTTAGGGAGTCTTGCCCAAAGAACTCCTTACTGAATTACTGGCTTACTGAACAGGCAGAGCCGAGATTCGAACCCAGGTCTCCTGTGTCAGAGGCAGAGCCCTTACCAGTACACCATCCAGCCACTACAGCTGGAGGGGACAAGAGATGAAGGGGGGAAGCTGGGGGACAAGAGATGACACAGGAGGGAGCTGGGGGGACAAGAGATGATGGAGAAGCTGGAGGGACAAGAGATGACGGGAAAGCTGGGGGACAAGAGATGACACGGGGAGACCTGGGGGAACAGGAGATGATGGGAGGAAGTTTGGGTAACAAAAGATGACACGACGAGAGCTGGGGGAACAAGAGATAACAAAGTTTGGGGGACAAGAGATGACGGGGAAGCTGGGGGAACAAGAGATTAGGAAGCTGGGGAACAAGGGATGAGGAAGCTGGGGAACAAGAGATGACATGGGGAGCTGGGGGAACAAGAGATTAGGAAGCTGGGGAACAAGGGATGAGGAAGCTGGGGAACAAGAGATGACATGGGGAGCTGGGGAAACAAGAGATTAGGAAGCTGGGGAACAAGGGATGAGGAAGCTGGGGAACAAGAGATGACATGGGGAGCTGGGGGAACAAGATATTAGGAAGCTGGGGAACAAGGGATGAGGAAGCTGGGGAACAAGAGATGACATGGGGAGCTGGGGGAACAAGAGATTAGGAAGCTGGGGAACAAGGGATGACGGGGGGAAGCTGGGGGGACAAGAAATGCTGGGGAGGGCAAGATATGACACAGGGAGGAGCTAGAGGGACAAGGTGACACTGGGAATCTGAGGGCACAAAGGTTGACATAGAGGGGGCTGGGGGGACAAGAGACGACATGTGGGAGAAGCTGGGGGACGAGATGACACGGAGGGAAGCCGGGGGCACAAGTGGTGATGGGGAAGCCGGGGACACAAGAGTTAACATGAAGGGAAGCCGGGGGCACAAGAAGGAACATGGGGGAAAGCTGGGGACACAAGAGGTAACATGAAGGGAAGCCGGGGGCACAAGAAGGAACATGGGGGAAAGCTGGGGGCACAAGAGGTGACAGGGTGGAAGCTGGTGGCACAAAAAGTTACATGGGGGAAGCCAGGGGTCACGAGGTGACACGGGGAAGCCAAGGTCACAAGAGGTGACACTGGTGGAGCCAGGGACACAAGAGGTGACACGGGAAATACAGTGTGGGGGGAACGAGGTGATACAGTGGAGGGGACAAGAGTTGGTGACACAGGGGAACAGAATAGATGAAGTGACACCGAGGGGGACAACATGTAACATGGGGCAAAAGAGGCATAGCAGGACATGTGTTTACACAAAGGGGGACAAGAGTTTACACGGGGAACAGAAGGGGATGAAAGAGGTATAGGGGGAACAGAGGGGGCAAGAGGTTACACAGGGAGAACAGAGGTGGCACAGGGGGGAACAGAGGGGGACAAGAGGTTACACAGGGGGAACAGAGGGAGATAAAAGAGGCACAGGGGGAACAGAGGGGGACAAGAGGTGCCACAGAGGGGGACAAAGAAGGCACAGGGGGACATAAGGTGACAGAGAGGTACAAAATAGGTGCAGGAACAGAGGAGACACGAGGAACAGATGTGACACAGGACAGGGGTAACAAAAGAGATCAGAGGTTAGTGGGCCATATTGAAATGATAGCGTCATGCAAGTTGCTCTGCCTACCTCATGTCATGGCCACGTTAATGTTTTTGCCACAGCGCGCAAAGCATGTCCCTCCCTTCGAGAGGAGGACGCAGGATGTGGGCCACTTGGGCCACAAAAACCTTTGCTGCACCCCTGGAATGGCATATGGGGGAATCACCACAGTCCAGAAGGGTAGGGAATAGTGGATAATGGCGCAGTGCAGGGCTGCAGCTAGTAAGCAAGTCTTGATAAAGAGTATTGATTTTAATTTATGAGTAATAAATGGAGTGAGCAAGGGATCAGTGCTATTTGGTAATGGCAGGATTGATTTATTAACAACCTGGCAACGGTGCTTTGTACTACCTGCAGCCTGTGCAAGATCATTATGTGTGATGCCTGTGTAGAGGGAATTGCAATTACATGAGTATTAACTGGAGTGAGCAAGGGATCAGTGTTATGTGGTAATGGCAGGATTGGTTTATTAACAACCTCTAAATAGCTGCATTTTTTGCTTTTGTTCAATAAGCTGTATAATGCATTTGTCACGTGTATGCATCATGTATACATATTTCTGGGCCTCAGGGAAGGTTGCTACAGACTGTATTGGTAAATATATGCATTGTGTGACCACACCCACTTTTGTTATAGCCACACCCACTTTTGTTATGGTCACACCCACTTTTAGCTGCATGTCAGGGGCCCACAGTTGGAATTTTGCACAGGGGCCCACAGCTGGCAGTGTCCGCCACTGGGTTCCATGGCTCACTCGGGGTGGGCAAAGGCTGCAGCTTACCTACAGATGCCAGCCGGGAGGGTTTACTCTTGGCACATACCGCACACTCCCTGACATACTCTTTGCAATCTGTTGCCAAAGAAGGCAACCAAGCACACCTGGCAATCAGATCCTGCGTTCTGGCAGCTCCAGGATGACCAGCATTCTTATGGGCGTGAAAGAGATGCAGGACTTGTAAACGAAAAGGCAGAGGGATAAACATAACCCCTTCGGGTTTTCCCTCAGGAACATCCTGCTGAAAGGGGCCCAAAACCTCTGTCCAATCCTCCCAAGTCTCTGTTGCGGCTAACACTAGTTCCCGCGGGATGATGGACTCAGGAGCGGGTGGCTGTGCCGTTTCTGGTTCAAAACACCTGGAGAGGGCATCTGCCTTGATGTTTTTGCTGCCTGGGGTGTACGTGATTATAAACCTAAACCTTGTAAAAAATAAAGACCATCGGGCCTGACGGGGACTTAGCCTCTTCGCCCCCTCGATGTATTCCAGGTTCTTGTGGTCGGTGTAAACTGTGATCGTGTGTTCTGCCCCCTCTAACCAGTGGCGCCATTCCTCAAACGCCAATTTAATGGCCAGAAGTTCCCAGTTGCCTATATCGTAATTTCTTTCTGCAGGTGAGAATCTACGGGAAAAGTAAGCGCACGGGTGTAATCTGCCCTGCAAGCCTGATCGTTGAGACAACACCGCCCCCACCCCAACTTCTGAGGCATCAACCTCCACGATAAAGGGATAAGACGTGTCCACATGCCTCAAAATTGGTGCTGAGCAAAATAATTTCTTAAGACGAGAAAATGCTGCGAAGGCTTCAGGGGACCAGTGGTTGGTATCCACCCCTTTTTTCGTCAGACTGGTAAGGGGGCAACTAACGTGGAGTACCCCTTAACCCTCCTGGCGGTAAGCCCGAGCTGAGCTCGGGGTAAGCCGCCGGGAGGCACCGCTCAGGCCCCGCTGGGCCGATTTGCATAATTTTTTTTTTGCTGCACGCAGCTAGCACTTTGCTAGCTGCGTGCAGTGTCCGATCGCCGCCGCTACCCGCCGATCCGCCGCTATCCGTCGCGCCGCAGCCGCCCCCCCCCTCAGACCCCGTGCGCTGTCTGGCCAATCAGTGCCAGGCAGCGCCGTGGGGTGGATCGGAGTCCCCTTTGACGTCACGACGTCGATGACGTCGGTGACGTCATCCCGCCCGTCGCCATGGCGACGGGGGAAGCCCTCCAAGAGATCCCGTTCTTTGAACGGGATCTCTTGATCTCCGATCGCCGGCGGCGATCGGAGGGGCTGGGGGGATGCCGCTGAGCAGCGGCTATCATGTAGCGAGACCTCGTCTCGCTACATGAAAAAAAAAAAAAAAAATTAAAAAAAAACTGATTTGCTGCCCCCTGGCGGATTTTTACAAACCGCCAGGAGGGTTAATGAACCTCCTGTAATAGTTCGCAAAACCTAAAAATCTTTGTAGGGCTTTTAACCCCACCGGCTGTGGCCACTCCAACACAGCTGTGACCTTGGCAGGATCCATTGAAAGGCCTGAGGTGGAAATTACGTACCCTAGGAACATGACAGTGGTCACCTCGAAAATACACTTTTCCACCTTAGCATAGAGCCTATTCTGTCTTAATTTGTTCAAAACAAACTTCACGTGGACCCTGTGCTCGGAGAGGTTATTGGAATAGATTAGTATATCATCAAGGTATACCAACACGAATCTACCCAATACCTCCCGGAATACCTCATTGATTAATTCTTGGAAGACGGCTGGCGCATTGCACAACCCGAAGGGCATCACTAGGTACTCGTAATGCCCTTCGGGTGTGTTGAAGGGCGTCTTCCACTCATCGCCCTCTCTAATGCGGATTAGATTGTACTAGCCAACCCGCGTCGTAGCATACGCCGCATCTATCTATCTAATAGAGTACGTGCCTTAACCTTGAAGCAAGAAGAAGTAGGCTTTCCATGAGAAAATGTATGCGTGCTCAAACACCAAGTTTAACCCTAGCAAGTCTGGCTTTGCAAATCCGGCCTAATTGGCTATTCATGAGGCAATGCTCATGCAAATATGCATTTGCTTTCGCATGCCAAACTATGCAGGGTCAAAAAACCAATACTGCAAAGTGCTCTCTCGCTGCCTGGGAACCACAGCGGCACCCCGGAGTGGGAGGCTGGGTGGCGCAGCTGCCCCCCCCCAAGCGTGGCCAGCGCTGGGGAGAGCCGTCCGCACCCACCTCCTAATATTAAAAACAGCCACTTACCTTAACGTCCATTGGGTTCTGCTACATGCGCATTAATTTTCTCATGGAAAGCATTTTGTGCAGTTTGTATCCTCTGGAGGCAGGTGGTGGATGACTTGCTCCGGTGGTGTGAACCCTGGAGTGAGTGCGCCTGCCCCCCCCCCCCCCCGGAGTGCTGTATGTGAGCCAGCCCTGAGCTCTAAAGCTCGGGGTGACCCATGCTTCTCTTCTTTCTCATGTGGTGCCCCCAAATTAATGCGCATGTAGCAGAACGCAATGGACGTTAAGGTAAGTGCCTGTTTTTATTATTGGGAGGTGGGTGCGGACGGCTCTCCCCGGCGCTGGCCAAACTTGGGGGGGGTCGTCCACGCCACCCAGCCTCCCCCTCCGGGGTGCCGCTGTGGTTTCCAGGCAGTGAGAAAGCCTGGGACCCTGCGGTCCCCCCAGTTGTATAAAAAGGGGGCATTGGGAATCCTCCCCGTGGCGCTCCTGGAGGCCTGGAGCACACCAAAAACTGCTAGCAGATCCGCAAAATGCTAGCAGATTTTGAAACGCTTTTTCTTATTTTTCTGTAGCATTTCACCTAGCATTTTGCGGTTTTGTAAAGCATTTTTGGTGTAGTAGATTTCATAGATTGTTACAGTAAAGCTGTTACTGAACAGCTTCTGTAACAAAAACGCCTGCAAAACCGCTCTGAACTGCCGTTTTTCAGAGCGGTTTGCGTTTTTCCTATACTTAACATTGAGGCAGAAGCGCATCCGAAATCCAAAAAAATGCCTCACCTCGGGAGTATGCGTTTCAGCAAAACGCCTCCCGCTCTGGTGTGCACCAGCCCATTGAAATACATTACCCAAGCGTATCCGCAGCCGCAAGTGGATCGCAAAACGCTGCCGAACCGCTCTGGTGTGCACTAAGCCGGATAGTGCTAATGTAGCATGTAGCAGGGTGACTGCTTTGTGGTATTGGTTTGTGCATGCATTTGCATGAGCATTGCCTCATGAATATCCAATTAGGCCAGATTTGCAATGTCAGACTTGCTAGGGTAAGGCCTCTTTTTTCATGGACTGTGAATAGGCAGTGAAATGGCTCTCAAACTCTCACAACTGCTCACTGCTGCCTGGTAACTGCTCACTGCTGCCTGGTAACTGCTTGCTGCTGCCTGGTAACTGCTTGCTGCTGCCTGGTAACTGCTTGCTGCTGCCTGGTAACTGCTTGCTGCTGCCTGGTAACTGCTTGCTGCTGCCTGGTAACTGCTTGCTGCTGCCTGGTAACTGCTTGCTGCTGCCTGGTATCTGCTTGCTGCTGCCTGGTAACTGCTCACTGCTGCCTGGTAACTGCTTGCTGCTGCCTGGTATCTGCTTGCTGCTGCCTGGTAACTGCTTGTTGCTGCCTGGTAACTGCTCACTGCTGCCTGGTAACTGCTCGCTGCTGCCTGGTAACTGCTCGCTGCTGCCTGGTAACTGCTCACTGCTGCCTGGTAACTGCTTGTTGCTGCCTGGTATCTGCTCACTGCTGACTGATAACTGCTTGCTGCTGCCTGGTAACTGCTTGTTGCTGCCTGGTAACTGCTCACTGCTGCCTGGTATCTGCTTGCTGCTGCCTGGTAACTGCTTGTTGCTGCCTGGTATCTGCTCACTGCTGCCTGGTAACTGCTTGCTGAGCACACAGCTCAACAGTCCGTGGAAAAGAGGCCTTAAACTTGGTGTTTGATCACGCATAAATTTTCTCATGCAAAGTACTTCTTCTTCTTGTTTGAAGGTTGAGGCACTTAGTCTATTATATATATAGATGCCCCCCTTAGATCCAACTTAGAGAAGATTTTTGCGGCTGTGACCTGCGTAAATAGATTGTCTATCAAGGGTAACGGATAGCGATTTTTTACCGTGATTTTATTGAGGCCCCGATAATCAATACAAGGTCGGAGACCCCCGTCTTTCTTCTTAACGAAAAAGAAACCGGCCCCAGCAGGCGACCGGGAGGGCCGGATGAACCCCTTGGCAAAGTTATCACGAATGTATTCCTGCATAGCCATCTTCTCTGGACCGGACAAGTTGTACATGTGACCCCTAGGAGGCATACAACCAGCACGGAGATCAATGGGGCAATCAAAGGGACGATGAGGAGGTAATTGATCAGCAGATTTAGGACAAAATACATCGGAGAACTCAGAATACTCTTTGGGAACCCCCTCCACACAAATCTTGGTCCGACCCAATGTCACCTTCCCTAAACACTGTTGGTGACAATGATCGGACCATCTGGTTACCTGACCCGTAGCCCAGTCTATGTGTGGAGAATGGACTTGTAACCACGGCATGCCTAGGATGATAGTGGAGGTTGACATACACAATACAAAAAACTGTAGTTGTTCCTCATGCAGTACCCCTAACGTGACTTTCACCTGCGGAGTCTGTGACAGGGGACGATCCCGTTGCAGAGGGGAATCGTCTACTGCCGTGACCTGAATGGGGGGACTTACTGGAGTGAGGGGAATACCCAACTCCTGAGCAAATTCAAGGTTCATAAAATTAGCCACTGACCCAGAATCAATAAAAGCCTCAGTGGCTACAGACCTATTCTCCCATGTAATCGTACAGGGGAGAAGCAATTTTTTCTCTTTTTGGGGTGAAAAAGGTGTGCCTAGGGTGTCACCCCCCACTACTCCTAGGCAGACTCGTTTCCCGGCTTGTTAGGGCAGTTTCGTACTCTATGCCCCGCTTCTGCACAGTACAGGCACAATTGTTTAGCTATTCTCCGCCTTCGCTCCACCTGGGTCAGTTTTGATCGACCAATCTGCATTGGCTCGGGTGGAGGTAAGGCCGGAACAGAAGAGACAGGCGGAGATGTCGTTACTGAGGATGCAGCAGATGGTGCCGCATAAGATGTCACCCTGACACAGTGACTGCCCCGAGTCTGCCTCTGATGGCGTAGCCGACGGTCGACTCGAATGGCCGATGAGATGGCCTCATCGACTGTCTGGGGCTCGGGTAAGGTTAGCATTAGGTCGGAGACCTCCTCCGACAACCCAGACAGGAAGTAATCCATCAGGGCATAGGTGTCAAATCTGGCGGTAACTAACCACCTACGAAATTCTGCCGCGTAATCCTCGACTGAGCCTCTGCCTTGCCGCAAAAGTTTTAGCTTTCGCTCAGAGGTTGCCGCAAGGTCAGGGTCATCGTATATCACTGCCATGGCCTTAAAAAATTCCTCTACCGAGGTCAGAGCTGTATCTGTGGGAGGCAGGTTGTATGCCCAGGACTGGGAATCACCAGTTAACAAGGTTTTAATAAAAACGACCCGTTGGGTCTCAGTCCCCGAGGATCGGGGTCTCAACTCGAAATATGACAACACTCTACTCTTAAAATTCCGGAAGTCAGACTTGTGGCCGGAAAATTTGTCTGGTACGGGCATACGTATGTCATCACTACGAGGGGATCGCACCGAATCCACTGACGTCTGAAGGGTTTGCACAGAGCCTGTTAGGGCATCAATTAAAGCTTTGTGCTGGCCCAGTGCTTGATGGATGGTATCCACCGAAGTGGCAAGCACGGTCAGAGGGTCAGCGCGTGCGTCCATCTGTTAATTGGTCTGGCGTTCTGTAACGATCGGTGAAGCGCAGAGAGGACCTGATTACCGGTGATCTGCAGTATCACTGGGAATACAGATGTATACCAGATTATAAGTGATCTGCAGTATCACTGATAATCCGATATACTAGCTAACCTCTGTTCACCTGAGTAGAGTGTACTGTTTAGTGTAACAGTAACACTTAGAGGACTATGCCTCAGTGCAGCAAGGAGTACAGCACAGACTCCTTCCGCAGACCTGAGCTCTCCAAGACGGGAGGAGTCAGACTGACAGTAGGAAGGATAGTTTGAAAGTGACACTCAGGAGGAGATGTCACTGACAGGACAAGGAACCGCCTCCAAGGGTAAGGTCGGTTCTCGAGCTCGGACAAGCCAGGTCGTACACACACGGACAGACGAAGTACAGATTCAGAAGGCAGAGGCGGAGTCTAGGTACAGGCAGGGTTCGGCAACAGGGTATCAGAAATATCGAGGTACAAGATCAGGAGGCAGAAACAGAGTCTAAGGACGAGCCGGGGTTTGGCAACAGAGTATCAGAAATATCGAGGTACAAGGTCAGAGTTCAGGAGGATAGTCAGGCAGGCAAAAAGTCATAACAGATAATCACAATCAAACTAGTACTTTAGCTATCAACAGAATCTAGCTAAGTGTAGGATTACAGCTCCAGCTGGTCCCAGCACACTTGCGGATCTGACTACGGATCTGGGTGCTCCCACATATGTGATCGCAACGCCAGACAACTAACAACTGAACAGCTGGCAGTATATATACACGGAGGCCTCTCTAGTACCTCCCTAAGTGCTGGACCAATCAGGAGTGGAGTCAGAGTCAGCTGACCAGCCAGGTCAGCTGACTCACTCCTGATCATTATAAATCCTGCCTGAGTGCGCGCGCGTCACTCTAAATCTAGAGGGACTACGAGCCCCAGCCACATCGCTGTGCGGCAAGCCCTCGGGTGCCCCATGCGAGGGGTTGGCCGCACCGCTAGCCGTACGGGTGGCGGCCTCCCCGCGCTGGGACCCAGTGGAGACAGGGTCACGTGCACCAACCGCCGCGTCAGACGCGGCGGTTCCTCCGCATTCAGTGGGAGCAGCTGCCTCGCGCTGATCAGAGGCGGCTGCTCCTCCGCGCCTCCTTACAACAATTAGGTAAAAAAAGAGACTTAAGGGTCTCTTTAATGAATGCTGGCATCTCACTGACATCAGCTTTCATTCATCACAGGCACTGTGACCGGGTTTGGGAACAAGCTGTTCCTATTCACCAATCACAGAACGGTAGGATTGTGACGAAAATGAATGGCAGCGACACGGCGATTGGGAATGGTGTGGTAAATAATGCAGTGCGCATATCTATGCCCCTGTTTGTTCAGTGAAGTTTCCAGGGGTGTAAGTATACATGTCATCAGTGCATAACCAGTTAATATATACAAATGAAGTCAGGTCATCCATTAATATTGACCTATTAATTGCTAGCATGGAAGGAAAGGGGAAAAAACAGATAATAAGCAGGAGTTTATAGGGAATAACCAGGGGTGAAGAAATACAGTACATTCCATATGACGAGCTGCGGAAAGTTCTTGGCTGAACCTAGAAGGGAGTTACATTTGGCACGTCTATGTTTCGTAAACATTTCCCAAATAAATGCTTATGTCTGTTCCCTGTAGTACATCTCTCCTGCTGCTGCTGCTGCTGCTGTCAACTCTGAGGCACCTCCTTTCAAAACCTGCTGAGTTGGGTGAATGGTGTATAACTAGTTCACATTCCTGGCAATTCTGACATTTCAGCTGTGTTGCAATTGAAGCAGCAATAACTTTTTTTAATTACTTATGACATTAAGTGCTACATAGATTGTTTTTTCTGCATAATCTAGGCTTTCTCTCAATAATATTTTTACCTGGATTTATTAATAATAATTATCTATTTAATAAGCATTTTCTAGGGAAAATATACAGTGCTGCCCATAATTATTCATACCCCTGGCAAATTTTGACTTAAAGTTACTTTTATTCAACCAGCAAGTAATTTTTTGACGGGAAATTACATAAGTGTCTCCTAAAAGATAATAGGATGATGTACAAAAAGCATTATTGTGGGAAAAAAACATTTCTCAGGTTTTATTTACATTTGAGCAAAAAGTGTCCAGTCCAAAATTTTTCATACCCTTCACAAACTGTCAGTCTGTGGGAAAATCCAAAGTTCTATACCATTCCAAATAGTCCCAGCTGTTCTACAGCATCCTAATTACCCTGATTAATTGGAAACAGCTGTTTTAATCAATTCAACAAATGAAAAACAGCAGCTCTCTGCAGTTGGTTTGTGGTCAGTCATGGCTAAGACAAAGGAGCTCAGTGAGGACCTGCGGCTGCGCATTGTGGCTGCTCACAAGTCAGGAAAGGACCACAAGGCGATTTCTAAATGATTTCAAGTTCCAGTGACTACAGTGCAAAGTATTATTAAAAATACAAGATGTTCTGCACTGTGGAAAATCTCAGAGGACGTGGTTGGAAGCCAAAAGTGACACCTGTGCTGGCCAGGAAGATAGTGAGAGTGGTGATAAAGAATCTAAGGATCATAACCAAGGCCATCCTGGTGAATCTGGGCTCTGCTGGTGGCAATGTCTCAAGACAGATGGACACTGCACACTGCTGGGTTCCACTGATGCAGAACATGGAGGACACCACTCCTCCAGATAGGACACACAAATGCTCGCTTGGCCTTTGCAAATGCTCATCTGGACAAAGAAGAAGACTTCTGGTCTTCTGTGAAACAAAAATTGAATTGTTTGGTCACAACGATCTTTCCTTCATTTGGCATAAAAAACGAGAAGCCTTTAACACAAAGAACACCATCCCCGCTGTCAAACATGGTGGTAGAACCCGAATGCTTTGGGGTTGTTTTTTCAGCTAATGGACCAGGGAACCCAATCATAGTAAACGGCACCATGAAAAAAGAGTAATACTATAGGATTCTCAACAACAACATCAGGTAGTCTGCAGAGAAACTTGGCCTTGGCCACCAATGGACATTTTAGCATGACTATGACCCAAAACTCAGCAAAAGTGGTGAAGAAATGGTTAGCAGACAACAACATTAACGTTTTGGAGTGGCCCAGCCAGAGTCCTGACTTGAATTCAATTAAGAATCTGTGGAGGGAGCTAAAGATCAGAGTGATGGCAAGAAGA
Source organism: Hyperolius riggenbachi (assembly GCF_040937935.1). NCBI lineage: Eukaryota > Metazoa > Chordata > Amphibia > Anura > Hyperoliidae > Hyperolius > Hyperolius riggenbachi. The sequence goes on along the minus strand of NW_027152353.1, from coordinate 270,945 downwards.
CCCTCCATCCAGAAAGATTTGCAGCTCATTGCTAAAGATGAATGGGCAAAAATACCTGTGGAGACATGCAAAAAGCTGGTCTGCATTTATAGGACACGTTTGATTGCTGTAATAGCTAATAAAGGCTTGTCTATTGATTATTGAGAAGGGTATGAATAATTTTGGCATGGACACTTTTTGCTTAAATGTAAATAAAAGCTGAGAAATGTTTTTTTCCGCAACAATTACTCTTGTACATAGTCTTATCTTTTGGGAGACACCTATGTCATTTCCTGTCAAAAAATTACTTGCTGGTTGAATAAAATGAACTTTAAGTCAAAATTTGCCAGGGGTATGACTAATTATGGGCATCACTGTATGTAAGTGCAGAAAATACATATTTTTCACATTTCACCCTACCCACTATGCAATTTTGCGATGATTTTTCTGATGACTGTCGATTTTTTTGAGCAACAAGCAATCGTTTCTGTGATCTCCAAACATGAGTACAGGCACGCAATTGCATGCAGGGGCATACCTAGTGGATTTGACACCCAGTGCTGGGTATTATAAGACCCCCCCCCCCCCCCCCCAAAAAAAGGAAAGGAGTGAGTGTGGCATACTAAGCACGCCACGGCAGGTAATGTCAGGTATAGGTGCCCCCAGTCCTTATTGTGTGTAGTTGCCACGACTACAGCTATTTCAGGTGTACTCAACCTGATATTTTGCCGGTGCCAAGTCTCAAACCGGATCGCTCACACGGTTTTGAGGTAACCTCCAAAACAAAGAAAAGAGACGGCACTCCACTGGCTGCAATTCAAATTGCTATATTCAGGAACAAGACATTACATGTTACGGATAAACTCCTTCATCAGATGTCAAACAGCGATTGAATGCAATTGCACAGGTATATATACTCTCATTCCAAGTGCTCCACCCGAGTAACTGCAAACCCCACCCCTGTTACAATTAACCCTAGAAAGTCCATGTTCTCCACAGTGATTCAATTTATAAGGTCATAGTCTCACGGTCTTTTGGCACTCCTAATAGGCTACCAAAACAATAACAAATAACTGACCGTATTTCTGTCTGGCACTTCCTGCATGGACTGCCACATAACCACCTGTCAATTTTTTTGAGCAACAAGCAATTGTTTCTGTGATCTCCAAACATGGGTACAGGCACGCAATTACATGCAGGGGCATACCTAGTGGATTTGACACCCAGTGATGGATATTATAAGACACCCCTCCTCCCCCAAAAAAGGAAAGGAGTGAGTGTGGCATACTAAGCATGCCACGGAAGGTAATGTCAGGTAAAGGTGCCCCCAGTATAGGTAATATAGTTGCCCAAGTATAGGTAGCATAGTTGCCCCAGTATATGTAATAAAGTTGTCCCCAGTATAGGTAGCTAGTATAGTTAGCATGGGCGTCCGCACGTATTGCAAATTGGGGCATCTGCCCGACCCTGGCCACCCGCTGCCCCCCCCCTGGCCACGTGCCCATGCGGCCAGCAGGAGGGGAGAAGCGCAGAGAAGAGGGAGAGCTATGGGCATAGTTGGGAAGGGCGGACGTCTCCCCCCCTTCCCTCACCTTAGGGGGCTCTACCTCCCTCGCTCGCTCTCCCCTCCGGAGTCCGGAATGAAGTGTGCAGCGGCTGGGCAGAGGGCGGAACTTACCTCAGCTCGCTCCTGCGCCGGAAGTTCTGGTGCCGCACTTTGGTCTGGACCAGACCAGAGTAGCGGTTAATCCATCCGGCGCCTGCGACGAGACAAGGTAAGTTCCGCCCACTGCCCAGCCGCTGCACACTTCGTTCCGGACTCCGGAGGGGAGAGCGAGCGAGAGAGGTAGAGCCCCCTAAGGTGAGGGAAGGGGGGGGGGAGACTTCCGCCCTTCCCCACTATGCCCATAGCGCTCCCTCTTCTCTGCGCTGCTCCCCTCCTGCTGGGGCACACCTGGCTACCTATTCTGGGGACATATACACCTGCCTACATATACTGGGACATATGCACCTGCCTACATATACTGGGACATGTACCCCTGCCTACATATACTGGGACATATACCCCTGGCTATATATACTGGGGACATATACCCCTGGCTACATATACTGGGGACATATACCCCTGGCTACATATACTGGGGACATATACCCCTGGCTACATATACTGGGGACATACACCTGCCTACATATACTGGGACATATACCCCTGCCTACATATACTGGGACATATACCCCTACCTACATATACTGGGACATATACCCCTGGCTACATATACTTTGGACATATACCCCCTGGCTACATATACTGGGGACATATACCCCTACCTACATATACTGGGGACATATACCCCCTGGCTACATATACTGGGGACATATACCCCCTGGCTACATATACTGGGGACATATACGCCCTGGCTACATCTACTGGGGACATATACCCCTGGCTACATATACTGGGCCATATACCCCTGGCTACATATACTGGGACATATACACCTGCCTACATATACTGGGACATATACACCTGCCTACATATACTGGGGACATATACACCTGCCTACCAGTGGCGTACCTAGGGCATTTGACACCCGGTGCTGGGTATTATAAGACCCCCCCCCCCCTAAAAAAAGTAAAGGGGCAAAAAATGGGTGGCGCTATAACATGCGGCGCGCTTTGCGCGCCGTGGCAAAAAATGGGCGTGGCCATGACTGGATGATGGCGGAGCTAACTGTAATTTGACGTGAACCCAGGTGAGAGTGATATGGAGGCTGCCATATTTATTTCCTTTTAAACAATACTAGTTGCCCTGCTGATCTATTTGGCTGCAGTAGTGAACTGAATCACACCAGAAACAAGCATGCTTGTTCAGGGTCTGTGGTTGAAAGAATTAGAGGCAGAGGACCAGCACGGCAGCCAGGCAACTGGTATTGCTTAAAAGGAGATAAATATGGCAGCCTCAATATTATTCTCACCTCGGGTTCACTTTAAAAGTGCAACGCAAAGACAGTGGACCCAAGTTTTGGTGACCCTTTCCCCAGAAAATTCACATAATTGTGCAGGTTTTCTCAAGAAAATACACGTAATGTGTGCAGATTTGCCCAGAGAATACGTTCAATCATGTCGGCAGATTTGCCCAGAGAATACGTTCAATTATGTCTGCAGATTTGCCCAGAGAATACGTTCAATCATGTCGGCAGATTTGCCCAGAAAATACATGCAATCATGTCTGCAGATTTTCCCAGAGAATACGTTCAATCATGTCGGCAGATTTGCCCAGAAAATACATGCAATCATGTCTGCAGATTTGCCCAGAAAATACATGCAATCATGTCGGCAGATTTGCCCAGAAAATACATGCAATCATGTCTGCAGATTTGCCCAGAGAATACGTTCAATCATGTCGGCAGATTTGCCCAGAAAATACATGCAATCATGTCGGCAGATTTGCCCAGAAAATACATGCAATCATGTCGGCAGATTTGCCCAGAAAATACATGCAATCATGTAGCAGATTTGACCAGAAAATACATGCAATCATGTGGCAGACCTGTCCAGAAAACACTTCAATCGTGTAGCAGACCTGGTCGGAACATAAACGCTACCCCTGGCTGCTAATATAAATAAATAAATAAATAAAAAACATTTACTCACCTGCAGCAGAGCTCCTGTTCCGGCCTCCGTCCAGTGCGCAGCTCCCACGATCCTCTGCAGCCAGCAACTCCCAAAGTCTCCAGAGCAGGGCTTCGGACATTTTACTATAGCCCTGCTCTGCCGCTGCGGTGAACTGATACGGCATCTATTAGATGCCGAAAGTCAGTTCACGCTGGGGGGTGCTTGGAGAATTTTAAGGGGTGCTTCAGCACCCAAAGCACCCCCCCCCCGGTGCCACCACTGCCCCCAGTATAGATAGCTAGCAGTTGCCCCCAGTATAGGTAGCTAGTTGCCCCCAGTGAAGGTAGTATAGTTGCCCCAATATAGCTAGTATAGTTGCCCCCAGGATAGGCAGCATAGCTGCTGTCCCCAATGTAGGTAGTGTTGCTGCCCCCAGTGTAGCTAGTATAGTGGCCCCCGTACAGCTGCCCTCCAGTATAGCTAGTATAGTGGCCCCCATAATTGCCCCAGTATAGCTAGTATAGTGGCCCACAGTTTAGATAGTATAGTTGCCTCCATTGTAGCTGGTATGGTGCCCCCCCCCCCAGTATAGGTAATATAGTGACCCCCATAGATGCCCCCAGTGTAGCTAGTATAGTGGCCCCCCGTTTAGCTGCCCCCAGTATAGTGGCCCCCAGTATAGCTAGTATAGTGGCCCCCAGTTTAGGTAGAATAGTGGCCCCCAGTTTAGGTAGTATAGTGGCCCCCAGTTTAGGTGGTATAGTGCTCCCCCCCCCCCCCAGTGTAGCTGGAAGGAGGGGTGACAGCAGGGATAGCGGCGGGGAGGGGGGAAATATCCCCCCCCGCCTCCCTCACCTGGGTCCCCTCCTTCTGCCTCTCTTCTCCCCCCAATAACGTGAATACTCACGTTACTTCCGCGTATCAGCCTGGAACGCTGCGTCGCCGTCACGTGCCTCTAATGATTGGAGGCACAGAAGAGGCATGTGATGGCGACGCAGCGTTCCAGGCTGATACGCGGAAGTAACGTGAGTATTCTCCGCGCCAGCCTGCTCGCTGCCCACTGCCCCCGGCCCGCTCCCCGCATTTTTGGGGGGAGAAGAGAGGCAGAAGGAGGGGGGCCCAGGTGAGGGAGGGGGGATATTTCCCGCTATCCCTGCTGTCACCCCTCCTCCTAGCGCTGCTCTTCCCCTCCTTAGTCAGGTGTAGGGGGGTCGTGGCGACACCCCCCTGGCTGTCTGGCACCCGGTGCGCCACGCCCCCCTGCGCCCTTAGGTAGGAACGCTACTGCTGCCTACATATACTGGGCACATATCCCCCTGTCTACATATACTTGGCACATATACCCTTGAATACATATACTGGGCACATATACCCTTGACTACATATACTGGGCACATACACCCCTGGCTACATATACTGGGCACATATACCCCTGACTACATATACTGGGGTCATCTATACCTCTGTCTACATATACTGGGGACATATACCCCTGGCTACATATACTGGGGACATATACCCCTGGCTACATATACTGGGCACATATACCCCTGGCTACATATACTGGGCACATATACCCCTGACTACATATACTGGGCACATATACCCCTGCCTACATATACTGGGCACATATACCCCTGCCTACATATACTGGGCACATATACCCCTGCCTACATATACTGGGCACATATACCCCTGGCTACCTGTTCTGGGGACATCTCTACCACTGGCCACCTATTCTGGGGACATTTATACCACTGGCCACCTATTCTGGGGACACCTATAGACCTGGGGCTACCTATTTTTGGGGAACCACTGCTGTCAGATTGAGTGTATTTTGGGGAACTGCTGCCAGGTGAGAAGTGTCTACATACTAAGGTGGCATTCTGCCTATTTATGTGAAATGCTGTCTATTTATGTGCCTCATGACTGCTGAATTTGTCTTGTTGGGGGCCTCATGGTTACTGAATTTGTCTTGTTGGGGGCCTCATGATTTGTTGGGGGCCTCAAGATCGCTGAATTTGTCTTGTTGGGGGCCTCATGATTGCTGAATTTGTCTTGTTGAGGGCCTCATGATTTGTTGGAGGCCTCATGATTGCTGAATTTGTCTTGTTGGGGGCCTCATGATTTGTTGGGGGCCTCATGATTGCTGAATTTGTCTTGTTGGGGGCCTCATGATTTGTTGGAGGCCTCATGATTGCTGAATTTGTCTTGTTGGGGGCCTCATGATTTGTTGGGGGCCTCATGATTGCTGAATTTGTCTTGTTGGGGGTCACATGATTGCTAACTGCGAGACTATGGGAAAAGCTGAATCCTTATCATATGAGACAATAGCATTAAGCCTACTTTTTCAGCTTTTTAAAACAGAAAATGAAACTGGGAAGTTCTAAAAAAAATGAATACATTTTTCTGGAGTCGGATGGATGAAATTGTTTATCTTCACAGTTTATTTTCATCTTGAATTTTCCATAATGTTCATGTATGAGTTAAAACGTTTGTATTTAGTTTAAATTGCTGTTGGCACTTTATGATAGTAAAGTGACTTTGCAGTTTGGGCACTCGACCTCCAAAAGGTTCGCCACCACTGTCCTCATTTAATGTCCCACCATTGCTAAGTTCATGTAAACTTGTCTCCACCCACGACCACACCCACATTCTGGTTCATGACCACACCCATTTTTCGACGTGGCGCATGCCGTGCCCCGTATTTTGAACACTGTCCCCTTTTTGCCCCCCCCCCCCCCGGAAAATTTTCTGCGGACGCCCATGATAGTTACTCCCAGTATAGGTAGTATAGTTGCTCACGTTATAGGTAGCTATTCTAGTTGCCCCCAGTATAGGTAGTATAGTTACCTGTAGTATAGTTGCCCCAGCTAGCATAGTTGCCCGCAGTATAGGTAGTATAGTTGCCCCAGTACAGCTAGTATAGTTGCCCCCAGTGTAGCTAGTATAGTTGCTCCCAGTATAGCTGCACTCCAGAGCTTAGAATGCAAAAGTAAAGTGAGTAAGGGCTGGTTCATATGGACGCTTGGTGGCATTTACCACCAAGCGTCCGGGACTCGTCGGTTAAACGTTCCCATTCAAGTGAATGGGAGTGTTTAACATCGCGCGGTTACTATCGATTACCATCGATTGCGCAAATGCGGCTTTCCGATCCCGATTTTCCACGTTGTTTCCGTTGTTTCAGGTGAGCCTGAACGCCTCATGCGGCTTCTAGAGTCGATTCACTGCCGCGTCTTCATGTCTTGGGGACAAAGGCTCAGCAGGAGGATGGTTTGCAATAATTTCAGCACCCTGATACTGCGCTCATATGCTGAGTCAGGCGTTTATAAAAACACTCCTAAATATTATATAAAGAGTAAAAGCATTCACATTAAAAATTGCTAAATTCTAGCAGAACAAGCAGTAACCACTTATATAGTGTCCTTGTGCGAGTGACAGTTATATTCATGTGGGAGCGCTCTTCCTAGATGCGTGCTCCATCAAACAAAGTCCTTCAATTGTTGGTCAAGCGCTCTCCTCTGCCTGTACTTTCTTTTACACAGCAATTATAGCATACAAAGAAAAGCCCCTCCTTCGGGGAAAGACTCACCAGACTTCTAGGCCTCCAGGCCAATGCTCGCATTCGGGGTATTGGCCACCCCGCAGCCTCTCTGGCAGTCCTTTCTTGGCTTATTACCGGTCTGTGTAAGCAAAAAAGGAATTCCACATCGCGTAAAAGCGTACCAGTTTATTTAAAAAATGGTTAAAAACAACTTAGTGGTGTATAGCCACTCATTGGGTCAAAGAAAGTTTCACCAAAGAAAGCATACAGCCAGCCCCTTAGTTAACAAGACGACCTGATTCCAGGTACAGGGGTATGCAAAGGTGAGATACACTTAGCCTGTGACAAGGCGCACGCCTCTGTCATCCAGTGTCCCCCTCCGCAAATCTCTTTCTGGCTAAAAAGTTCTAAGAAAAATACCGAGCCTTCTGCACACAAACAGTCCCGCCGCGTCCAGCGGGCGTCGTGCGCTATGACGTCACTCCGTGGCTCCGCCCAACGTTTCGTTGCCCTAGCAACTCCTCAGGGGCTACGGAGGCATGGAGAGTGACGTCCTTTATTCTCTAATCTACGGGCTGTGCGCCAGCGTACCGTTCGCACTCCAGTCACGCCCATAACCTGGGTCCAATTCCTAACTAGTTGGAGGCCTAGGTCCTGCCCCTCGCTCTGCGCAATGCTAAGGCGAATCTTTAGGCTAGTGGAAAGGTTACTCCTCCTATCTCGATACCTTTAGGCAGGTTCAAGGCTTCATGCAGCAACCCCTGCATACCCTTTACATGATGTAAAGCAGCAACCCCTGCATCCCTATAGCATGGTGTAACAATCAGACCATGTACTTAAATACACATACTCATCCAATACATGCCCTTAACACATATCTTTCTTATTACCATAATTTGTTACACACCCTCATTTTCCATGACTAAGTGATACTCTTCTCCTTCACACCCCCCCCCCCCCCTTTCCCCCTACATCCCAAATACAGTCCTCCCCAGCTAGCTAAAAGCTAGCCATTGGCTATAAAAAATCAGCAGGAGGATGAAAGGCGCTAATAGCTCAGAATTAAATATTCCAGAGATACATTTGCGGGGCTGCCAGGATGAAATTCTGCTGAGGGTGGGGCAGTATAAAATTTGCAAAGCATTATGCGTGCAAACAGTTTCGACCGTTCGCATGTTAAGTTTTATCGCGCAAACGGCTTTACGCTTCACGCGCTAAGTGCGGAATGCCATTGAAAGCTACGGTGCTTCCCACAATCAAAAGATAGAGTTTGAAATCAGCAATGGTGCTTACATTTACATGTGAGTTAATGTAATACGGCGCGCGTAAAGTTTATAGCGCATCGAGTAATGTACTGTATACAGTAATAATTCATTATCTACATACCATTCGCGTGATCTGCAGTGACTTTACGTGATAATGATACTTAGCATGTGATAATGATACTTTGCGCGCAAAGTGTAACACCGTTCGCGCAAAGTCATACCTTTACGCGCAAATCTTTCAACCTCTCCACAATCTCACCTGCACACAGTCTGCTAATTAAGATGCTGGCAGCCTGTTTGCATATAACTAGGATAGGAGGTCAATTTTGACCACTGGTCAGTTTTGAGCATCTGAACTCAAAGTGCATCTGTAACTCTAAGTGTTAAGAAAATACAACGACCAAAATTAGACCAGAAAGAAACATCTACCATCATGCTCATTCCTCCTCAGCTGACATCATCCATTTTGTTTTTCAAGTACGATCCCAACTTCATCTATCGATTTCTATCTGATTGCAATATCTGTCTGTCTATGGTACTATCCCAACTTCATCTATCGATTTCTATCTGATTGCAATATCTGTCTATGGTACAATCCCAACTTCATCTATCGATTTCTATCTGATTGCAATATCTGTCTGTCTATGGTACGATCCCAACTTCATCTATCGATTTCTATTTGATTGCAATATTATATGTCTGTTTATAACATACCATGCACTGCTATCTGACTATGGGACATTCTTGGTTTTAAATTTGTGTCAACCTCTGATCTTTGGTTCCATTCCATTAGTTCCCAGCTTTTGGCCTTATCTAGGTCTTGGCCTTAAAGAGTAACTGTTAGCCCCCAAATTGAAATTTAAAACACTATTGCAATGTTTTATTTATTATATAAGTGAGCCAAAAAGCCAATGTACAAGTTAAAAATCAATCTAATTTTGTTACTATGTAACCTTTTCCCCCAGCTCCGGACGCAAGCCGCATATCAGATACTGTAGCATGCAGAGCATGCCTATGTCTGGCCGACCCCCCTCTCCCCCCCAGGACCAGGTGCCAATATATTCTCCCCACCGCAGCTGACCGCTCTGACACGGAGAGAGAGCGGCAGCACTTCCAGAGCAGCACCGCAGAGCAGCCAGCGCCGTGCATCTCTCTCACATGTGATTCTCTCACATGTGACTCGGCGGCGGCTGCTCTGCGGTGCTGCTCTGGAAGTGCTGCCGCTCTCTCTCCGTGTCAGAGCGGTCAGCTGCGGTGGGGAGAATATATTGGCACCTGGTCCTGGGGGGGAGAGGGGGGTCGGCCAGACATAGGCATGCTCTGCATGCTACAGTATCTGATATGCAGCTTGCGTCCGGAGCTGGGGGAAAAGGTTACATAGTAACAAAATTAGATTGATTTTTAACTTGTACATTGGCTTTTTGGCTCACTTATATAATAAATAAAACATTGCAATAGTGTTTTAAATTTCAATTTGGGGGCTAACAGTTACTCTTTAAATTAACATATAATTTATTGCCTTGCCAGCTGTTTATGCAGTGTTATATGCTGTGTTTGATCTGTGAGTTACAAATCTGTCCAGCCACACATGCAGAGTCTCCTTTAAATCCAGCCTACAAGGCTGAGACTCCCATTCAACCTCTCCACAATCTCACCTGCACACAGTCTGCTAATTAAGATGCTGGTAGCCTGTTTGCATATAGCTAGGATAGGAGGTCAATTTTGACCACTGGTCAGTTTTGAGCATCTGAACTCAAAGTGCATCTGTAACTCTAAGTGTTAAGAAAATACAACGACCAAAATTAGACCAGAAAGAAACATCTACCATCATGCTCATTCCTCCTCAGCTGACATCATCCTGTAACGATTGTGGAATTCTCTCCGTGATCAGCGCACAGGATGTGCGCTGACACTGCGGAAATCCTCCACAAGCATATAATTTGCGGGAACCCAGCAGAAGGTGCAATGCACCTGCAGAGGGAAATTCCTGTCGGCAGGTGGAGCTGTGGAGTGCAGAGGAACAGCTCCTCTGCCCTACCACACACGCCAGACAGGAAATGTACGAAGGGAAGAAACGCAATCGCAAGAGAAGCGATTGAGAGTGAGCACAGAGACAGATTGTGTGTGTGTGCAATAAACTAGTCGCCAACCCGTGACAGTGCACACACCACAGCAGAAATAAAGTAGGAACGCGATCGCGAGAGGTGCGATCGCCAGACGTGACACAAGGCTACAGCAAGGCGGAGCACGAGAGTAGCAAAGGCACAGCAAATCATACAATGAGGAGATAAGGAAAATAAGAAACGCTAACTGAACGCGAACACCGCACTCATTCGCAACAGTGCACACGTTCATGCGCGGTCTCCACGTGATAAGCACAATAGAGACAAGCACGCCTAACTAACCACCGACAGACAAACATGAAACAGAGGACGCGAGCGTTTTCTTAACGGTTACCTCACCGAGCCTCCAGCAAGCGTTCGTAGCAGACAAGACAGACACACGAAAACAGGGACAAGCAAGAGATAGGATCCACAGCACTAGCGAAAAGAGGCCAGTGCGATCCAAGGAGACAGAGAGAGGAGATAGCTGGTGGCAACCGCTGCTCCAGCTATACTCCAAGAACAAAGATCAGCACGACTTCCTGTCGGCCACCGCAGGGACAGGACAATCGCAACAGACAAGCAAAACAGATATGCAATCCTAACTGCACTAAGGAAACCTGCCTAAGTGCAGTCCCAGGAATTACTCTAAGCTGAACTTCAAACAATGAGCAAGGCTGACACTCTCCAGAGTGTTTCACAGGAACTAATCCATATGACCAGCGAAGTACTGTGGAATCACATGGTATATATAGGGCAAGCCCACAATGGATGTGGCTAGGCAATTTGCATGATAAACGTATGCAAATTCCTCAGCAGCAGCAAGCTGCAGAACTGACAAAAGGTCTCTCTTAAAGAGACCTGCAGAATGCAGACCTGAACAATGGTCAAAAAGCTGCCTGCCTGCACAGGCAGCTGAGCAGATCATCACAGTACCCCCCCCCCCCTCTAGGGTCGAATTCCAGATGACCCTCAAAACTGCTATTAGCAAAGGACTCTAACTGAAGACTCATGAAGGTCAGGACAGCCCGACAAGGCCCAATTCCAGAGTCAGTCCAGCCGAAACCGACCTCATCGGAAGCAAACGCCACCGAAAAATGCCCATCAGTACTACCAGTCTCAGTATAACACCCATCAGGACTGTGAACGCCAGAGAAGAAGCCATCGACACCCTCCAGACAATACCCACCACCTTCCAAGGAGTGTCTGAAAATACCAAACCTGCCACAATACCTGTTCGAAGTGTCCCTTACAACACAAAAGCCACTGTTGATCTTATCCAGGGTACCAAGCAAAATTTCTCCCGGAATCTCCCAGAACCTTTTGAAGCTCCACAGAGATCCCAAGAGGGCAGAACAATCACCAGGCTCACATGGAGAACTATCAAGAACCCCTATGGAACCAATGACAATTCCAGACTCAGAATTACGAGGACACCCATCAAGATCAAGACTTTCAGGGACCACTTCTGGGCATGCAAGCAGACAGGCCATATCAGAGCATGTCTCCACCGAGGAAGCATCTGAGCATGCTGGTAACCGAGGCACACTTGGGCTTTCTGGGTCACAGAGCACATTGGGGTACACCAGCACAGGAGAAACCTCAGAACATGTCGGGGAACTGCCAACCTCAGAGTCCGGCATGACAGGACCAAAACCAGTACCGGGCAGAGGATCATCATGAGCAGTGGTCTCAAGCACTGGACTTTCAAAAAAAAAACTCGGACTCAGGCTTAGAAGTCTCAGTGACTGTAATGGTATCTGACAAAAACTCATCATTGACTATGCATAACTGAAGCTCCACCAGAGCTGAAAAAGTAGCCAGCAAGGCCGCAATGCCTACTGAAGTGGGCAACACCTCAGAAGGGCTTGGGGGGCAGGAGACATCTCCTACAAGTTCTGCACCCTTTGGGAGGAACTCGGAGGTCTCCAGGAAATCAGGCAAGACCTCAGGAACATCATTTTTCAAGTTTTCTAAGAAGGATTCTGTACTATCCATGTTACAGGGCAAAACTGGAACTTTATTTTGTGAACAGGGCAGATGTCCCAGGGAAGGTTCCACCATAAACTGAGACTGAATTTCATCATCATGAGCGGAACGTACAGGAATATTTGCTGGAATTCTTGCTGCACCCAGAATTCTGCGTAGCAGTCAAACTAGCTTGCAACTCCAAAACTGCAGAAAAACAGGTGAGTATAGTGACAATACCTAGACGAACCTCTAGGGACACTGCATGAGACTCTAAACAAGGCCATCTTAACTCATCCAGAGTACAGGGTGCAGAATCAGCATTTTCCTCAGAACAAGAAAGGGACTCACAAATGTCAGTGTGATTAGACATCATATTGTTAATCATGGTACAGGGCAGGCTCAGAGAAACTTTCTCTGGACCCAGCAAAGATGTTTCAGAGTCAGATTCGCAAAACCAAAACGCTGTCTCACTCTTAGATTCGGCTAACAATGTCAAATCCGAGGAGCCAGAACGCAAAACCTGCGAAGCAAAAATAGCTTTAGGTTGTGAAACTGACGCTTCCATAGCGCAAACCTCCGTGATCTGCGGGGCAGACTGTAAGGTGTTCAGGACAGAAACACTGGAGCAACTGTCACCAGGCAACGGGCCCTTACAGGTGTGAACAGGGTGAGACAAAGACGCATCTGCAGTAGAAATAGCGACAACATCAGGAAAAGTTTTATTAGACATAATAATTTTACTTTTGATGCTGCAAAATTTAGGAATTTTCCCCATGGCAGAATCACAGATGGAAGATCTTAAAGATCTGTCTCTAAATGATAAGGGGTCCCACACATCCTTGAGAAAACTGGCACATTCATGCTGATCACAATCTGCAGGAACATCTGAGAAACAGGCATCAGATTGCACAGATTTAAACTGCACGCAGCCAGGAGAGAATCCTCCAGGATTCGCACAGGAATCAACCACAGTGGCACACCCACTCATTTCAGATCGCACAATGTCACGACTCACATGCTTTACCCCAGAAATGCAGGAACAATCATCCGACAACAATGTCTCTTTATTGGAATCAATTGATTGGTGTGTGTGCAACTCATCCAAAATCGTCTGCCACACATACAACACCGGATCCACAAAGCACCTGTCACACTCATCAGAATCAATCAAAAGGTACACAGAATCGAGACATTCATTCAAGACATCTTCGCTTTTTGCGATGTAAAAATCGCAAAAGGCTTTCCAATCAAAATCAAATTCCTCCATCAAGGCCCCAATGTCCCATGAGGCAAATGGAGGTTCAAACAGGCCAGTATCCAGATAATCTCCATATGGGTGGAGTTCAGGAACAAGAACAGATTTTTTAACTGCGTTAATATAGTGGGCGATCCTACCTATAGTAGAATCCACACAAGCTTTGGATTGAGGCAAAAAACCCGGAGACAGATCAACATCATGGTAAACATCATTATCATACTGAATGGTTTTGCACATTTCAGACTTGACAGAAATAACCTCTTTAGTTGTGGTTGCTATGGGCAACGAATCTTTTGGCTGACAAGCCAAATCAGCAGATTGGCCTGCAAGCACCAACTCATTAACATATGGAAATGACACAGAAATGCTGCACAACTTAATCTGATCAGCATCATGCACTGCAGGAAAAAACTCATAGAAATAACTTGGCAGGGGAATTCCAAGCTTATGAGAAAATACATGACTCAGAAATCTGCGAGGGTTATTTCTCAGATTTTTGTGTATGGCATACTCCTCCGCCCACATGAACAGATCACCTTGGAAAAGATTGTAAGCAATCTGACCACTCCAAGTGGAAATATTGGTGGCCTGAAATTCAGGATTAGCCAAGAATCTGAAACATTCTGATATAAACTCATCTCTGGTTTCAGAGTCCAGTATCTTAAACCTCTTAAAGACACAGGAGCCATATTTGACAAAATAGTACAATTCAGAAATTCCCACTGGGAATTTTGGTTGGGCTGGTCATACTGTAACGATTGTGGAATTCTCTCCGTGATCAGCGCACAGGATGTGCGCTGACACTGCGGAAATCCTCCACAAGCGTATAATTTGCGGGAACCCAGCAGAAGGTGCAATGCACCTGCAGAGGGAAATTCCTGTCGGCAGGTGGAGCTGTGGAGTGCAGAGGAACAGCTCCTCTGCCCTACCACACACGCCAGACAGGAAATGTACGAAGGGAAGAAACGCAATCGCAAGAGAAGCGATTGAGAGTGAGCACAGAGACAGATTGTGTGTGTGTGCACCAAACTAGTCGCCAACCCACGACGGTGCACACACCACAGCAGATATGAAGTAGGAACGCGATCGCGAGAGGTGCGATCGCCAGACGTGACACAAGGCTACAGCAAGGCGGAGCACGAGAGTAGCAAAGACACAGCAAATCATACAATGAGGAGATAAGGAAAATAACAAACGCTAACTGAACGCGAACACTGCACTCATTCGTAACAGTGCACGCGTTAATGCGCGGTCTCCACGTGATAAGCACAATAGAGACAAGCACGCCTAACTAACCACCGACAGACTAACATGAAACAGAGGACGCGAGCGCTTGCTTAACGGTTACCTCACCGAGCCTCCAGCAAGCGTTCGTAGCAGACAAGACAGACACACAAAAACAGGGACAAGCGAGAGATAGGATCCACAGCACTAGCGAAAAGAGGCCAGTGCGATCCAGGGAGACAGAGAGAGGAGATAGTTGGTGGCAACCGCTGCTCCAGCTATACTCCAAGAACAAAGATCAGCACGACTTCCTGTCGGCCACCGCAGGGACAGGACAATCGCAACAGACAAGCAAAACAGATATGCAATCCTAACTGCACTAAGGAAACCTGCCTAAGTGCAGTCCCAGGAATTACTCTAAGCTGAACTTCAAACAATGAGCAAGGCTGACACTCTCCAGAGTGTTTCACAGGAACTAATCCATATGACCAGCGAAGTACTGTGGAATCACATGGTATATATAGGGCAAGCCCACAATGGATGTGGCTAGGCAATTTGCATGATAAACGTATGCAAATTCCTCAGCAGCAGCAAGCTGCAGAACTGACAAAAGGTCTCTCTTAAAGAGACCTGCAGAATGCAGACCTAAACAATGGTCAAAAAGCTGCCTGCCTGCACAGGCAGCTGAGCAGATCAGCACACATCCATTTTGTTTTTCAGGTACGATCCCAACTTCATCTATCGATTTCTATATGATTGCAATATCTGTCTGTCTATGGTACGATCCCAACTTCATCTATCGATTTCTATCTGATTGCAATATTATATGTCTGTTTATAACATACCATGCACTGCTATCTGACTATGGGACATTCTTGGTTTTAAATTTGTGTCAACCTCTGATCTTTGGTTCCATTCCATTAGTTCCCAGCTTTTGGCCTTATCTAGGTCTTGGCCTTAAATTAACATATAATTTATTGCCTTGCCAGCTGTTTATGCAGTGTTATATGCTGTGTTTGATCTGTGAGTTACAAATCTGTCCAGCCACACATGCAGAGTCTCCTTTAAATCCAGCCTACAAGGCTGAGACTCCCATTCAACCTCTCCACAATCTCACCTGCACACAGTCTGCTAATTAAGATGCTGGCAGCCTGTTTGCATATAGCTAGGATAGGAGGTCAATTTTGACCACTGGTCAGTTTTGAGCATCTGAACTCAAAGTGCATCTGTAACTCTAAGTGTTAAGAAAATACAACGACCAAAATTAGACCAGAAAGAAACATCTACCATCATGCTCATTCCTCCTCAGCTGACATCATCCATTTTGTTTTTCAGGTACGATCCCAACTTCATCTATCGATTTCTATCTGATTGCAATTTCTGTCTGTCTATGGTACGATCCAAACTTCATCTATCGATTTCTATCTGATTGCAATATTATATTGGCTAACTTAGAGATGGATAAACAGTGAGCTTTCGACTTATAAAAAGCCTTTGTCGGACTGGTTCCTGACCAACACTGAAAAACACAGCTTCATTACACTGACATACAGAGGAGAAACATTCTTTAGCAAACATAAATGTAATTAGATGCCTTAAAGAGTAACTGTCAGGCAAAAACAACTCATTTTGATCTATGTTCCCCTGTGTTAAACAGTGTGGAAGGAAGCCAAATATCAATACTGAAGTTAAAAAAACTCTCTTACTTTATTGTTGGCTGAATAGCAGCCTTCCTTATCTCCAGGCTGTTTAGGAGGCCGCATCAGACTGAAAAGGCCGCAGGCAGCGTGCAGAGCATTATGGGAAGGTTTTACTTCCTCTCTACTGCCCTCCCTGCACCACCCCTTCATTTCCCTATCCCGCCCTGCTGCAGCCTCATTGGCTGCTTCCTCTCTCCTTCCCTCCCCATCCAGACACCCCGAGTGACAGCTGCAGGCTGGCGGCGGCAACCCCCCCCCCTCCCAAGGTGACTCCCGCGATCGGTGGCACCCAGACCCCCCCAACAATCGCGATTGGCCACAAAACGACCAACATCGCAATCGCAAGCAAAACAACCGACATCGCAATCGCCCGCAAAACTACTGACTTCGCAATCAGCCGCAAAACGACCGACATCGTAATCGCAAGCAAAACGACCGACATCGGAATCACCCGCAAAACGACTGACATCGCAATCGCCAGCAAAACGATCGACATCGCAATCGCAAGCAAAACGACCGACATCGCAATCACCCGCAAAACGACTGACATCGCAATCGCCAGCAAAACGACTGACATCGCAATCACCCGCAAAACGACCGACATCGCAATCGCCCGCAAAACTACCGACATCGCGATCGGCCGCAAAACGACCGACATCGCAATCGCAAGAAAAATGACCGACATCGCAATCTCGGCCGCCAAACGACTGACTTCGCAATCGGCCGCAAAACGACTGACTTTGCAATCACAAGCAAAACGACAGACATCGCAATCGCAAGCAAAACGACCGACATCGCAATCGCCCGCAAAACGACCGATATCGCAATCACAAGCAAAATGACCGGCATCACAAGCAAAACGACCGACATCGCAATCGCAAGCAAAACGACCGACATTGCAAGCAAAACGACCGACATCGTAAGCAAAACGACCGACATCGCAATCTCGGCCGCAAAACGACTGACTTTGCAATCATCGCAATCGCAAGCAAAACAACTGACATCGCAATCGCCCGCAAACCGACCAACATCGCAATCGCCCGCAAACCGACCGACATCGCAATCGCCCGCAAACCGACCGACATCGCAACCGCTCGCAACCCCGCGACTGACAACGCAATCGCTCGCACGGCTTCCCCCACCCCAACTGACAGCGAGATCGCACGCAATCCCCCTCCCCATGACATGATCGCTCCCCGCTGAGTGACAGACAATATGCCCCCGTTATGCCTAATACACACGATGCGTTTTCCCGCTCGATCCGGGTCGATCGGGATCGATTAGATTATTTCCAACATGCTCGATTCGGATTTCGATCGTTCCGGCCGTCAATTTGGCATAATTAACATGCAAATCGACGGCAGGAACGATCGAAATCCGATCCCGATCGACCCGCGGATCGAACGGGAAAACGCATCTTGTGTACAGAGCATTAGACCAGAGACTGGTAGGAGTGTCTGAGGGCTTGGACTTGGGAGGGCTAATGAATAATTAATCAGGAAGCAGGGTAAGGGAGGATATGACATCACAATTGGCTTCAGACAAGACAGTAAAAGATGGAAGCTGCCATGAAATGTCAGGAGCATCATTCTCTGCATATACTAAATACAAATTCTGTGAAATCCAAACGTGGACAGTGAAATGCATATGTAATGTAAGCACAGCCAGTATTTAGCTACTGATATATGTATTTTTGTCTCTGAGACCTTATACCTAACAGCTCCTCTTTAACTGTTACTGAGGAGGCTTTCCCAGGCATCCTGGCTAAATTGATAAGATCAATAGAATCCTCAACATGACATAAAGCAGACTCTGGTGATGAAGAGACATCGTAAATTCCGAATTCAAATGGTAACTGACCTGGTTATATACACCATTAATTCTAAGCTTAAGAGAATTGTGGCATTTAAAGCCAGCACCTGAAAGCAAATAAAATGAATAGTGACAGTGAATTCCATCTTACGCAGCATATGGCACAAAAATGAATGAAAAGATAGAAAAATTTTAATTAAAAGAATTGTGGCATTTAAAACCCATCGTACCAGCACAAGAAGTTAGAGTCCTTGTTTAAACCATCTTCTACAGTTTTGAACCAATGTATAAACTTAGTTTCTTGTGTTAGTCTCCCGATTTGAAGCCACCCATTAGTACAGTGACGCGAAAATCGCTTAAACTGTGTCCAGGTAAACAAAAGTGTGTTGGTATTGGGAGATCAGTATATTTTGCAATATCCTTTTTCCTGCTGTTAATAGTGGATCTGTGGTGTGTCATGCGATCACGCAGTGGTTGACTTGTTTCTCCCACATAAATTCCTTTGGGGCATTTTGCACACATGATCACGTATACCACATTAGATGAGTCGCAGGAAAAGGTGCCTTGTACTTTGTATTCCTGTTGTGTACCTGGTATTAGTATCCTGTCAGTGGAATGGATGTGTTTACAGGTCCCACACTTTTTCCCTCGGCAGAGGAATGTTCCATTCTGTTCTTGCCTATTTAAGGCACTCCTCACTATCATCTGCTTAAGATTGGGTGGCTGTCGGAACGCTAGGAGGGGAGGTTCAGGGAATATCTTTTCAGTCTCTGATCCTTGTGTAGAACAGGATGAAGTTCTTTTGCAATCTTTCTTAAGATTTCCAGGCGTGGGTTGTAGGTTACTACCAGTGGGACACGGCTCTCTTCCTGGCTCTGCTTGTACTCCAGGAGCTGAGTCCTAGGGATGTGGTTAGCCTTCTTGATTTGGGTCTCAGCCATTAGAGGATTGTATCCCTGTTTTATGAAATTCTTCTTCAGGTAATCCAGGTGTTTGTCTTTGTCATCCTTGTCAGAACAGATCTGATTGCATCTTATTGCCTGGCTGTAAATTATAGAATTCTTTATATGTTTGGGGTGGAAACTGTCAAACCTGAGGTATGTGGGACGATCCGTCGGTTTGCGGCACATGGACGTTTGTAAGCTGTTCTCTCTGATGTATATGGTGGTGTCAAGAAAGTTAATCTCCCTGTGAGAGTAGCTCAATTTCAGTTTGATTGTGGGATGGAAGGCATTGAAGTTCCTGTGAAATTGGATAAGATCCTCCTCATTTGCAGACCAGATGATCAAGATGTCGTCGATAAAACGGAAGTAGGCCATGGGTTTTATATGACAAGTATTCAGGTATTCTTCTTCAATCTTTGCCATGAAGAGATTTGCGTACTGCGGTGCAAACCGTGAGCCCATTGCCACTCCCATTTGCTGTAAATAGAGGTCCTCCCCAAAAGTGAAATAATTGTGTGTGAGAACGAATCTCATTAGTCCAGCAATTGAGTTTATAGGTGTGCCCAAACCTTGAAGATATTTGCGACAAGCCGCAATACCATCATTGTGGGGAATGTTGGTGTACAGAGACTCTACATCCATAGTGGCAAGAATGGTGCCTCCAGGCACTGGGCCAATGGCTGCCAGTTGGTTCAGGAGGTGTGTAGTATCCTGTATGTAGCTGGGTCTTTTACAGACTAGAGGCTTCAAAATGTTTTCCAACCACCCTCAGATACTCTCTGTGAGAGTTCCATTCCCTGAGATTATGGGCCTGCCTGGGTTCCCCTCTTTGTGGACTTTGGGAAGCATGTAAAAGCAGGCGGTTCTCGGCTTTTCCGGGATAAGAGTCTGTACATGAAGCCTGGTGTTTGCGGGCAATTTCTTTACCATCCTATTGAGTGCCATCCTGTACCTTTTTGTTGGGTCCTCCTGTAATTTGGCATAGTGCATGGTGTTAGACAACTGTCTTTGTGCCTCCTGGACATAGTCACTGGTGTTCATGATGACTATGGCACCCCTTTTATCCGTTATCCGCTGGTTTAATAATAATGTCCTTATTCTCCTTAAGGGATGTGATAGCTTGATGCTCTTGCAATGTTATGTTATGAGCCAGTGTTTTTCTTTTATTCAGAACCCTGTCAGAGATTTGGCGTCTAAATTTGTTGATGAATTTGTCCAGGGTAGGATTTTTTCCAGCTACAGGGGTCCATCCGCATTTTTTTGTGGATCTGGTGTGTGTTGGCTCATTATCAGTAGTGTTGCAAGATTCCTTGTCATAGTAGTGTTCCTTGAGACGTAGCTTCCTGAAGAATTGTTCCATATCACCACAGAGTGCAATCTTGTCTATGGGCTTTGCAGGGCAAAATGACAGGCCTTTGGACAGTACTGCCATTTCAGCTTCAGTGGCCTGATAAGAGGAAAGGTTAATGACACCTGTGGGTTGCTCTTAGTGTTGGGCGAACATCTAGATGTTCGGGTTCGGGCCGAACAGGCCGAACATGGCCGCGATGTTCGGGTGTTCGAGCCGAACTCCGAACATAATGGAAGTCAATGGGGACCCGAACTTTCGTGCTTTGTAAAGCCTCCTTACATGCTACATACCCCAAATTTACAGGGTATGTGCACCTTGGTAGTGGGTACAAGAGGAAAAAAAAATTAGCAAAAAGAGCTTATAGTTTTTGAGAAAATCGATTTTAAAGTTTCAAAGGGAAAACTGTCTTTTAAATGCGGGAAATGTCTGTTTTCTTTGCACAGGTAACATGCTTTTTGTCGGCATGCAGTCATAAATGTAATACAGATAAGAGGTTCCAGGAAAAGGGACCGGTAACGCTAACCCAGCAGCAGCACACGTGATGGAACAGGAGGAGGGTGGCGCAGGAGGAGAAGGCCACGCTTTGAGACACAACAACCCAGGCCTTGCATGAGGACAAGAAGCGTGCGGATAGCAATTTGCATTTTGTCGCCATGCAGTCATAAATGTAATACAGATGAGAGGTTCAATAAACAGGGACCGGAAACGCTAACCCATCACAGATGTTCATTGTTCATGTTACTTGGTTGGGGTCTCGGGAGTGTTGCGTAGTCGTTTCCAATCCAGGATTGATTCATTTTATTTTGAGTCAGACGGTCTGCATTTTCTGTGGAGAGGCGGATACGCCGATCTGTGACGATGCCTCCGGCAGCACTGAAACAGCGTTCCGACATAACGCTGGCTGCCGGGCAAGCCAGCACCTCTATTGCGTACATTGCCAGTTCGTGCCAGGTGTCTAGCTTCGATACCCAATAGTTGAAGGGTGCAGATGGATTGTTCAACACAGCTATGCCATCTGACATGTAGTCCTTGACCATCTTCTCCAGGCGATCGGTGTTGGAGGTGGATCTGCACGCTTGCTGTTCTGTGTGCTGCTGCATGGGTGTCAGAAAATTTTCCCACTCCAAGGACACTGCCGATACCATTCCCTTTTGGGCACTAGCTGCGGCTTGTGTTGTTTGCTGCCCTCCTGGTCGTCCTGGGTTTGCGGAAGTCAGTCTGTCGGCGTACAACTGGCTAGAGGAGGGGGAGGATGTCAATCTCCTCTCTAAAGTCTCCACAAGTGCCTGCTGGTATTCTTCCATTTTGACCTGTCTGACTCTTTCTTCAAGCAGTTTTGGAACATTGTGTTTGTACCGTGGATCCAGAAGGGTATAAACCCAGTAAATGGTGTTGTCCAGAATGCGCACAATGCGTGGGTCGCGTTCAATGCAGTCCTAGGCCGCAGAGGTCATAGCCTAGGGTCACAAAAACCTGTTTATTTGGGCAATTTCAATGGTGGCGAGTCTGACGTACATAAATCGCAGCAATGGCCGTTAGCAACGTCTGAATCTCACGAAATGTCTCATGCAGGTAGAAGACATATTGTTAGACTTGGGCTCCAAAGATGGGTTCCCTACATCTCTGCAAACCAGAGTTACAGGGCTCCAAATTTGGTAAAATCCCCCATAGGCTTTCATTGGGCCTCCTATTTACAGTTCCAAAATCTCACATCTTTTCAAAGGGCAATTGCTCAGCAGTGGCAAATTTTCTAGCATTGTAGGGACCCTTAGGGGGAACATGACTGGTGAGTTTCGGGCCCCTAGGCCAAAGAGGTCATAGCCTAGGGTCACAAAAACCTGTTTATTTGGGCAATTTCAATGGTAGTGATGCTGACGTACATAAATCTCAGCCATGGCCGTTAGCAACGTCTGAATTTAAATGTCTCATGCAGGTAGAAGACATATTGTTAGACTTGGATTCCAAAGATGGGGTCCCTACATCTCTGCAAACTAGAGTTACAGGGGTGCAAAATTGGTAAAATCCCCCATAGGCTTTCATTGCCTCCCTATTTCACTTTCCAAAATCTCACATCTTTTCAAAGGGCAATTGCTCAGCAGTGGCAAATTTTCTAGCATTGTAGGGACCCTTAGGGGGAACATGACTGGTGAGTTTCGGGCCCCTAGGCCGAAGAGGTCATAGCCTAGGGTCACAAAAACCTGTTTATTTGGGCTATTTCAATGGTAGTGATGCTGACGTACATAAATCTCAGCCATGGCCGTTAGCAACGTCTGAATTTCACGAAATGTCTCATGCAGGTAGAAGACATATTGTTAGACTTGGATTCCAAAGATGGGGTCCCTACATCTCTGCAAACCAGAGTTACAGGGGTGCCAAATTGGTAAAATCCCCCATAGGCTTTCATTGCCTCCCTATTTCACTTTCCAAAATCTCACATCTTTTCAAAGGGCAATTGTTAAGCAGTGGCAAATTTTCTAGCATTGTAGGGACCCTTAGGGGGAACATGACTGGTGAGTTTCGGGCCCCTAGGCCGAAGAGGTCATAGCCTAGGGTCACAAAAACCTGTTTATTTGGGCTATTTCAATGGTAGTGATGCTGACGTACATAAATCTCAGCCATGGCCGTTAGCAACGTCTGAATTTCACGAAATGTCTCATGCAGGTAGAAGACATATTGTTAGACTTGGATTCCAAAGATGGGGTCCCTACATCTCTGCAAACCAGAGTTACAGGGGTGCAAAATTGGTAAAATCCCCCATAGGCTTTCATTGCCTCCCTATTTCACTTTCCAAAATCTCACATCTTTTCAAAGGGCAATTGCTCAGCAGTGGCAAATTTTCTAGCATTGTAGGGACCCTTAGGGGGAACATGACTGGTGAGTTTCGGGCCCCTAGGCCAAAGAGGTCATAGCCTAGGGTCACAAAAACCTGTTTATTTGGGCAATTTCAATGGTAGTGATGCTGACGTACATAAATCTCAGCCATGGCCGTTAGCAACGTCTGAATTTCACGAAATGTCTCATGCAGGTAGAAGACATATTGTTAGACTTGGATTCCAAAGATGGGGTCCCTACATCTCTGCAAACCAGAGTTACAGGGGTGCAAAATTGGTAAAATCCCCCATAGGCTTTCATTGCCTCCCTATTTCACTTTCCAAAATCTCACATCTTTTCAAAGGGCAATGGCTCAGCAGTACCAAATTTTCTAGCATTGTAGGGACTCTTTCTAGCATTGTAGGGACTTTCTCTCCAACAGATCCCAAGTTGTCAGGCTTGGGGACATCTACTCACGAGAAGTGACGACCAACACAGGGGCACCCCAGGGCTGCGTCCTGTCCCCGCTGCTCTTCTCCCTTTACACAAACGATTGCAGATCCACGGTAGACTCTGTCAAAGTCATAAAATTTGCGGATGACACCACCATTGTCGGCCTCGTCACCAAAGACAACATCCAGGATTACCAGCAGCAGGTGGAAAGACTATGCCACTGGTGCAAGGAGAACAGCCTGGTGCTCAACACGGCCAAAACCGTCGAACTCATAATTGACTTTAGGAAGTCGGCTCCTTCCCCACCTCCCATCTACATCGACGGCACCGAGGTGGCCAGAGTGCCCTGCGCTCGCCTGCTGGGCACCACCATCTCCAGTGATCTCAGTTGGAGAGTCAACATCACGTCAACCCAACGGAAAGCCCAGCAGAGACTCTTCTTCCTCCGTCAACTGCGGAAGTTCGGCATGGCGCAGGAGATTCTAACATGCTTTTACACTGCCACCATTGAATCTATCCTCTGCTCCGCCATCTTGGTCTGGTATGCGGGAGCCACCGTCAGTGACAGGCACAAATTACAGAGGATCATTAGGTCGGCGGAGAGGACCATTGGGAGACCTCTGCCCCTTCTTGACCACCTGTATAACACAAGACTGCGAGCCAGGGCACTGAGGATTGCAAGTGACCTCTCTCACCCTGGGCACTGTTTTTTCACCCCACTTCCACTGGGTCGGAGACTCCGGGCCATCCCCACCAAGACCACCAGACACAAGAACTCTTTCTTCCCGATGGCCATTAGCCTCCTGAACTCCCTTAAAATTCTACCACCCTCTATCAGCACCCTACCACCTGCACAGGAGCGCCCTACCACCTGCATTAGAGCTGTAGACTTCAGCAGTGTATTTTTGAAAGAGGGATACTGAGCTATATGTATATCTATATCTAATGCTGATTGTATATTGTGTATGTCTATATTTGAGTATGATGTATTCCTGTCATTCTAACGTTTTTCCTGCCTTTCTGTCTATGTACTGCTCCATTGTGCCAAACCCAATTCCGGGCATGACCGAGTCATGCTTGGCGAAATAAAATGATTCTGATTCTGATTCTGACTCTTAGGGGGATCATGACTGGTGAGTTTTGCCACTGCTGAGCCATTGCCCTTTGAAATGGTGTGAGATTTTGGAACGGTAAATAGTAGGCCCAATGAAAGCCTATGGGGGATTTTACCAATTTTGGAGCCCTGTAACTCTGGTTTGCAGAGATGTAGAGACCCCATCTTTGGAATCCAAGTCTAACAATATGTCTTCTACCTGCATGAGACATTTCGTGAGATTCAGACGTTGCTAACGGCCATTGCTGCGATTTATGTACGTCAGACTCGCCACCATTGAAATTGCCCAAATAAACAGGTTTTTGTGACCCTAGGCTATGACCTCTTCGGCCTAGGGGCCCAAAACTCACCAGTCATGTTCCCCCTAAGGGTCCCTACAATGCTAGAAAATTTGCCACTGCTGAGCAATTGCCCTTTGAAAAGATGTGAGATTTTGGAACGTGAAATAGGGAGGCAATGAAAGCCTATGGGGGATTTTACCAATTTTGCACCCCTGTAACTCTGGTTTGCAGAGATGTAGGGACCCCATCTTTGGAATCCAAGTCTAACAATATGTCTTCTACCTGCATGAGACATTTCGTGAAATTCAGACGTTGCTAACGGCCATGGCTGAGATTTATGTACGTCAGCATCACTACCATTGAAATAGCCCAAATAAACAGGTTTTTGTGACCCTAGGCTATGACCTCTTCGGCCTAGGGGCCCGAAACTCACCAGTCATGTTCCCCCTAAGGGTCCCTACAATGCTAGAAAATTTGCCACTGCTGAGCAATTGCCCTTTGAAAAGATGTGAGATTTTGGAAAGTGAAATAGGGAGGCAATGAAAGCCTATGGGGGATTTTACCAATTTTGCACCCCTGTAACTCTGGTTTGCAGAGATGTAGGGACCCCATCTTTGGAATCCAAGTCTAACAATATGTCTTCTACCTGCATGAGACATTTCGTGAAATTCAGACGTTGCTAACGGCCATGGCTGAGATTTATGTACGTCAGCATCACTACCATTGAAATTGCCCAAATAAACAGGTTTTTGTGACCCTAGGCTATGACCTCTTTGGCCTAGGGGCCCGAAACTCACCAGTCATGTTCCCCCTAAGGGTCCCTACAATGCTAGAAAATTTGCCACTGCTGAGCAATTGCCCTTTGAAAAGATGTGAGATTTTGGAACTGTAAATAGGAGGCCCAATGAAAGCCTATGGGGGATTTTACCAAATTTGGAGCCCTGTAACTCTGGTTTGCAGAGATGTAGGGAACCCATCTTTGGAGCCCAAGTCTAACAATATGTCTTCTACCTGCATGAGACATTTCGTGAGATTCAGACGTTGCTAACGGCCATTGCTGCGATTTATGTACTTCAGACTCGCCACCATTGAAATTGCCCAAATAAACAGGTTTTTGTGACCCTAGGCTATGACCTCTTCGGCCTAGGACTGCATTGAACACGACCCACGCATTGTGCGCATTCTGGACAACACCAATTACTGGGTTTATACCCTTCTGGATCCACGGTACAAACACAATGTTCCAAAACTGCTTGAAGAAAGAGTCAGACAGGTCAAAATGGAAGAATACCAGCAGGCACTTGTGGAGACTTTAGAGAGGAGATTGACATCCTCCCCCTCCTCTAGCCAGTTGTACGCCGACAGACTGACTTCCGCAAACCCAGGACGACCAGGAGGGCAGCAAACAACACAAGCCGCAGCTAGTGCCCAAAAGGGAATGGTATCGGCAGTGTCCTTGGAGTGGGAAAATTTTCTGACACCCATGCAGCAGCACACAGAACAGCAAGCGTGCAGATCCACCTCCAACACCGATCGCCTGGAGAAGATGGTCAAGGACTACATGTCAGATGGCATAGCTGTGTTGAACAATCCATCTGCACCCTTCAACTATTGGGTATCGAAGCTAGACACCTGGCACGAACTGACAATGTACGCAATAGAGGTGCTGGCTTGCCCGGCAGCCAGCGTTATGTCGGAACGCTGTTTCAGTGCTGCCGGAGGCATCGTCACAGATCGGCGTATCCGCCTCTCCACAGAAAATGCAGACCGTCTGACTCAAATTAAAATGAATCAATCCTGGATTGGAAACGACTACGCAACACTCCCGGACCCCAACCAAGTAACATGAACAATGAACATCTGTGATGGGTTAGCGTTTCCGGTCCCTGTTTATTGAACCTCTCATCTGTATTACATTTATGACTGCATGCCAACAAAATGCAAATTGCTATCCACACGCTTCTTGTCCTCATGCAAGGCCTGGGTTGTTGTGTCTCAAAGCGTGGCCTTCTCCTCCTGCGCCGCCCTCCTCCTGTTCCATCACGTGTGCTGCTGCTGGGTTAGCGTTACCGGTCCCTTTTCCTGGAACCTCTCATCTGTATTACATTTATGACTGCATGCCGACAAAATGCAAATTGCTATCCGCACGCTTCTTGTCCTCATGCAAGGCCTGGGTTGTTGTGTCTCAAAGCGTGGCCTTCTCCTCCTGCGCCGCCCTCCTCCTGTTCCATCACGTGTGCTGCTGCTGGGTTAGCATTACCGGTCCCTTTTCCTGGAACCTCTCATCTGTATTACATTTATGACTGCATGGCGACAAAATGCAAATTGCTATCCGCACGCTCTTGTCCTCATGCAAGGCCTGGGTTGTTGTGTCTCAAAGCGTGGCCTTCTCCTCCTGCGCCACCCTCCTCCTGTTCCATCACGTGTGCTGCTGCTGGGTTAGCGTTACCGGTCCCTTTTCCTGGAACCTCTTATCTGTATTACGTTTATGACTGCATGCCGACAAAAAGCATGTTACCTGTGCAAAGAAAACAGACATTTCCCGCATTTAAAAGACAGTTTTCCCTTTGAAACTTTAAAATCGATTTTCTCAAAAACTATAAGCTCTTTTTGCTAATTTTTTTTCCCTCTTGTACCCACTCCCAAGGTGCACATACCCTGTAAATTTGGGGTATGTAGCATGTAAGGAGGCTTTACAAAGCACGAAAGTTCGGGTCCCCATTGACTTCTATTATGTTCGGAGTTCGGCTCGAACACCCGAACATCGCGACCATGTTCGGCCCGAACCCGAACATCTAGATGTTCGCCCAACACTACACGTGACCCGTTCGGCCAATCACAGCGCTAGCCGAACGTTCGGGGAACGTTCGGCCATGTGCTCTTAGTTCGGCCATATGGCCGAACAGTTTGGCCGAACACCATCAGATGTTCGGCCGAACTCGAACATCACCCGAACAGGGTGATGTTCTGCAGAACCCGAACAGTGGCGAACACTGTTCGCCCAACACTAGTTGCTCTTTCTCTGCTGCTGCGGTATCCAAGTGTCCACTCTTTATTTTGAGTCTCTGAAGTTTTTTCTTCTTGTTTTTAATTAAGATCCTCTGCAATTTCCTATAAAAGGTCTGTAGCTGTTCCCATGCTCCTGTGGGGTCATCAGTTAAAGATGATTTCAGACTTTGTATATGGTCCTTTACAATCCTCTTCATGTTATAGCAGATTTTTATTAGGTTGTTTCGTACTCTCTCTGAGCTCCTCCTGCAGATTTGTTCTGCAAACCTGCTATTGTATGTATGCAGGGTGGGATTCTGTATCCTCAGTCCTTGTGGTATAAGGTTCTCTCTATGTGAGGAGGAATTCTTACTTGAACTTATATCCTCAATCAACGTGTGATCCACTACTCCGTGCACTGAGGTGCACCTCAGTGTACGCATCCAAAGGGCTTATGCTGTTTGATATGTGTGGCTGGTATGTATGAAGGGAGCTCCCACTTGGTTGTTAGAGGGTAGTTAGGCATTGAGACCTGGGCAATTTTGTAATGTTTTTTATACTTGGAAATTAATAAAGTTTATACAGTTTTGACAAAGATATTTTTGTTTATGTGCATCCTTGGTAGGTATCATCCACCTTGCTGTCCCTTCCTATCAATTTTTGTGCTGTCCTTGTGGTATAAGGTTCTCCTTTTTGCATGTAGTCAAGAAGAAGATGTCGCTGTCCAGCTGTGCAAGTTTCTTTAGGTCTTTTTTCAGTTCCAGGAATGTGTGATACATTGCGGTATCTTTCAGCATAGTAGAAGCAGTAAAGTGTTGTACCGTGTTAGCCATGAGTAAAAGCAAGGAGTTTTGAATCAGGATGATACCAATATACTGATCTCCCAATACCAACACACTTTTGTTTACCTGGACACAGTTTAAGCGATTTTCGCGTCACTGTACTAATGGGTGGCTTCAAATCAGGAAACATGAGACTAACACAAGAAACTAAGTTTATACATTGGTTCAAAACTGTAGAAGATGGTTTAAACAAGGACTCTAACTTCTTGTGCTGGTACGATGGGTTTTAAATGCCACAATTCTTTTAATTAAAATTTTTCTATCTTTTCATTCATTTTTGTGCCATATGCTGTGTAAGATGGAATTCACTGTCACTATTCATTTTATTTGCTTTCAGGTGCTGGCTTTAAATGCCACAATTCTCTTAAGCTTAGAATTAATGGTGCATATAACCAGGCCAGTTACCATTTGAATTCGGAATTTACGATGTCTCTTCATCACCAGAGTCTGCTTTATGTCATGTTGAGGATTCTATTGATCTTATCAATTTAGCCAGGATGCCTGGGAAAGCCTCCTCAGTAACAGTTAAGGCATCTAATTACATTTATTTTTTCTAAAGAATGTTTCTCCTCTGTATGTCAGTGTATATAAGCTGTGTTTTTCAGTTTTGGTCAGGAACCAGTCCGACGAAGGCTTTTTATAAGTCGAAAGCTCACTGTTTATCCATCTTTAAGTTAGCCAATAAATGGTATCATCCTGATTCAAAACTCCTTGCTTTCACTCATGGCTAACACGGTACAACACTCTACTGCTTCTGCAATATTATATGTCTGTTTATAACATACCATGCACTGCTATCTGACTATGGGACATTCTTGGTTTTAAATTTGTGTCAACCTCTGATCTTTGGTTCCATTCCATTAGTTCCCAGCTTTTGGCCTTATCTAGGTCTTGGCCTTAAATTAACATATAATTTATTGCCTTGCCAGCTGTTTATGCAGTGTTATATGCTGTGTTTGATCTGTGAGTTACAAATCTGTCCAGCCACACATGCAGAGTCTCCTTTAAATCCAGCCTACAAGGCTGAGACTCCCATTCAACCTCTCCACAATCTCACCTGCATTCAGTCTGCTAATTAAGATGCTGGCAGCCTGTTTGCATATAGCTAGGATAGGAGGTCAATTTTGACCACTAGTCAGTTTTAAACATCTGAACTCAAAGTGCATCTGTAACTCTAAGTGTTAAGAAAATACAACGACCAAAATTAGACCAGAAAGAAACCAGAAAGGAACAGAAGGAACTGCCAGAAAACTCTGCTTCTCTGGTTAGTTGCAAAAATGTTTAACCTAGTGTTTACTATCTGCCTGCTCTCCCCAGCCATCCTCAAATCTCTCCACACACTACATCCCCCTGCTGTCAGCAATATGCTGTACATTTCACCATCCCTCCTATCCACTCCTCAGCTCGCCTCTCATGAGATTTTCTTGTACTTACAAACTCACCTTCCTTGTCACACTACGTCTAAATATAAGTCTACATCGCAACTTCTGCTCCGCTATATCTGCCAACTCCTCCTCCTTGTTGCTGGGGTCATTTCACCTAACCCTGGTCCCCCACTCCCCCCTGCTAATCACACTGTTTGCAATAAATCAAATTTCCCTCCCTCTTACTGTAACCTTATTAATATTCCACTCCTTCCCCCTACTCCCCCTCCTATCTCGGCTGCCCTCTGGAATGCCCGTTCAGTCTGCAACAAACTGCCCTTTATCCATGATCTTTTCATTTCCAATGCTTTCACATTCTTTGGGATCACTGAAACCTGGCTGACCCCTTCTGACACAGTCTCACCTGCCGCCCTCTCCTATGGAGGTTTCCACTTTAGCCACACTCCTAGAAGTGGGAATAAACATGGTGGTGGTGTGGGCATTCTCCTCTCAGATAAATGCTCCTTCAAGCCTCTGACTCCTATTCCCTCTCTCTCGTTGCCATCCTTTGAAGTCCATGCAGTCCGACTATATTCTCCCTCGAACCTCCAAATTGCAGTAATTTACCGCCCTCCAGGCCCTGCTTCTGTTTTCTTAGATCATTTCTCTGCCTGGCTTCTCCAGTTCCTATCCTCTGACATCCCTACCATCATCATGGGTGATTTTAACATTCCTATCGACACTGATAACACTGTCTCTAAAAAACTTCTATCACTCACTTCCTCCTATGGCTTGTCTCAGTGGTTCTCTACCTCAACCCATACTAATGGCCATATGCTTGACCTTGTATTCACTCGTCTATGTTCTGTCTCTGACTTTACTAATGATCCACTACCACTCTCTGACCATAACCTACTTAGCTTATCTCTCTCCTCCTCTTTTCCTGCCTCCCTGGCACAAGCACGCTCACATATTCGCAGAAACTATCGCAATCTAGACATGCAATCTGTCTCTGATGCCCTGGCACCTCTCCTCACACAATCCTTCACTGACCCAGACTCGGCTGCTATTCACTACAACAGCTCCATTACAAGCTGGCACAAGCACGCTCACATATTCGCAGAGACTATCGCAATCTAGACATGCAATCTGTCTCTGATGCTCTGGCACCTCTCCTCACACAATCCTTCACTGACCCAGACTCGGCTGCTATACACTACAACAACTCCATTACAAAAGTCATGGATGACTTCGCCCCGTCGTCAATGCCCACCCTCAGCGTGTCTGTCGCCAACCCTGGATGACCAAAACCACTAAACAGTTAAAAAGATGCTCTAGAGCAGCTGAACGGCGCTGGAGGAAAAGTAACACAAGTGAGGACTTCATCTCATATAAAATTGCCTTGAACAACTTCAGAAATGCACTCTCTGTGGCAAAAAAGTCCTATTTTTCTTCCCTAATATCCGCCCATTTACACAATCCAAAATGCTTGTTCAGCACCTTCAACTCCGTTCTCCATCCCCCTCCTCCTCCTCCTTCATCTTGCTTATCAGTGGAAGAATTTGCAACATACTTCACTGATAAAATTGACAAAATCAGAAGTGAATTCTCCACGCAGCCCTCAAATCCCACCTCCACACCTCTCCTTGACTGTTCTCTAACTGCCTTCTCTCCACTCTCTGAACACTCTCTCTCCTCTGTAATTGCCAAAGCTAATCTAACCACCTGTTCTTTGGATCCTATTCCCTCCCATTTCATTCCGCAGCTATCCTCATCTCTCTTGCCTGCACTAACAACGCTATTTAACCTGTCCCTCTCTACTGGCATCTTTCCGTCCCCACTCAAAAAAGCTGTTGTGACACCACTACTTAAAAAACCTTCTCTAGATCCTACCACACTTGCCAACTACCGCCCAGTGTCACTTCTCCCATTTGCATCCAAACTACTTGAATGCCATATACATGCAGAATTAAGCCATTATTTATCTGCTAACTCCCTTCTTGATCAGTTCCAGTCTGGCTTTCGCTCTAACCACTCCACGGAAACAGCCCTTACCAAAGTGGCCAATGACCTTCTTACAGCTAAATCCAAAGGTCAATTTTCCATACTCATCCTTCTTGACCTGTCATCAGCATTTGATACTGTCGACCACACCTTACTCCTACAAATACTTTCAAATGTAGGAATAAAGGGCCTTGCTCTCACATGGTTCTCTTCCTACCTCTCTGGAAGGTCCTTCACAGTCTCCTACTCAGATCAAATCTCTTCTCCTCATCCTTTGTCTGTCGGGGTTCCCCAAGGCTCTGTCCTTGGTCCTCTCCTCTTTTCCATCTACATGCACGGTCTTGGTGATTTAATCAACTCATTCGGGTTTCAATACCACCTCTATGCAGACGATACAAAACTGTACCTCTCTGCCCCAGATCTTAACTCCCTCCTTAAACGTGTTCCTGACTGCTTGTCTGCTATATCCTCCTTCATGTCCTCTCGCTTCCTAAAACTTAATATGAGTAAAACTGAACTAATAATTTTACCACCGTCTCTGTCCACCTCCCTGCCTGAAGTAACAATAAATGTTAATAACACTCCCATAACTTCAGTTCCCAAAGCTCGGTGCTTGGGGGTGATATTAGACTCATCTCTCTCTTTTATTCCTCATGTTCATTCCATAACCAGCTCCTGCCATTTCCAACTCAAAAACATATCTCGCATCCGTCCTTTTCTCACTCAAGAGTCAAGACACAACTAAAATGTTAATACATGCTCTCATAATTTCTCGTCTGGACTACTGCAACATACTACTCTGTGGACTACCTTCTAACAAACTGGCCCCGCTCCAGTTGGTACTGAACTCAGCTGCTCGTCTCATTCATCTTTCTTCTCGATCTTCCTCTGCCGACCCTCTTTGTCAAGCTCTTCACTGGCTGCAAATTAACCAGAGGATTCAGTTCAAACTCCTAACCCTAACCTACAAAGCTCTCCACAATCTCTCTCCCCAGTACATATCCTCACTAATTTCCAGATACAAACCCAATCGCAATATCAGATCGGCACATGATCTTCTGTTGTCCTCCTCTAGAATCACCTCCTCACATTCACGCTTACAAGATTTTGCACGCGCTTCACCCCTCCTCTGGAATGCCCTCCCACAACACATCCGTCACTCGCCAACCTTTGTTGCCTTTAAACGCTCTCTAAAAACACACTTGTTCCGACAAGCATATGCGCTACCTTAGGTCACTTCCCTTTGTCCTAAGACCAAATTGCACTCCTCCTAGGTGTCCTAAAACACACAGCCTCTATATATTTGCTGCATACGACCCCTCCTCTTGTTTCCTCCCATTCCCTTTAGATTGTAAGCTCGCAAGGGCAGGGTTCTCTCCCCCTTTTGTGTCTTGGTAACCATCATACATTTTATTCATCATGTTAATTTTATCACTGTCATTACCAATTCTATAATTTGCTTTTGTATCATTCTTTGTATTTTGTCACTAATTATGTATCTTGTATTTTGGTGTATAGCATTGTCTGTATTATTATGTACCCCATGTTTGTTTCTTACTTTGTACAGCGCCATGGAATATGTTGGCGCTTTATAAATCAATAATAATAATAATAATAAATATTTGCGTGCATGATATCACATGCAAAGCGGCTTATCACTGTCATGCTAAGTGTTAGCACGCTTTAGTGAATCAAGCCCCGGGATGTTTTCATTGTGTTGCGCTACCCCTTTTCACTGCAGGGTAACTCTAAAGCAATGAAAACCTATGGGGCATTTCAGGATGTGGCGCGATGCGTTGTGCTGGAAACATCCGATTTGACATGGCGGCAATAGTGTGTGACATGTGGCGACTGGAAGTCATGTAAGTCAATGGTGCGGCAGACATTTCAAACTGTGTCATGTTCATGTTGCACATGTGAGGAAGCGTATTTTGTCACTGCAATTCCATGCGATTTGTATTTCCGCAACAGGAAGTGAGCGTTAGAGAGCCTCACTTCAGATTTTACTTGCTGGCAGGATTTAAAAGAAGGCTTATTACTGCGCATTGACGCAGGTAATTTCAAAGCCATTTTTTAGGGTTGTGGTGCGGCGAAATCATGTGATAGCACCACAACCACAACTCTGGTTACTTATGTGAAACCGGCCTCAGGATAGCGCTATCCTCCCCAATCCACCAGCCCTCACCCACAGACAGCATTATTATAGTTTGAGACCTGTGTTTTTCTTTTCTAGGATGTACAAGCCTTATATTTTTGTCAAAACATAGACTCAGAAATGTCTTCAGATTTACAGTAACTCTCACTTTTACCTTGCTGACAGGGGTGCTCGGATACCCCTTTTTAAAATCCAAATTGATTTGGATCCGGATACCCAGATATCCGGATCCGAATCGGATATCCGAATCCGAACTTTTTGGTATCCGCGTACATGCGGATGTCCGAATGCATTATCCGGGATATCCGGGCGGATTCCGATATCCGGATAGAAAACCAGAAGTGGCCTTTAAAATGCTTCTAAAATGTTTTGTAGGGTAATCGAGGCATGTAGCTTCATGATTTTTTAAATAGAAACACTAATTGATTATGTGAGGACTTCAAATACAAAAAAAAAAATAAAAATGGCTGTAAACTAACATCAGGACTAGGTTCTAGGTCATGCAGCCCACATTGTGTCCAAAGTCCAACGGCACAACTGGGACATCATAATTTTCAGTTCAGACATCTCAAAAAAATGAAAGCTATTGTAGTGGCGTAATAGCGGGTGGCAGGGGCAGACTGGTAGTGGCAGCAGAAGATATAGTTCTGTGGGGACCCTGGTGGTGGTGGGTACCACAGACAGGAGCAGCAGGAGGAGTAGGTAGATGCAGCTATTGTAGTGGCGTAATAGCTGGAAGTGGCAGCAGAGGATATAGTTCTGTGTGGACCCTGGTGTTGGTGGGTACCACAGACAGCAGCAGCAGAAGGAGTAGGTAGATGCAGCTATTGTAGTGGTGTAATAGCTGGTGGCAGTGGCAGCAGAAGATATAGTTCTGTGGGGACACTGGTGGTGGTGGGTACCACAGACAGCAGCAGCAGGAGGAATAGGTAGATGCAGCTATTGTAGTGGCATAATAGCTGGTGGCAGTGGCAGTAGAAGATATAGTTCTGTGTGGACCCTGGTGGTGGTGGATACCACAGACAGCAGCAGCAGGAGGAGTAGGTAGATGCAGCTATTGTAGTGGCGTAATAGCTGGCAGTGGCAACAGAAGATATAATTCTGTGTGGATCCTGGTGGTGATGAGTACCACAGACAGAAGCAGCAGGAGGAGTAGGTAGATGCAGCTACTGTAGTGGCGTAATAGCTGGTGGCAGTGGCAGCAGAAGATATAATTCTGTTTGGACCCTGGTGGTGGTGGATACCACAGACAGGAGCAGCAGGAGGAGTAGGTAGATGCAGCTATTGCAGTGGCGTAATAGCTGGTAGTGGCAGCAGAAGATATAATTCTGTGTGGACCCTGGTGGTGGTGGGTACCAAAGACAGCAGGAGGAGGAGTAGGTAGATGCAGCTATTGTAGTGGCATAATTGCTGGTGGCAGTGGCAGTAGAAGATATAGTTCTGTGTGGACCCTGGTGGTGGTGGATAGATACCACAGACAGCAGCAGCAGGAGGAGTAGGTAGATGCAGCTATTGTAGTGGCGTAATAGCTGGCAGTGGCAACAGAAGATATAGTTCTGTGTGGATCCTGGTGGTGATGAGTACCACAGACAGGAGCAGCAGGAGGAGTAGGTAGATGCAGCTACTGTAGTGGCGTAATAGCTGGTGGCAGTGGCAGCAGAAGATATAATTCTGTTTGGACCCTGGTGGTGGTGGATACCACAGACAGGAGCAGCAGGAGGAGTAGGTAGATGCAGCTATTGCAGTAGCGTAATAGCTGGTAGTGGCAGCAGAAGATATAATTCTGTGTGGACCCTGGTGGTGGTGGGTACCACAGACAGCAGCAGCAGGAGGAGTAGGTAGATGCAGCTATTGTACTGGTGTAATAGCTGGTGGCAGTGATAGCAGAAGATATAGTTCTGTGTGGACCCTGGTGGTGGTGGGTACCACAGACAGGAGCAGCAGGAGGATTAGGTTGATGCAGCTATTATAGTGGCGTAATAGCTGGTAGTGGCAGCAGAAGGTATAGTTTTGTGTGGACCCTGGTGGTGGTGGGTACCACAGATAGGAGCAGCAGGAGGATTAGGTTGATGCAGCTATTGTAGTGGCGTAATAGCTGGTAGTGGCAGCAGAAGATCTAGTTTTGTGTGGACCCTGGTGGTGGTGGGTACCACAGAAATCAGCAGCAGGAGGAGTAGGTAGATGCAGCTATTGTAGTGGTGTAATAGCTGGTGGCAGTGGCAGCAGAAGATATAGTTCTGTGTGGACCCTGGTGGTGGTGGGTACCACAGACAGCAGCAGCAGGAGGAGTAGGTAGATGTTCCCTTGCGGTGGGAGCAACACAGGCAGCAGGAGACAGGAGGAGGAGAAGGAGTGTAACCTGTGGCAGGCAGCATGGATTTTCCACCATGGCACCTAGTGTTGGTACCACAGCACAGTTAAAACATTACACAGGAGAGGTTCCAGGAAGTGGTCCTTCTGCCGCCGTTGGGTCCTCCCCACAATTCGGACAGCACAGTTATCAGCCCAGACACCTCCAAAAAAATTACACAGCAATTGTGTTTAGATAGACCATGGCACCTAGTGTGTTTGTACCACGGCTGTAAACATTTTTTTGAACCAGGCTTATTAGTCAAGACAGAGCCAGGAGGTTGTGGTGGTAAAGGGTGGTAAGGCAGGCATAGTGATTTCCAGCCACTTCATGTCCCCCACTTCCCAACAACAGGGCCAGGAATTCACCAACCACCCAAGCCTGCTTTATTTTCAGAAACGCCAGTCTGTCCACAGACTGGGTGGATAGACGAGAGCGCTTCTCGTTGACCACGCCACCGGCCACACTGAAGCACCTCTCAGACAGCACGCTGGAAGGGGGGCAAGCAAGGACTTCCAGGGCATACTGCGCCAGCTCGCTCCAAATATCCAGGTGCTTGACCCGGTAGTCCAAGGGGTCCACAGGGGCGTCACTCTCAAGCCTGCTGTAGGACCCCATGTAGTCTGCCACCATCCGGGTCAGGCGCTGGTTCTGGCTTTGAGAGCCAGATACTGCTGCAGGCACCTCCTCCTCAGTCAGCTGGCGTGGCGTAGAGCGCCTTTGTGAGAGACAGCAGGTTTGTTGGGTGCCTGCTGCTGATGGACGCAGGCACTTGCTGCTGTGCTGGCTGGACTTTGACAGCAAGGGGAGTGGAAGTCTGGGGGAATGCTTCCTCCAAGTGCCGAACCAGGGACCGTTGCAAGTCCCTCATTCGGCACGCAGGGTCTCCTCCTGTAGGCAGGAACTGATGCAGCTTCCCCTTCAGCCGTGGGTCCAACATCAGGTTGATTCACATGTCCTCCCAAGCACGCATCTGCTTCACTCTTGAGTCTCTGCGCAGGCACTGCAGCATGTGCGCTGCCATGGGGAAGAGGGCTGCCATCTCTGCTGACACATAATCATCACCCCCTGAACCAACAGTGCTGTCCTCCTCTTCTGATTCCTGAGCCTCCCCCTGCTCTCTCCACCCCGCACCACTGCAGCTGCACTCGGCTGTGCCTCTTCATCCTCAAGCTCAATGACCTCCAACTCCTCTAACTCCAAGTCCTCAACCTCCTCCTCCTCCTGCCGCACAGAGGTGGACTGTGCATGTGGCTGCTGCTCCTGGTGGATCAAGGCTGTCTCTCCCACTTCCAGCAGAGCATAGAGGGCCTTGTCCAGCATGCACACCATGGTCACCCACTCACACAGCGACGCATGGTCCCGGCTGACCATGTTGGTGGCCTCCAGGAAGGGTGCCAGCACCAGGCACACCAGCTGAATTTTTCCCTACTCAGCACTGAGGATGATGTCCGGGAGGTGGGTGGTGCCGGTCCCTAACACGGTGGCGTCGGTAGTGGCTTTGGCCAGGTACTGGTTGACAGCCTACCTCTGTTCAGACATTTCAACATGGCCGGGGTGGAATTCCACTGTGTTGGAACGTCTATGATTAGACGGTGCCTTGGCAAGTTCAGCTCCTTCTGCACACCTTCCAGGGACGCTGAGGCACCACCCGAGCGGTGGAAATGACCCACCGTTTTTCTAGCCGCTTTCAAAAGTGTGTCCATCCCCTGGTAGGTGCTCAGAAATTTATGCACCACCAGGTTCAGGACGTGGGCTAGACAGGGGATGTTGGTGAGGTCTTTCTGGTGGATGGCAGCAACCAGGTTGGCCCCATTGTCGGACACAGGGGCGTAGCAATAGGCCCTGCAGCCCCTGCGCCCGCGGGGGGGCCCGGCCCCCCCCTGGGGCCCGCTCGTGGCCGTTTTTAGGGGGCTGGAGGGGTGGCAGCATGAGGGGAAAGCCTTGCCCACAGTCGGCGGGGAGAGGGGAAGATCCCCCCTCTCCCTCACCTCGGGGCTCTCCCCTCTGCGCTCCCCTCCAGCTAGTGTACCAGCTCCAGTGTGTGGGCAGCGGGCAGCGGCGGGCAGATACATACCTTCTTCCGTGCGTTCCATCGGAGACTTCTCGCTCTGGCGGCCGACGTCACTTCCGGAAGTGACGTAAGCCGGTAGAGCGAGAAGTCTCCGATGGAACGCACGGAAGAAGGTATGTATCTGCCCGCCGCTGCCCGCTGCCCACACACTGGAGCTGGTACACTAGCTGGAGGGGAGCGCAGAGGGGAGAGCCCCGAGGTGAGGGAGAGGGGGGATCTTCCCCTCTCTCCGCCGACTATGGGCAAGGCTTTCCCCTCATGCTGCCACCCCTCCAGCCCCCTAAAAAACGGCCACGAGCGGGCCCCGGGGGAGGGGGGGGGGCCCGCTGTTAATTTCTGCAGGGGGGCCCGGTGAGGCTTAGTTACGCCCCTGGTCGGACACCACCTTTCCGACTGTGAGGCCTCTGGGGGTCAGCCAACTCCTCTGCTGCTCTTGGAGTTTGGCCAGGACGTGGTCTGCCGTCAGTCTGTGCTTCCCCAGGCTGACCATCTCCAGCAGCACTTGGCAGTGGCGGGCCTTCACACTGCTGCTGAGGCGGGGGTGTTTGGCGGTGGCGGGTTTGCCAGAGGGTGGAACCAGATCAGAAGAACCCGCTGCACTTGCCCTGACCCTGCTACCAGGTGGCACCACCCACTGGCTCGATGATGCTGCTGCTGTGCCCGATGCTGCTGTCCCCTCCTCACCCGCTTCCACTAAACTGACCCAGTGCGCGGTGAATGAGAGGTACCGGCCTGTCCCAAACCGGCTTGAACATGAGTCCATGGTCACATGGACCCGCTCACCCACCATAAGGTCTAGGTCACATTGCACATTGTCCATCGCGAAGCGATGCAGTGCTGGGATGGCCGTGCGTGAAAATTAATGCTGGCTCGGAATTGGCCAATCCGGTGCAGCGCACTGCAGGAGCGCACGCGTGTTGCTCCCCTCCTACGCAAAGGAGTATGGGAGGAGCTGGGAGGACATGGCCCGTGCAAGCAGGCTGTTAAGTTGGCGTATGCAGCGGCTGCTGGGAGGCTGAGCCCTGCCCACGAATGACTCGCTCAGCAGGGTCTGGTTGCAGTTTTTGCTTGCACGGGAAGAGGAGTAGGGAGCAGAGGAGACCACTGAGGACTGGCTGCCTGAACAAGCCTCAGTGTTGGCAGGAGTGGCAAAGAGGGTTCTGGTGGTTATTTTGGTTGGAACACTGCCAGCGCCAGCTTCCTTCTGCCTCTTGAACTCCTCATGCTCAACATAATGCTTTTTTGCCAGATGGTTGATAAAGCTGGAGGTGCCGTAGTTGGAGGGGTTACAGCCTCTGCTCAGCTTCACCTGGCACACGTTACAAGTTACAAACTGGCTATCCACTGAGGGAAGATAAAAAAACTGCCAGATTGGGGATTGGAATTTTCCCTTACGCCCTGAATGGGCTGCTGCTGCTGTTTTTCTCCCTGCGGTGGTTGGGGCCTGGGATTGAGCGGTGCGGCTGGTGGAAGCGGCAGAAGATGAAGCAGCAGGCTGTGGGTCCCGAATTCCACGCCCACTGCTGCTCCTGCCAATGTCAGCGATGCTGATCCTCCGTGCCAGACCCACCAACGCATCCTCCTCCTCAGACTCAGAGCTAACATCCCCCTCCTGTGGATGGTAGTCATGGTCCTTCATCTCGTCATCATTATCAAAATCATACTCCCCCTCCTCAAACAATTGTTGGGATGTTGATGACCCCCCAAACTCCTTCTCTGCTGACACATCAGGCAAGGACCCACCCCCAACAATCACTGTCACCATCTGTGACTCTTCCACATACCCCATTGCGCCCAGAATATCCTCCTCAAAGTCGGTGGTAACAGCCCTGATTGAGCTTGCGGTGCCTGGACTTAAGAGCGCGCTGACTGAGGGTAAGCTGCCCGCTGGGGTCGACATGATGACCGACCAGTCCCCATGCACTGCTGGGTGGCTGCTGCTGCTCCTGCGAACAGGAGTGGTGGTGGGGTGGAGCTCTCTGTTGTAGAGCTGATGGTGGCCTGCTCATCCACCATCAGCTGCATCACAGGATCAGCGTCTTTCTCCTCCAATTTGCGCCACCAACCCTGCTGAAAAATGGTCGCTATACGCTTCTGCGCCTATGCAGCGTGACTCCCCTTAACAGCAGGACGACCAGTGTGTCCGCGGCCAGTGGCTAGCGGTGGAATGGACACTGACGCGGCAGAACTGCTGATGATGCCAGCAATGTTCCCTCTCTTCTTGGTCTTGCTGCCCTTCCTCCGGCTTCCAGTGCCAGCAGACATAGTGCATGTTTGTGTGATGATGATGTCACCAGATGGATGTGGGGTACTTGCACTTTATTGAAATCGGTGAAATTGGTGTTGGACTTTAATGAATCAGCACAGAGTGACAGACAGCAGAGTAGAAGACAGTGTGCACACTAACGGTCTGTCACACACACTGACACTCAGCAGCACAGCAGAAATGCAGTAACCTGTAGTAGTAAACTAACACAGACAGTACTACTCTAACAACTAACAACTAGTGCTGCAGTACTAAATAACTACACAATAACACAGTAATCCTATGCCCTAAACTATACTGTAGCTAAGGCTAATAGCACAGGCTTGGCCTGTGTGCACAAACAGCACACACAGACACAGACACCTAACTAGCAGAGCTGCTGCAGCACAGAGACTGTCATCCACACTAACTAAAATCAAAATACAAGCTAGCTAACTAAACAACAATAAAAGAGTGTATAGTACAGGTGTTTATGTGCACAAACACTAGGTTTTCTCACAGTAGAACGCACTTGGTTAGGCAAATAGCACTGGAGATGTCTCTCAGTGAGCAGTCACAAGCAAGGACAATTTTCTCATCATGGCCACCACTTTATATACAGGGGGGCTGGCCAGAGTTCCTCTCTGTGATAGGTTGCTAGGGCTTCTGACACAACAAATAACATTTATATCATGATTTTCTCCTGGCGGACTCAAAGAGCCAGAGCTGCAGCCACTAGGACGCACTCTATAGGCAGTAGCAGTGTTAGGGAGACTTGCCTAAGGTCTCCTACTGAATAGGCGCTGGCTTACTGAACAAGCAGAGCCGAGATTTGAACCCTGGTCACCTGTGTCAGAGGCAGAGCCCTTAACCATTACACCATCCAGCCATAGCCTGCTGATTAGAGCCCTCTGATTGGCTCAATGATGTCATGGACATCATCTCCATGGTTACAGTACCCGGATTCAGATATCCGACGGATATTCCACCAGGTATCCGGATTGCGAATAAATATCCGCGTAGTGCTATTTGGATTTGCACAGAAATCTGGAATCCGAATCCGGGTTCAGATAGCGGTAAAAGTTTGGATTATCCGGGTAGTTCGGATATCCGGAATCCGGATGAGCACCACTGCTTGCTGATCTCTCTTGGCTTTCTAAACCTGTTCCCGGGCACTCTGCCTAGCAGATGCCAACCACACCTCTACTCATTTCCCTACCAACTGACAGCAGGGATCAATAAATCAGCACAGAAGCTTAGCTCACCAGCCTGTACAATAAGGTACTAATTCACTTTGTGACTTCCTGAGCTGCTGTGAAGTATCTATTGGAGGTATCTTCTATGTGAAGGGTGAAGATGGTCCCCCTCATCCTGCTTATCCTGGAGTTGTCAGGAGTTTACAGTGGTGAGTAAAGGAGTGGGTCGTGTAGAGTTTTTTTGTATGATTTATTTTTTTGTGTGTGTGGGGGGAACGGATTCTGATAGGTGTGTAGCCCATGGTCCATCCAGGCAAGGAAGGCAGCAGGAGGCATGGCATGCCCGCCCCGAGGTAGTGACCAAAAATAACAATACAGGAGGACTTTTGCAGTTATTTGCAGGTATTTGCAGTGATGAGGTGGGTTCACTGAACAAAACAGCTAGGTATATGCAGTGATGAGGTGGGTTCATTCAACACAAAAGGTAGTTATATGCAGTGATGAGGTGGGTTCACTGAACAAAACAGCTAGGTATATGCAGTGATGAGGTGGGTTCATTCAACACAAAAGGTAGGTATATGCAGTGATGAGGTGGGTTCACTAAACAAAACAGCTAGGTATATGCAGTGATGAGGTGGGTTTACTCAACAAAACAGCGAGGCATATGCAGTGATGAGGTGGGTTCACTCAACACAAAACAGCTAGGTATATGCAGTACTGGTTATTACAATGTGCAACTGTCACACAGGTAGTACTAGTCACTGAATGTGCTTGGCCTGGCAGTGGCACACACACAGTATAAATTATCAAGGCTGTCTATAATGCAACACAAGTGTCAGTGACACACAGAAAAAAAAATCACAAGAACAGGATTGGCTCTCAAAAGAGCTGTTGTTGGGTGCTATTATAGCAATAAGAAACAGCCAGGAGCAAGTTAACAAGTCAAGAGCCTAACTAATCTTTCCCTAGGAGAAACAGTCTGCAGTTGCCCTACTCTCACTATAGCAGGCACACGAGTGATTGTAATGGCCGCCGCTCCCTGTCTTATATACAAGGGGGAGTGGCTCCAGGACTGAGTGTAGCGTGATTGGCTACAATTAGGGATGGTCGCTGGATTCCGCGGAATTAAAATTTCCGCGATTCTGGCCGGAATTTGCTGATTCCGGTTCCGTTGTGACGGAACGGAATTGCTCAGAAGTACTGAGCCTGCGCAGTACAGCCCGGAGGATGTCCGATGACGTCAGCGCGCCGGCGTGAAATGCAGAATGGAGCGCAGAAGAAGCCCGACCTGGCCGCCGGCCTGGTCCAGGTCGGGTCGACCACCGGAGACCACAGGGAGCCTGCGGAGCGGCGCCGAGGGCACCTCCTGCCTGCCACGGGCTGGAGGAAGCCCCAGGTAAGTGGATTTGGATTTTTTTTTATCGTCCCTGAACCTTCCCTTTAATACATAAAATTGCAGCTCCTCCCTATGCAAAACTCCTACATGACAAGTGAGAAGAGGAGTTTGTGAGAGAGGTTGCTTGTTTTGCAGTGGAGAATCATCAATGGAGGTTACATATATCTGCCTGTCTAAGGGGAGAATAGGAATTTCCCACTTAGAGACCAGACTCAAATCAATAAAGTTAGCTGCAGAGCCCAAGTCTACAAAGGCCTGTGTACAAAAAACTTGATCCTTCCACATCACAGAACAAGGTAATAACATCTTAGTAAACTTTGGAGGTAAAACAGGTTCGCCTAGGGTAGTACCTTCAACTACACCAAGGTTGGAGAAGTTTTCCGCCTTCTTGCTGCAATTTTGTATGAGATGCCCTTTCTTTCCGCAGTACAAACAGAGGCCTTCTGTAACGATCGGTGAAGCACAGAGAGGATCTGATTACCGGTGATCTGCAGTATCACTGGGAATACAGATGTATACCAGACTATAAGTGATCTGCAGTATCACTGATAATCCGATATACTCGCTAACCTCTGTTCACCTGAGTAGAGTGTAGTGTTTGGTGTAACGGTAACACTTAGAGGACTAGGCCTCAGTGCAGCAAGGAGTACTGCACAGATTCCTTCCGCAGACCTGAGCTCTCCAAGACGGGAGGAGTCAGACTGACAG
Source organism: Hyperolius riggenbachi (assembly GCF_040937935.1). Lineage (NCBI taxonomy): Eukaryota > Metazoa > Chordata > Amphibia > Anura > Hyperoliidae > Hyperolius > Hyperolius riggenbachi. Next base: position 226,199 of record NW_027152353.1, on the reverse strand, counting down.
TAGGAAGGATGGTCTGAAAGTGACACTCAGGAGGAGGTGTCACTAACAGGACGGGGAACCGACCTCCAATAGTAAGGTCGGTTCTCGAGGTCGGACAAGCCAGGTCGTACACACACGGACAGATAAAGTACAAGATCAGGAGGCAAAGGCGGAGTCTAAGTACAGGCAGGGTATCGGCAACGAGGTATCAGAAATATCGAGGTACAAAATCAGGAGGCAGAAGCAGAGTCTAGGAACGAGCCGGGGTACGGCAACAGAGTATCAGAAATATCGAGGTGCAAGATCAGAGTTCAGGAGGATAGTCAGGCAGGCAAAGGGTCATAACAGATAATCACAATCAAACTAGTACTTTAGCTATCAACAGAATCTAGCTAAGTGTAGGATTACAGCTCCAGCTGGTCCCAGCACACTTGCGGATCTGACTACGGATCTGGGTGCTCCCACGTATGTGATCGCAACGCCAGACAAGGAACAAGTGAACAGCCAGCAGTATATATACCCAAGGACCTTTCCAGGACCTCCCTAATTGCTGGACCAATGAGAGTTGTGGAAAATGTCAGCTGACCAGCCTGGTCAGCTGACTCACTTCTGGCTGTTATATAAGCTCTGTCTCTGTGCGCGCGCGCGCGTGTTACTCTGAATCCTGGTGGACTATCAGTCCCAGCCACACTAGAACTGTCTTGCAATGTATCCAGTTCCAATGCGGATTCCGCCGTTTCCAATGCGGATTCCGCTGTTCCCAATGTGGATTCCGCCGCTCTGCCTATGCGGCATGCGGCGGTTTTTCCGCGTTGTGACGCAATGCTGGACGCGGAGACAGCCGCCTCACCTTGAGAGACGGCGGCTTTTCCGCGTTTCTTCACAGTACCCCCCTCCCGAGGAGTGGACTCCGGACAACTCCTACCAGGTTTCTCGGGATGTAAGGCGTGAAACTCCCTCCTTAATTCGTCCGCATGCATGCGATTCCCCGGTACCCATTGTCTCTCCTCAATGCCGTACCCTTTCCAATGTATGAGATATTGTACCGAGTTTTGTACAATGCGTGAATCTAAAATCCTTTCTACCTCGTACTCAGGCTGATCATCTACCAACACAGGAGGAGGAGGAGGAGTGGGACCCACATGGACCGCTGGCTTAAGGAGGGACACATGGAAGGACCTTACCCCACGCATGCTGGCGGGAAGATCAATGGAATAAGTAACGTTATTGATCTTCTTAGCCACCGCAAATGGACCCACAAACCTGGGGCCCAATTTATCTGAAGGCTGTCTCAGGGTCAAGTGACGTGTGGACACCCAGACCAAGTCTCCTGGCTGGAACTTCCACTCCAACGAGCATCTCTTGTCAGCCTGACCCTTTTGACTCTGGAATGCTTTTTCCAGATTACTCTTCACCGTCCCCCAGATGCCTTTCAATGCCCTCTGCCAGACTTCCAGGGTTGGAAACGGAGAAGAGGCAACTGGCAAGGGGGAAAATTTGGGCGATCTCCCAGTTACAATCTGGAACGGAGAAAAAACAGACGACGAATTTTTCAAATTGTTCTGAGCGAACTCTGCGAAGGCCAGAAATTTTACCCAGTCATTCTGCGCCTCCGCAACATAACATCTTAAGAACTGCTCCAAAGACTGATTAATCCGTTCAGTCTGCCCATTGGTCTGTGGGTGGTAGCCGGACGAGAAAGACAGCTTCATGCCCATTTGGTGGCAAAATGCCCTCCAGAATCTAGAAATGAATTGGACTCCCCTATCCGACACTATGTTTGCCGGAATGCCATGCAGCCGGAAAATGTGGATGATGAATAGGTCGGCCAATTCCTGGGCCGAGGGGAGTCCTTTCAAGGGCACGAAATGGGCCATCTTGCTGAAGCGGTCGACTACCACCCAAATGACCAACATGCCCTCAGACCTGGGGAGCTCACCCACGAAATCCATGGACAAGTGGGTCCATGGCTCACTTGGGGTGGGCAAAGGCTGTAAGGTACCGACAGGTGCCAGTCGGGAGGGTTTACTCTTAGCACATATTGCACATTCCCTAACAAATTCCCTGCAATCAACAGACAGGGAGGGCCACCAGGCACACCTGGCTACAAGATCCTGTGTTCTGGCGACTCCGGGATGTCCAGCATTTTTATGTGCGTGGAACATTTCAAGGATCTGAAGACGAAAGGGCAAGGGAATGAACATGACCCCTTCAGGCTTCCCTTCCGGGATGTCCTGCTGGAAGGGGCTCAACTTCTCCTTCCAGTCTTCCCAAGTATCCATTGCAGCCAGCACCAATTTTCGCGGAACAATTGTCTCAGGGACGGAGGACTGTGCTGTCTCTGGCTCAAAGCACCTGGATAGCGCATCTGCCTTAGTATCCTTACTGCCCGGGGTGTACGTAATCACGAATGTGAACCTTGAAAAAAACAGGGACCATCGAGCCTGACGAGGGCTTAACCTCTTAGCCCCCTCGATGTATTCCAGATTCTTGTGGTCGGTAAAAACCGTGATAGTATGCTCCGCTCCTTCTAACCAATGACGCCATTCTTCAAAGGCTAGTTTAATGGCTAAGAGCTCCCTGTTGCCTATATCGTAGTTTCTCTCTGCTGGAGAGAATCTCCGAGAAAAATAGGCACACGGGTGCAATCTACCCTGTAAACCTGAACGTTGAGACAGCACAGCCCCCACCCCGAATTCTGAGGCGTCTACCTCAACAATAAAAGGGAAGGAAGTGTCTACGTGTCTTAGTATGGGTGCCGTGCAGAACAGCTCCTTCAAGGTCGAAAATGCCTGTAGGGCCTCAGGCGACCAGTGAGTAGTATCTGCCCCTTTCCTAGTGAGACTGGTGAGAGGTGCAATAACTGTGGAGTACCCCTTTATGAACCTTCTATAATAGTTTGCAAAGCCCAGAAAATGTTGCAACGACTTTAACCCCACTGGCTGAGGCCACTCCAGAACAGCGGATACCTTGGCAGGGTCCATAGACAGGCCCGAGGTGGAGACTATGTACCCCAGAAAGGCGACAGATGTAACTTCAAAAATACATTTTTCCAACTTGGCGTACAGCAGATTTTGTCTCAGCTTGTTTAGCACAAGTCTGACATGGACCCTGTGCTCGGAGAGGTTGTTGGAGTAGATTAGTATATCGTCAAGGTATACAAGCACAAATCTACCCAACACCTCCCTGAATACCTCGTTAATTAATTCCTGGAAGACGGCTGGTGCATTGCACAACCCGAAGGGCATCACTAAGTACTCGTAATGCCCGTCGGGTGTGTTGAAGGCCGTCTTCCATTCATCGCCCTTTCTAATGCGGATCAGGTTGTGTGCACCCCTCAGATCCAATTTTGAAAAGATCTTAGCGTCTGTGACCTGTGTGAACAAATCGTCTATCAATGGTAGCGAATAACGATTCTTCACCGTGATTTTATTCAGGCCTCGGTAATCGATGCAAGGTCGAAGACCTCCGTCTTTTTTCTTAACAAAAAAGAAACCGGCCCCCGCAGGCGAGCGGGAGGGGCGAATGAACCCCTTGGCCAGATTGTCACGGATGTACTCCTGCATAGCCACTTTCTCTGGTCCAGACAAATTATACAGGTGACCCCTAGGGGGCATACAACCGGCACGGAGATCGATGGGGCAACCGAAAGGGCGATGAGGAGGTAACCTATCAGCAGCCTTGGGGCAAAATACATCCGAGAATTCGGAGTATTGCTCAGGAATACCCTCCACATGAACCTTGGTCTGACCTAATATCACTTTCCCTAGACACTGTTGGGAACAGAAGTCTGACCAACTGGTTAGTTGTCCTGTCGCCCAATTAATCTGTGGCGAATGAAGCTGCAGCCAGGGCATATCTAGGACAATGGTGGAGGTGGTCATATGTAACACAAAAAAACGTAAACTCTCCCTATGCAGTACCCCAGTAATGACTTCCACCTCTGGTGTCTGGGACAGCGGACGGTCCCTTTGTAACGGGGAGTCGTCCACGGCAGTAACCTGGATAAGTGGTTTTACTGGGGTGAGAGGAATGTCCAACTTCTCTGCAAATTCGGAACTCATGAAATTAGCCGCGGAGCCTGAATCAATAAAGGCCTCAGTGGCTTCAGATTTGTCCCCCCATGTAATCGGACAGGGGAGGAGCAATCGTTTTTCTTTCAGGGGTGTGAGCTGGGCGCCTAGGGTGTCACCCCTTATCACTCCTAGGCGGTAGCGTTTCCCGGCTTATCCCTATTAGGCTTAATGGGACAGTCTCGTACCCTATGCCCCCCTTCACCACAGTATAAACATAGTTGTTCCGACAATCTCCGTCTTCTCTCCACTTGGGTCAACTTAGACCGACCGATCTGCATCGGCTCAGGTGGAGGCAAGACCGGAGGCGATGAAACAGAAGGAGACGGAGTTACTAGGGGTGCAGCGGGAGGCACTGCGTAAGAGGTCGACCTAACCCGATGACTGCCCCTAGTCTGTCTCTGATGGCGTAGCCTACGGTCGATTTGAATGGCCGATGAGATGGCCTCGTCGACTGTTTTGGGTTTGGGTTGGCTTAACATTAGGTCAGAGACCTCATCCGACAACCCAGACAGGAAGTAATCCATCAGGGCATAGGTGTCAAATCTGGCGGTAACTGACCACCTACGAAATTCTGCCGCGTAATCCTCGACCGAGCCTCTGCCTTGCCGCAAAAGTTTGAGCTTCCGCTCAGAGGTTGCCGCAAGGTCAGGGTCATCGTATATCACTGCCATGGCCTTAAAAAATTCCTCTACCGAGGTCAGAGCTGTATCTGTGGGAGGCAGGTTGTATGCCCAGGACTGGGAATCACCAGTTAACAAGGTTTTAATAAAAATGACCCGTTGGGTCTCAGTCCCCGAGGATCGGGGTCTCAACTCGAAATATGATAACACTCTACTCTTAAAATTCCGGAAGTCAGACTTGTGGCCGGAAAATTTGTCTGGTACGGGCATACGTATGCCATCACTAGGAGGGGATCGCACCGAATCAACTGACGTCTGAAGGGTTTGCACAGAGCCTGTTAGGGCATCAATTAAAGCTTTGTGCTGGCCCAGTGCTTGATGGATAGTATCCACCGAAGTGGCGAGCACAGTCAGAGGGTCAGCGTGTGCGTCCATCTGTTTATTGGTCTGGCGTTCTGTAACGATCGGTGAAGCACAGAGAGGATCTGATTACCGGTGATCTGCAGTATCACTGGGAATACAGATGTATACCAGACTATAAGTGATCTGCAGTATCACTGATAATCCGATATACTCGCTAACCTCTGTTCACCTGAGTAGAGTGTAGTGTTTGGTGTAACGGTAACACTTAGAGGACTAGGCCTCAGTGCAGCAAGGAGTACTGCACAGATTCCTTCCGCAGACCTGAGCTCTCCAAGACGGGAGGAGTCAGACTGACAGTATCGGCAACGAGGTATCAGAAATATCGAGGTACAAAATCAGGAGGCAGAAGCAGAGTCTAGGAACGAGCCGGGGTACGGCAACAGAGTATCAGAAATATTGAGGTGCAAGATCAGAGTTCAGGAGGATAGTCAGGCAGGCAAAGGGTCATAACAGATAATCACAATCAAACTAGTACTTTAGCTATCAACAGAATCTAGCTAAGTGTAGGATTACAGCTCCAGCTGGTCCCGGCACACTTGCGGATCTGACTACGGATCTGGGTGCTCCCACGTATGTGATCGCAACGCCAGACAAGGAACAAGTGAACAGCCAGCAGTATATATACCCAAGGACCTTTCCAGGACCTCCCTAATTGCTGGACCAATGAGAGTTGTGGAAAATGTCAGCTGACCAGCCTGGTCAGCTGACTCACTTCTGGCTGTTATATAAGCTCTGTCTCTGTGCGCGCGCACGCGTGTTACTCTGAATCCTGGTAGACTATCAGTTCCAGCCACACTAGAACTGTCTTGCAATGTATCCAGTTCCAATGCGGATTCCGCCGTTTCCAATGCGGATTCCGCTGTTCCCAATGTGGATTCCGCCGCTCTGCCTATGCGGCATGCGGCGGTTTTTCCGCGTTGTGACGCCATGCTGGACGCGGAGACAGCCGCCTCACCTTGAGAGACGAAGGCTTTTCCGCGTTTCTTCACACCTTCCTTTCGCTTTCTGGTTTTCTCGGTTTCCGGCAACTTTGAATGACTGATCTGCATTGGCTCATCCAAAGTAGTCGTGACCGGAGGGGTGGAGACAACAGTTCTGGGACTACCACGTGACCTGCTTTGTCTATAGTACCGTACCCTGTGATCAATCTTTATAGCTAAAGTAATAGCTTCATGTAAAGGATAGCGGAGATACCGCCGCATGGCCAAGCGGCATGGTGGCTATCTCCGTGTATCAGCCGGCGGCCTCTGCCGCGCAGCTACATGCTGCTGCTTTGCCTGGTCCTTCTAGTGCACATAGATTGAGAGCTACGCGCGCGCGCGCACCAGACAACAGGACCTTTATGCAAGTAGAAGGGGAGTCAGCTGATCAGCCGGTGCTCCGGATTGGCTGAGTGACTGGGGCAGCGCTGTGGAGCGCTTTGAGTATATATAGGACCAGCCTGTCAGTTGCTGGTTGTCTGCTGTTGCAAACGCTAACGTGCTAGCGCTCAGACCTTAGTCAGATCTCACAGTGTGTTAGAACCAGCTGGAGCTGGGAATTCACACTTAGCCAGTTTCCGTTGATAGCTTAAAGTACTAATTGCATTGTGATATTTGTGTACTATTCTTTAGTCTAGATCCCAGGTGTTGAAACCAAGGACTTCACACCTAGACTAGGATATTGCTATATTGCTACTATTATCTGTTATGACCCTCTGCTTTCCTGACTAATCTCCTGTTTGCTGATTCGGTACTTCTGCCTATCTGATTACTGCTGCCGACACTGCCTGTGCCTTACTCTGAATCAGCCTTCTGTCTTTGTACCTTATCTGTCCGTACGTTACTGACCCTGCTTGTCTGACCTTCCTATTCCCACTAGTGGGTCTAGCCACTAGTGAGGAATTGCTAAGAGCTGGCACCTACTTTCTAGGTGATCAGTCTTGCAAGTACAGTCTGCAACACTTGCTCCTCAAGTGTCTGCTAGCTGCAGTAGAGTCTTAATCACCCGCTTCTCGGGTGATTATCTTTGTAGCTCAGTCAGTGGTCCCTGCTCCTCAGGTGTCCACTGGCTGCAGTACAGTCTGAATCCCCTACTCCTCAGGGGATCCCTGGCTGAAGTATCATCTTTAATCACCTGCTCCTCAGGTGATCATCCTTGCAGCACAGTCAGTGGTTCCTGCTCCTCAGGTGCCACTGGCTGCAGTGCAGTCTGAATTCCCTGCCCCTCAGGGGATTCTTGGCTGCAGTATTGTCTGAGTCTCCCGCTTCTCGGGAGATCTCCTCTTCTCATTACTGTTGCACCAAAACATAACTCTACATTGGTTGTCTTGTGTCTAGCTATACTAGTATTATTGGTGATTCTGCAGATCACCACATAATCAAGTATAGCGTCTGTATTATTGGTGATACTGCAGATCACCAATAATCAGAAAAATCTGGGTTGCTGACACCAATTGTTACAGAACAGCAGACCAAACATTATGGACGCACTGCACAGCCAAGTTGAAGGCCTGGTCACCTCGGTTAATAACCTCATCGGAGTGATTGATGCCCAACAGATTCAGATCACACAACTGTCTGGGTCAGTGCAGGTCCTTCAAACAGCTGTTAATACAGTGCGATCCCCTCCAGTCACGGACCTTCGAATGTCCATACCTGAGAAGTTTTCTGGACATAGATCTGACTTTCAGAACTTTAAAAATCGGGTGCTTTCTTATTTTTAGTTGAGGCCTACATTGTCAGGAACTGAGCCTCAGAGGGTAACATTCATAAAGACCCTTTTGTCAGCAGATTCGCAAACCTGGGCATATAGCCTTCATGCTGATCATGAGGCGTTATCCTCAGTTTAGGAATTTTTTAAGGCCATGGCCATTATATATGATGATCCGGATATTGCTTACACTGCTGAAAGGAAGCTTAAGACTCTCAGGCAGGGTCGTGATCCGGTAGAGGTTTATGCTGCAGAGTTCAGAAAGTGGGCTGTATCAGCTAGATGGGGAACATACGCAACGTTAGACTGTTTTCTGTCAGGTTTATCCGACGCAGTTTCTGATTTGATGTTAGGACATCCTGAGCCCAAGTCCATAGACGATGCAATTTTGTTAGCTGTACGGGTAGATCGTCGCTTACGCTATCAGAAGCAAACCCGTGGTAAAAATGCTGTAAGATATGTCTCCTACGCCTCCGCTCCACCCTCGTCGCCTCCGCTTGAGCTGATGCAAATCGGACACTCCAGATTGACGCGGGTGGAAAAGAATCGCAGAAAATCAGAAAGACTATGTTTATACTGTACTGAGGAGGGTCACATGGTTCAGAATTGTCCTAAGAAGTCGAGAAACGCTGCCGCCTAGATGTAGTCAGAGGTAATACCCTTGGTGAGCAGTCTTTACCTCTAAACAATAACCGTCTGCTCCTTCCATGTTCCATTACATGGGAAGCTCAGACTATATCCACTGAAGCCTTCATGGACTCCGGCTCTGCAGCCAATTTTATTGATTATGAGTTTGTAAAAAAATTGGGGATTCCCTTACTCCCTCTAGACCAGCAGATTCTGGTCACAGCGGTGGATGACTCTCCATTACAGAGTAGACAGCCTCCTTCCAAAACCCCCTTATTAATGTGCAATATAGGGTATTACACAAAGAGAAATTACAGTTTCTTGTTGTAACGATTGGTGTCAGCAAGCACGGATTTTCTGATTATTAGTGATCTGCAGTATCACCAATAATACAGATGCTATACCTGATTATATGGTGATCTGCAGAATCACCAATAATGCAAGTATAGCGAGAAAGGAACAATCGGATGCAGGAAGGTGCTTGGTGCAATAGCAAAGTGTGGATGTTCTGCCTCTCCAGTCTAAGCACTACAATGTGATCTCTGTAACTCACGGTTATGTTGAGATATGTGTAATCGCAGCCTTAGGTAGATTGGCGGACAGTGACTCGATCGAAACGACACCTTGAAGATCGTGAAGAAGTTTATTCAAACTGTGCAGATCATACACCGATGAACAAATGGATAGGTCAAAAAATCGTAGTGTGAGCAGCTAGCAGAAGCATGTAGCTGAGATGCAGGGTTGAAGCTAGAATGAGCTAGAAGGAGCAGTGGGGGAGGAGACAAGGAGATCAGAGCAGGGTAAGGGAAGAGAGAGGAGACACACTTGAAAAGGCAAACTATGCATGTGTAACATGACACTCCCCGTCGAAATCTATGATTTCTAATAATAATAGTAACTTAAGTTCACGTTCAAATAATAGTTATTTTCCTGCTTGGAACACCTGCAACAAGAGAAACAGCAAAAAAGGCAATAGGAAAACATTACTACAATACTCGTAGAAGTATTTTTTTTTTCAAGTGTAGACATGGGCTTCAGAGGGGAAGGCAGCAACAGCACCAATCCTTCTTACCTCCCTTTAACACAGTTGCTTTGAAGGTCTGTCTTCAGAGGGGAAGGCAGCAACAGCACCAATCCTTCTTACCTCCCTTTAACACAGTTGCTTTGAAGGTCTGTCTTCAGAGGGGAAGGCAGCAACAGCACCAATCCTTCTTACCTCCCTTTGTACTATGAAGTCAGAGTTAGGAGTCTTTCTGTTTAGGCAGAAGCAGTACCAGTTCATTTATGGGTCTGAAGTAATGTCTTGCAGAATCTTCTTTCATTACTTTGACTTCTGCTTTCCACACTTTGCCATCAGTACTTGGAACAGTCTTTGTAACAAGACCGATAGGCCAATTGTTACGATGGGAGTCTTTTTCCTTGAGGAGAACAACGTCCCCAATTTGCAGGTCGGGTTTACTGACTTGCCATTTTCTGCGACTTTGAAGATTGCAAAGGTACTCCATCTTCCAATGGCTCCAAAATGCATTAGCAAGATGTTGAACCCTTTTCCATTGGTATTTGTAAACATTGGTACAATCAAAGGCCTGAGGTGGAATATTATCTACTCCGATCTTTTGAGTTAAAAGGGTGGCTGGAGTTAGCAATACTGGAGACTCTGGGTCAGAGGAAACGGGAACAAGAGGTCTCGCATTGATTATGGCAGACACCTCGGCAAGGAAGGTGATCAAGACTTCATGTGTGAGATGAGAAGATTTGTGGTCCAGCAACATAGAGTCCAGGATTTTTCTCGAAATCCCAATCATGCGTTCCCAAGAGCCTCCCATATGGGAAGAATGAGGCGGGTTGAATTCCCATTTACACTTGTTGGTATTGAAAAAGTTCTCTATCTTCTCTGCTCCAGTAAAATTTGTTCCGCAGTCAGATCTGAGTAACTTAACAGGTCCACAAATGGAAACAAATCTTCGGAAGGCATTAATGAAGCAAGAAGAGTCCATTGATTCTATGACTTCAATGTGCACGGCACAAATGCTCAAACAGGTGAATAGCACAGCCCAACGTTTATTATTAACAACTCCGCCACGAGTCTTACGTGTAACTATGCTCCAGGGGCCAAAGACGTCAATACCGACCCTGGTGAAGGGTGGTTCGGTACTCAATCTGTCTGTTGGAAGCTCTGCCATCTGTTGATTGAGATGCTTTCCTCTTAGTCTTTGGCACTTGACACACTTATGAAGTATGGAGGATATACATCTTTTCATCCCAATTATCCAAAAACCAGCAGCCCTCACTGCTCCTTCTGTGAAGTGCCGGCCTTGGTGTTGAACTTGCTCGTGGTAATGTCTGACTATCAGACCAGTAATGTGGTGACGGCCTGGGATGATAAGAGGATTTTGTTCTTTGCTAACCACATTAGACCTTGCAATGCGACCACCAACTCGAAGTAGTTTGTTTGGATCAATTGTTGGATTCAACTGGGAAAGAGGGCTATCTTTGGATAGGTTTAGTCCTTTTGACAAGTTGTGGCTCTCTTGTGAATATACTTCATGTTGGACACATTGAATGATGACTCTTTCTGCTTGAGCAACCTCTTCAATGGTGGGAAGCCCTTTACAGATGTGCCACTTACGACAATCTTGATTAGTGTCATCTTTGCTTGCGAAGTGATGAGCAATGTGAATAAGACGTGCAGTCGCTCGTACAGCAGAAGACCACCTAGTAAAACGTTCAAATCGGTGACGTTTCAGTCTTGTCTTTGCTTCCACGGAGGTGCTAAGTGTAACTGCACTGGCCTTGATTTCCTTATCACACTCTGGATGGATAAGTTCAAAGGTAGATTCTACAGGATTTGAGAAGAATTCTTCGTTCAAGAGTACTGGTGGATTTATCCATGATGTATTCAGAAAGGCGGCAGCAGGCACTGTGCGACTGCCTAGGTCAGCAGGGTTCTGGTCCGTGGGTACATAGTGCCATTGCTCTGGCGTTGAGAATTTCCTAATACGATCCACACGATTACCAACATACACATGAAACTGTCTCGTTCGATTGTGTAGATATCCTAGCACTATCTTGCTGTCTGTGTAAAAGTCAAAGGAATCAATGTCAAAGTCTGTTTCGTGCTCAATAAGCTCAGCAATTTCAACAGCTAACATGGCTGCACAGAGTTCGAGCCTTGGAATGGTATGTGCAGGCTTTGGAGTTAACTTGGTTTTACCCATGATGAATCCTACATCTATTTCACCGTTGGAGTGTACAACTCGGAGATAGGCTACTGCAGCTATGGCTTCCATGGATGCATCACAAAAGACATGGATCTCCAGTCTGGTAGCATTCTTTAAGGATGCAGGAGTGTAAGAACATGATATCTTAAACTGTTCCAATGCCTGGAGGGACTGCTTCCAGGATTCCCACCTTTGCTCTTTTCCTTTGGGTAAAGGGGTATCCCAGTCGGTGTTCTCTGTCGTGAGTTTTCTGAGTAATATCTTACCCTGAATGGTAAAGGGTGCTATGAATCCCAAGGGATCGTAGATACTATTCACTGCAGACAGTACTCCTCTTTTTGTGAAGGGCTTTTCGCAGACTGATGTTTGAAATGTGAACATGTCTTGTTTTACATCCCACAGCAACCCAAGGCTGCGCTGTGTGAGGGAAAGGTCAGATTCTGGTTGTAATTCCTTAGCACTGACAGCATGATCATCAGAAGGAAATGCTCCCATTACCTCAGTGCTGTTGGAGATGATTTTATGTAGTCGGAGGTTGGCAGCAGTGGTGCTCAGCAGAGCTCGAATATTCGAGTAGCTCGAATATTCGAGCTCTTTCTCAGCTATTCGAGCTCGGTATTCGAGCTCCGAATAGCTAGAGCTATTCGAATGGGGTATTCGAGTACACTCGAATAGCCCATTCACTATTCGAGCTATTCGAGCAAAACGGCGCTATTCGAGCTCGGTACCGAGCTCGAATAGCGTCATAGCCCAGATTGATGTCCTTAGAGCCAATCAGAGGGCTCCCAGGCCCTCTGACGGCAGCCAATCACAGAGGGGGACCCTGGCCAGCCCCTACCCTATAAATAGCGGCCGCCATGTTAGGTTTCTCCGTGCTTGCCTGGCTGAGACTTGTACAGAGAGAGAGTTGCTCCTTTGTGCTTTGGCTTAGCAAGAGCTCTATTGTGTTCATTTACCTAGCGTTTTTGCTCACATACACCTCCTATATACACCTATATTGTTGTTAGTTAGATAGACATTGTATTTTAGTTAGTAGCTTTTGTGTTACATAGACAGAGACACAGCTGCTGCAGGCTTACACAGCTTTAGGCCTCAGGGCCTGCCTGTGTGGGCAGCTGTTCTCTCTCCTGTCCTCTGTTAGTTTATTTCTCTCATCTATACCAGTATTTCTGCTGCTGTCCTTTACTACTGATTGATTCTGTATTTAGTATTGTAGTTAGGCTAGGACACTCACTGTCACTGTTCATAGGCTAAGGCTAAGGCTACTAGCTCCTGCGTGTGTGCACTCACTGTCTGTGTACACACTACACACACTCTATTTCCTTCTGATAACTGATTGATTATTGTAATTAGTTAGTTACTTACTGTTACTACTTGTTACTCTTACTGTACTAGGAGTCTAGGACACTCAGTCACTGTTCATCGGCTACTAGCTCCTGCGTGTGTGCACTCACTGTCAGAGTACACACTACACACACTCTATTTCCTTCTGATTACTGATTGATTATTGTAATTAGTTAGTTACTTACTGTTACTACTTGTTACTCTTACTGTACTAGGAGTCTAGGACACTCAGTCACTGTTCATCGGCTACTAGCTCCTGCGTGTGTGCACTCACTGTCTGAGTACACACTACACACACTCTATTTCCTTCTGATTAGTGATTGATTATTGTAATTAGTTAGTTACTTACTGTTACTACTTGTTACTCTTACTGTACTAGGAGTCTAGGACACTCAGTCACTGTTCATCGGCTACTAGCTCCTGCGTGTGTGCACTCACTGTCTGAGTACACACTACACACACTCTATTTCCTTCTGATTACTGATTGATTATTGTAATTAGTTAGTTACTTACTGTTACTACTTGTTACTCTTACTGTACTAGGAGTCTAGGACACTCAGTCACTGTTCATCGGCTACTACTAGCTCCTGCGTGTGTGCACTCACTGTCTTAGTACACACTACACACACTCTATTTCCTTCTGATTACTGATTGATTATTGTAATTAGTTAGTTACTTACTGTTACTACTTGTTACTCTTACTGTACTAGGAGTCTAGGACACTCAGTCACTGTTCATCGGCTACTAGCTCCTGCGTGTGTGCACTCACTGTCTGAGTACACACTACACACACTCTATTTCCTTCTGATTACTGATTGATTATTGTAATTAGTTAGTTACTTACTGTTACTACTTGTTACTCTTACTGTACTAGGAGTCTAGGACACTCAGTCACTGTTCATAGGCTACTAGCTCCTGCGTGTGTGCACTCACTGTCTGAGTACACACTACACACACTCTATTTCCTTCTGATTACTGATTGATTATTGTAATTAGTTAGTTACTTACTGTTACTACTTGTTACTCTTACTGTACTAGGAGTCTAGGACACTCAGTCACTGTTCATCGGCTACTAGCTCCTGCGTGTGTGCACTCACTGTCTGAGTACACACTACACACACTCTATTTCCTTCTGATTACTGATTGATTATTGTAATTAGTTAGTTGTACTTACTGTTACTACTTGTTACTCTTACTGTACTAGGAGTCTAGGACACTCAGTCACTGTTCATCGGCTACTAGCTCCTGCGTGTGTGCACTCACTGTCTGAGTACACACTACACACACTCTATTTCCTTCTGATTACTGATTGATTATTGTAATTAGTTAGTTACTTACTGTTACTACTTGTTACTCTTACTGTACTAGGAGTCTAGGACACTCAGTCACTGTTCATAGGCTACTAGCTCCTGCGTGTGTGCACTCACTGTCTGAGTACACACTACACACACTCTATTTCCTTCTGATTACTGATTGATTATTGTAATTAGTTAGTTACTTACTGTTACTACTTGTTACTCTTACTGTACTAGGAGTCTAGGACACTCAGTCACTGTTCATCGGCTACTAGCTCCTGCGTGTGTGCACTCACTGTCTGAGTACACACTACACACACTCTATTTCCTTCTGATTACTGATTGATTATTGTAATTAGTTAGTTACTTACTGTTACTACTTGTTACTCTTACTGTACTAGGAGTCTAGGACACTCAGTCACTGTTCATCGGCTACTAGCTCCTGCGTGTGTGCACTCACTGTCTGAGTACACACTACACACACTCTATTTCCTTCTGATTACTGATTGATTATTGTAATTAGTTAGTTGTACTTACTGTTACTACTTGTTACTCTTACTGTACTAGGAGTCTAGGACACTCAGTCACTGTTCATCGGCTACTAGCTCCTGCGTGTGTGCACTCACTGTCTGAGTACACACTACACACACTCTATTTCCTTCTGATTACTGATTGATTATTGTAATTAGTTAGTTACTTACTGTTACTACTTGTTACTCTTACTGTACTAGGAGTCTAGGACACTCAGTCACTGTTCATAGGCTACTAGCTCCTGCGTGTGTGCACTCACTGTCTGAGTACACACTACACACACTCTATTTCCTTCTGATTACTGATTGATTATTGTAATTAGTTAGTTACTTACTGTTACTACTTGTTACTCTTACTGTACTAGGAGTCTAGGACACTCAGTCACTGTTCATCGGCTACTAGCTCCTGCGTGTGTGCACTCACTGTCTGAGTACACACTACACACACTCTATTTCCTTCTGATTACTGATTGATTATTGTAATTAGTTAGTTACTTACTGTTACTACTTGTTACTCTTACTGTACTAGGAGTCTAGGACACTCAGTCACTGTTCATAGGCTACTAGCTCCTGCGTGTGTGCACTCACTGTCTGAGTACACACTACACACACTCTATTTCCTTCTGATTACTGATTGATTATTGTAATTAGTTAGTTACTTACTGTTACTACTTGTTACTCTTACTGTACTAGGAGTCTAGGACACTCAGTCACTGTTCATCGGCTACTAGCTCCTGCGTGTGTGCACTCACTGTCTGAGTACACACTACACACACTCTATTACCTTCTGATTACTGATTGATTATTGTAATTAGTTAGTTACTTACTGTTACTACTTGTTACTCTTACTGTACTAGGAGTCTAGGACACTCAGTCACTGTTCATCGGCTACTAGCTCCTGCGTGTGTGCACTCACTGTCTGTGTACACACAACACACACTCTATTTCCTTCTGATTACTGATTGATTATTGTAACTGCTAGTTGTACTTCCTGACTGTTACTACTTACTTACTGTACTAGGGACACTCACTCAGTCACCTCACCCACCAACCCACTCCATTAAAGTACCCCACTTTTCACCCGCCCTTTTAAAAAACTTTTGTCTATACGCCCAAAACATCGAAGATGTCTGGAAGTGGCAGCCAGCGCGGTTTGGGGAAGGGCAGCAAGGGAATCAGGAGGAGAGGGAGCAGCATTGTGGCAGGCCGCGGCCGCGCCACCATGCACAGTTCCGCAGCAGCAGCGTCAGTGGCTAACATTCCTCCCATAGCCACTGGCCGTGGACGCCGCCCAGCAGGAGCATCTGCAACTCACGCTGCAGAGACACAGCAGCAGCAGCAGCGTGTAGCACCTGCTCCGATTTTCCTCCAGCCGGGTCGGAAACGTCCCATTGAGGAAAAGGATGCAGACACTGTGGTGCAACTCATGACGGAGGATGAGCAGCCCGCCATCAGCTCTGCATCCGAGGCCTCCACCCTCACCACCACCACCACCACCCCTGTTCGCAGCAGCCGCCCAGCAGGGCCTGGAGAGGAGGCCAGTTCACCGTCAGTCGCCGACCTGTCATTCAGCACTCTTTTGACCCCAGGCATGATGAGTCAATTGTCTGCTGTTGTTGGCGATTTGGAGGAGGAGATGCTGATGGGCACTTTGGGGGATGAGGGATTGGACAGCAAGACTGTGGCGACAGTCAAGCAGCCCATCCATGCATCAGGAGAGGAGTTTGGGGGGTCATCATCCCAGCAGGACATGTTTCAGGAGGGGGAGGATGATGGTGATGACCCGGTGACAGACAGAGACTGGGTGCCACCACCTCCAGGGGATGTCGTCCTCAGCAGCTCGGAGGAGGAGGAGGATGCGCTTGTGGGCCTTGCAAGGTGGCGCATCATTGCAAGCATTGGCAGCAGTAGGCAGGTCCCACAGCCTGCTGGTGTCTCAGGCTCAGCAGCAGCAGCAGCAGCATCTGCCAGTACCACCACCAGCCGCACCCAAGCCCCCCCCCAACCACCACAGGGAGACAGGCAGCAGCGCTTCCATGCCGTAGGGGGATGTTTTTGTCACCAATCTGGCGATTTTTCACGATGCCCACTGTGTACAGCAAGTACGCCACTTGCAACCACTGCCAGCGGAAGTTGAGCAGAGGTGCAGACCCCTTAAAGTTCAGCACCAGCTCGCTCATAAACCACCTTGCTGCGAAACATTTCCACCAGCATGAGGAGTTCCAGAGGCTGAAGGCATCTGGTGCTGGCAGTGGCACCACACCCATCACTGCACAGCCTTCAGCAGCAGCAGCAGCAGCAACAGCAGCCACCCGCCCTCCTGCTCCTCCAGCAGCACCAGCAGGAGTGCGGAAACGCACTGCTCCTCCCCCCTCTGCAACTCCAGCCGCCGACACTGAGGCCTGTTCTGGCAGCCAGTCCTCAGTGGCCTCCTCCGCTGTGTCTGCTGATTCCCGTGCCAGCAAAAGGCCACGCCAGAGCCTTTTGAGCGAGTCCTTCCAGGGGGTGGTTAGGGCTCTGCCTCCCAGCAGCCGTCGCGTGCGGCAGCTGAACGGCTTGCTGGCACGGGCCATGTGCTCCCAACTCCTGCCGTACACGCTCGTGCAGGAGGGGAGCGACATTCGTGCGCTGCTTGCTTGCGCAGCCCCAGACTGGCAGCTCCCCAGCAGACACTTCTTTGCCCGCAAGGCCATTCCTGCACTGCACCGCTTTGTGATGGCCAATGTGGAGCGAGGGCTGGAGCACGCGGTTGGTGAAAGGGTCCACGTCACCATGGACTCCTGGAGCAGCCGCTTCGGGACAGGCCGCTACCTGTCCTTCACTGTCCACTGGGTCAGCTTGGTGGAAGGGGGTGAGGATGGGAGAGCAGCAGCGGGCACAGCAGCAGCAGCAACACAGTGGGTGGTGCCACCCCGCAGGGTCAGGGGAACTGCAGCAGGTTCCTCCGATCCTCTGCCATCCTCCGGCACACCTGGCCAAACCCCCCGCCTCAGCAGCAGCGTGAAGGCCCGCCACTGCCAAGCGCTGCTGCACTTGGTCAGCCTTGGGAAGACCAAGCTGACGGCAACCCATGTGTTGGCCAAACTCCAGGAGCAGGAGAGGATTTGGCTGACCCCCAGAGGCCTCAGAGTCGGAGAGGTGGTGGCCGACAATGGGGCCAATCTGGTTGCCGCAATAGACAGGGGAAGCCTGACCCACATCCCCTGTCTTGCCCACGTGCTGAACCTGGTGGTGCAGAAGTTCCTGCGCACCTACCAGGGGATGGGCGAACTGCTGGAAATGGCAAGGAACGTTGTGCGTCACTTCCGGCGCTCGGCTGCAGCCTGTGCGAGCCTGGAAGACGTGCAAAAGGAGCTGGATCTGCCACGCCATCGGCTGATCATTGACGTTCCGACTCGCTGGAACTCCACCCTGGCGATGTTGGAGCGTCTGGTTGAACAGAAGCACGCTGTCAACCAGTACCTTGCCCTGGCCACTGTTTCCGCCGCTCAGAGAAGGGACAAGACCAGCAACATCCCGTCCATCATCCCCGATGATGACTGGAGGCACATGCAGCAGGTGTGCTTAGTGCTGGCTCCCTTTCTGCAGGCCACCAACATGGTGAGCAGGGACCATGCTATGGTCTGCGAGTGGGTGCCCCTGGTTTGTCTGCTGAACAGGGCCCTCGATGCTTTGCTGGAACAGGGAGCGGCAGCCTTGGACCAGCAGGAGCGGCAAGCAGCTGCACAGTCCACCTCTGAGGGGGAGGAGGAGGAGGACTTGGTGGAGGTCCCTGACCTTGCTGCTGATGAGGGGGAGCAGCACAGTGCAGCTGAGTTGGTGCGGGGGTGGAGAGAGGATGAGGCTGACGAGGCAGAGGAGGAGGATGAGGACAGCAGCACTGCCGTCGATGTGCCAGCAGACGTGGCCCGCCTCTTCCCAATGGCAGCGCACATGGTGACGTGCCTGCGCAGGGACCCCAGGGTGATCCAGATGAAGCAGAGGGAGGACATCTGGATCAGCATGATGTTGGACCCACGCCTCAAGGGGAAGTTGAGCCAGATCCTGCCGCCTGCAGGAGGAGACCCAGCGCAACAAATAAGGAGCTTGCAGCAGGCCCTTGTTGAGCGCTTGGAGGAAGCCTTCCCCCAGCCTTCCACCCCCACTGTCCAGCAGCCAGCACAGAGGCAGCAGCAGGTGCCTGCATCCAGCAGCAGCAAGCGCCCCACAGACCTGCTGTCTCTCAGCCACGAGCTCTACAGGACTGTAGAGGCTCCGGCAGCAGTGACTAGAGAGGAGGTGCATGCAGCAGCATCCTCCTCCGGTCACAGCCAGCGCCTGACCCGCATGGTGGCTGACTACATGGGGTCCTACAGCGGGCTTGACAGCGATGCCCCTGTTGATCCCATGGAGTATTGGGTCAAGCGCATGGAGATCTGGAGCGAGCTGGCGCAGTACGCCCTGGAAGTGCTGTCCTGCCCCCCTTCCAGCGTGCTGTCCGAGCGCTGCTTCAGTGCAGCTGGTGGCGTGGTCACCGAGAAACGCTCACGTCTGTCTCACAAGTCTGTGGACAGACTGACGTTTCTCAAGATGAACCAGGCGTGGGTGGAAGGCGAGTTCCTGGCCCCTGTTGTCGGCGAGAGGGGGACATGAACTGACTAAGAACCATCGTTAATGTGCCTTACCACCCTTTACCACCTCCTGGCTCCTGCTCACTAAGCCTGCCTGGTTCACTCTTTGACTATTACGTCGCCTGCAGCCACACATTTTACACCTACAGTGGGCTGCTGTGTGCTGCTGCTGCTGTCTGTCTGTGTTTCCCACTGCCAGGGTACACAGAATTACCTTCTGCTGCCACACTGCCACCAGCTATTACGTCAAACAATAGCTGCTCACATAATTACTCCTCCATTCCTCCTCCTGCTGCTGCTGCTGTCTGTCTGTGTTTCCCACCGCCAGGGTACACAGATTTACCTTCTGCTGCCACTCTGCCACCAGCTATTACGTCAAAAAATAGCTATATATCTGTGTAATTGGTTGTAAAACCAAAACTACAAAACCATTACAAAAAAAGGTTTAATTTTTCTGAGGTGCCCGGGTTGAAAACTGTGTTGTCCCAGTTGTGTATTGGACACAATGTGGGCTGCACGACCGCTGTCTGGGACCTCCTGTTGTGTTTATTTACGGCCTGGTATCACCGCTAGGTACCAGGGCTATTATGTCACGCTGCCTACCTGCTGCCACACTCACACTACTCCTCCATTCCTCCTGCTGCTGCTGTCTGTCTGTGTTTCCCACTGCCAGGGTACACAGAATTACCTTCTGCTGCCACACTGCCACCAGCTATTACGTCAAACAATAGCTGCTCACATAATTACTCCTCCATTCCTCCTCCTGCTGCTGCTGTCTGTCTGTGTTTCCCACCGCCAGGGTACACAGATTTACCTTCTGCTGCCACTCTGCCACCAGCTATTACGTCAAACAATAGCTATATATCTGTGTAATTGGTTGTTAAACCAAAACCAAAAAACCATTAAAAAAAAAAAGGTTTGAGGCGCATGCGCGCGCAGGACGAAGATGGCCGCTTGACCTAGCCCCTGCGTGATGCACGGAGTTTTATCGGCATTTATCTCTGGCACAATTGCAGCTACAGACAAATACTTAACACACCTAAGCGTGGGAACATCTAGAGAAGCTAGAAGCTTACATGGCGACCGGGAATAGCTCACGCTCTTCCCAAAAACAACGAAAGAAGCAAAAGCGCGGGGACATAGCACGGACCGCCCACAACGCAGCTCTGCGTAACCTCATGGAGGCCCCAAGCATGGACGGCTCAGCCTCGGACGACAGTAGAGACCTTTTCGAAAGAGAACAGGCTTCCCCCCCGAGAGCCAAGCAAGATCTGGTGGCAAAGCTAAGCGCAGTAGTTCGTAAAGAGGTGGTGGCAGCGAACAAACAACTCGGATGCGAGCTGTTGAAGGAGATTAGATTGCTAACACAGCGCACAGCCTCCCTAGAAGATCGGATGGACAACGCCACCGTGGTGCTGGAAGGGCACGAGGAGGAGGTAAACTCCCTGCGAGAAGAAGTGAATTCGCTAAAACGGCAAGCAGAAGACTCGGAGAACAGATCCAGGAGAGGAAATCTCCGTCTCCGCGGCATACCTGAATCAGTGCTAGATGTCTCAGGCACGGTAATAGCTCTTCTCCAAGAACTTGTGCCAGATGTCCCGCTGGAACGTCTTGAGCTCGACAGGGTCCACAGAGCGCTGACCAAGAAGAAACCAGATGGCCCACCGAGGGACATCATAATGAAATTCTTATACTTCCAAACGAAATAGAAAGTGATGGCAGCAGCACGGGCCGCAACGTCCCCCCTCACATTCCAGGGTTATACCTACCAGTTCTACGGAGATCTATCTCAGGCTACCCTGCAACGTAGAAAAGAGATGCGGCCATTTCTCCAAATTCTGCGGGAGAAGCAGATAAATTACAAGTGGGGATTCCCCTTCGCCCTCTACTTTACAGCTGACAACAGGCAGTTCACAGCTACCTCCCTGCAAGAGCTGAAGGACCACTTTCGTGAGCTGGATTTCCAAATACCAGTCCCCCCAGCAGTGAACCCAACATCAACCATGCCATCGTCGCAAAGAAGTGCCAACAGTCAGCCTTTATCCTCCCTAGGAACACCGAAAGAGCAGAGGCCGAAGAAACGTCGCTCCACAGCACTACGTGATCTATCTTCTCAATCCTTCCGTGATGTCTCCTGAGCAGATAAGTGATGACTTGCTTAGCTCCCCTTGGGACAGCTCTGCTAACCCCAAGCTCCCAGGACACACATAGTTCTGTTTTGTTTTGTCCTGAATCCCGGGCCACCCAGCCCCTGTTTTCCCTCACTCACGTTGTGTTAGCTAGTTTATTTACGACTTTAGTAAGGCCCGTGGCCATAGTTAAATGTTGACGTATATAACTAACTCTGGACCCCATCGCTCTGCACACCCCTCCCAGGTCAATCTTCATTTTTAACCATATAGTGACCAGCACACATGTTGTGCCAAAATGGAGACCTGTTTTTTTTTGTTCTCATATCGAGTGGGAGGTCAGTTCTTCTAGCCTGGATGCATAGCCCCTCCCCCCCTTATTTTTCCCGCTCCAGAACGGCCAGTTGCCTCTGAACAAGGCGAAGAGTTTAATGTCCTGAACAGTGACTACACCACTCCCCCGTTAAGTGTATAACTGTTGATTTCCCGGCCCTTCTCCAGTTAGCCTGGCATGGAAAGAAAACATACTGAGGCCAGCTATAGTTACAATGGACGATGGGGTCACTACCCATATGGGACTTGATTCACCATAGCATTGTAGTTCATAATTAAACTGACCATGGTTTATTGTTTGCTGTTTGCTTCTCCCGCATTCGTTAATATGCATAAAGTCGCGAGAAGTTGGTCTTTAAGTTGTCAATACATGTTATCCTAAAGTTAATAAGAGTTTAAACTGAAGATTAATGGCGGCGGGGGCTGGGGCGTCCGCTGCAGGCCGAGCCTTAGGTATATTCCCATTCTTGCCACTTCCCACTTCCCCCACTGGTTATACTAGTACCATAACTGACCCCCCACCCTTATGGTCTTTCAAAGACACTAGCCTACGTCGTAATGAATTATTCACAAAAATGGTTGGGCCCGGAGCGGACGTCCCAGGCAACTGAACAATTACACGCGGCACTGATGTTATTCTGGAAAATGCACTAGTAGTGACTGGATGACGCTGACACCTTCAGGGATACTGCTTCCCGGTTACCCCTTCTCCCTCCCCTTATCCCTATCTAAAAGGCCCAAGACCCGGCCCGCTTGCAAGCAACCCCGCAGTTGGTCCCCTCCTTCGCTTCCCTGACACCTTTTGGGTAAAAGGCTGTTATCCTTCTTTTACACTTACATTATCATTACATATAGATCGCAATGTCGCTAGAGGGCACTATAATATAACTTGTTGAATTGTAAGGTTATAACATAACTTTCAGTTTTAATTCTGTTACTGCTTAGCGATGTAAGCTTTTTGATATATTTCTCTATAGATATAATGTCAACTAGGGAGATGAGAATGGACAGAATGGACAGATCATAGCCAACAACTGTTATAGCGCTGCAACCGCACTTATTATCTAACTTGTCTATTTTTAGGACCCCCCTCTTCCTCAAACCTTCCTTCTACCCCTACCCAAATGCCTTTACCCTGGTACGCTTGCGGGCAGCCCCGACACTGGGCCCCTCCCCCTCTTCCCCGACCTTTTCTTTCCATAAGAATGTCCTCTATCCTACACACTCATTCTCAATACAAATGTACCGCAATGTCGCTAGAGGGTGCTATAATAAAACTTGTCATGTTGTTAAGTTATAGCACAATCTCCAGTCTTGATTCTGTTACAGCATAGCAATGTAAGTAAGTGTTTTTTTTTTTTTTTTCTTTTCTCCTCCTCCTCCTCCCCGGATAGGTATAACGTCAATTAGCGATATGTGAATGGGTTGATTATACCCATCCTCCTGTGAATTAGTTATCTTAAGTTTACTGGAATTTGGGCTATGTGGTATGCAATCCTTATAGGTCCCCCCCTGTCGGTGTCTCTCATCTACACCCTTCACCACCACGCAGCAAGGCCTCCCCAGGCCCCTCTTGTACTATTTGCGGAAGAGTTAAAACTCCCCTAATACTCCATTAAATATATCCGCATACGACCCACAGACCATAATCATTCTCACACTCATCTCACCAACTCCTAAATCCACACTGCTAAACCCTATTGAGATATTCCCACTCATAGGGATACTGTTATACTACCATAGCTATACTCCGTGCACATGCCATGCCCTCCTAGTCCCTTCTCGGGTTTCCATTTAGGGACTTCCTTACCTGAACACCCTCGGGTGTCTAGGTAAAAATCCGACTCGTATGTTCCTTGGCGATCCTGAAATCCAAAGGTTCGCCTGGTGGAGGGGTCTGTCCCTCTCCACACCTGCTTATTCCTTTCTTCTCTATCTCTTTCCTTCTTCGCACTCTTCCAGTTCCCCTCCAGAGACGAGGAGGTCCATTAAAACGCTTCTAAAACAGAAGCCCCCATGACTCATTCTATAAAAATAGTTTCGATCAATGCGCAGGGCCTCAACTCTCCCCTGAAAAGGACTAAAGCCTTTCACCAGTTTAAAAGGTTGCATGCTGACATAGTTTGTATCCAGGAAACCCATTTTATTTCTAATCACGAACCTAAGTTTCTGTATAAAGACTACAGGCAAGTATTCTATGCCAGCGCTACAGTCAAAAAGAGAGGGGTACTAATTGCTTTTAGAAATGGCCTCAATTTTAACCACACCAAAACAGTAGCGGACCCAGAAGGAAGATATGTTCTGGTCACAGGCTTTCTACAAGACTCACAGGTTACGGTGGTTTCATATTATGCCCCTAACATAAAACAGGCCCCATTTATTTCACACCTACTAAAAGTCACTGAGACACACAGCAATGGTCTGCTCTTCCTCTGTGGAGACACCAATCATTGCCTCAATCCAGTATGGGATAAACAACTCCCCGGTCAATCTACCCCATCAGCAAACGCTGATACAAAACAAAATGAGTCTGTACGTAACCTCTTCTCCTCATATCACTTAATAGATATTTGGCGAGAACTCAACCCCTTTAAAAAGCAATTCACCTTCTATTCCAACCCACACATGTCACTTTCAAGAATAGATCACTGTTGGGCTGTGCTGTCCTCTCTGCCCTTAATCAAATCGGCTGCTATATATCCCATCCCATGGTCGGACCATGACATGAATGTCTTGATAGTCTCCTCTCTTACGCAACGTCCCCTTGAATTCCGATGGGTATTGAATAATTATCTCCTTACGGATGACAGTGCAGTCCAACAAATAAAACAAGAAATCCTCAACTATTTTGCTACTAATGAAAACGTTGAGGGCTTATCAGATCTTACAATCTGGGAAGCGCATAAAGTGGTAATCAGGGGAATACTAATACAGATAGCCTCCAAAAGGAAAAAAGACAGGCTACAAGCAATTACTAAACTAGAACAAGAATACACAACACAATACGAACTCTTTAGGAATAACCCTAACCCAGATACTAAAAATGAGCTACGGAAAACGGAAATCGCACTCAATCTTTGCATGACAGAACTAGCTGAGAAACAAATTTCTCACGCTAAATTAAAATTCTACCTCAAAAACAATAAACCCGACACTCTCCTAGCTAATCGCCTTAGACAGTCCATCTCATCATCTAAACCCATTACCTTGCAGACAGACCAAGACCAGCCAACCTCAAACCCTCTCAAAATAGTGGAAATATTCCAGCAAAACTTGGCACGGCTTTACAACTCCCCGGACGAGACCCCAGAAAAGGAATCAATCGACTATCTATCGGGGGTGCCTCTTCCAGCACTCCCTGAGGGCCTTAAAGACCTGATGGATAAAGAAATCTCTGCAAGCGAGGTACAGCAGGCTATCAAGTCCCTTAAGCCAAACAAGCAACCTGGACCGGATGGCTTTAGAGCCTCATATTATAAGAAATTCAGTGACATTCTAACCCCCAGACTAGTTTCAGCGTTTAACAGTATAACTAAGGGAGCCCAGTTCCACTCGGAATCAGTCATGGCCACTATCTCCATGATTCCAAAGCCTAACTCTGACCACTTAAAATGGTCTAACTATCGCCCAATATCGCTACTAAATATTGACATCAAACTATTGGCAAAAATCTTGGCTACGCGCCTTAATTCAGCAATCACTTCAGTTATAAATCGCGACCAGGTCGGATTTATGCCACATAGACAAGCAAGCGATGGCGTTAGGCGCCTTTTGCATCTAATACATCAGGCCCGCATTTCCCAGCTCCCATCCATGCTCCTTTCACTAGATATAACCAAAGCGTTCGACTCTGTATCCTGGCCGTACCTCATAGCTGCACTCCAGGCCTGGGGTTTTGGCACCGACATGATACGATGGGTTAGGGCCCTATATTCCCATCCTTCAGCAACTGTAGCATACAATGGTTTTAAGTCCTCCCCCTTTCCCATTTCCCGAGGTACTCGTCAAGGCTGCCCCCTCTCCCCCTTACTTTTCGCTCTGATAATTGAACCACTTGCGATTCAAATCAGAAACTGCTCAGAGATACATGGCATACCACTAGGGAAAATAACGCATAAGGTGGGCTTGTTTGCAGATGACTTGATAGTCTGCATCTCTCGTCCTACTAAATCACTACTTGCTCTAACTAAAATTTTGAGGTATTTTGGCAAGATTTCAGGGCTTTGTGTAAACCCGACCAAATCAAAGGCTTTGAATATCTCTCTCCCATCCCAACTGATGCAGGCACTACAAGACGCCTTTGAATTTGAATGGGACTGTCATAAACTCCCATATCTTGGAATCTACCTCACTAACTCTTATGACTCACTATATCAGCAAAATTTCCCCCAGCTTGCTAAAGAATTAACAGACCTACTGGAGTGCTGGAAGAGGTACTCTATCTCTTGGATGGGCAGGATAGCGGCCATAAAAATGACCTTCCTTCCAAAATTATTATACGCATTTAGACTGTTGCCGATCCCTCTCTCTTCATCCTTTCTTGAATCCCTTCAGCGGAAAATTAACAACTTTATTTGGGGGGCCCAAAAATCTAGGTTTAAAAAATGCTATCTCTACCGGCTAAGAACGGATGGAGGGATGGGGGTACCCAATATCTCCCACTACTACAAGGCAGCTCAGCTAGCCATATTGTCAAACTGGCACCTTCAGGATGATAAACCTACTTGGGTGGAAATGGAAAGCCAGATTGTCGAGCCTATCAATATTAAAAATCTTCTTTGGCTCACACCATCATGTCGCACTAAAATTGACAATCCTATTATAAAGCACTCTCTTCAGGTATGGGATAGCTGCAAGTACTCAGGTCACTTAATGTCCGCCCACAGGCCACTATTGTCTATCCTAGGTAATCCCTCTTTCCCCGCGGCTTTCAAATCTTCCAGCTCATATCATTGGTGGTCCTCTGCGAAACTTCATAGAATCCAAGACTTTATTACTAATACGGGCATTATACCCTTTGATCGTTTGAGGGAAAAATTTGCTCTTCCAACTTCTGAACAGTTCAGGTATATGCAAATTTCACATTTTGTAAAACAACATCTTGTGAACATAGAGCCCCTGACGAGCAAAACACCTTTTGAAAACCTATGTGACACTAATCCACACTCCTCTGGGATTATCTCACTCATATATAGAGAACTTACCCTCACCCGTTCACAAAGTAAACCTGATTACATACTCAAATGGGAAAAAGAACTAGGACTGCAGGTAGAGTACACAGATATGTGCGATATCTGGGAAAATATTCCCAAATCATCAATAAACGCAGACCTAGTTGAGGTAAACTACAAACTGCTATTCAGGTGGTATCTTGTTCCACTGAGAATGGTTAAATATAATAAGCAGTGCTCGGGTACATGCTTCAGAGGATGCGGAATGACTGGCTCCTTTGCCCACATATGGTGGAATTGCAATAAAGTGCGTAGACTGTGGATTAGGATATGCAACTGGGCTTCATCCCTAATAAATGCCCCGATTCCACGCAAACCTCTCCATGTTTTATTGGGATGCCCCTACCCGCACCTATCTTCCGCTCAAAATGCCCTCATTAATCATATTTTCACTGTAACCAAAATTAAAATAGCGGCTGCCTGGAACTCCCAATCTTTATCCTTTGAGGCTATCAAACACAGGCTTGGACATATATTATTTTTTGAGAAACTAAGGGCACGAATGAATGATAGTATGAAAAAGTTTCACAAAATTTGGGACCCTCTTATAATCTACTTACTGAACCCAGAACAAGTAGTTATGGCGCGTAATCACTGAACCTCACAAGGGCCTCCCTCACGGTTACGGCTGCGAAACAAACTCGATGGAACAGCTTGGACACCCCTCGTCTCTGGAACTTCTAGTCTCTTTCTTCTCTTTCCTTCTTGCTCTACATTCCTATCTACCTATGCTATCCACTTCTTCTTCACTTGGGACTATACCCTTCCTCCTCTATTACCTGAGTTTAGTGATAAAGTATTTATGCTGATTTACAGATACAGGAGATCTTAGGACATAGACTCCTTTATAGCAATTAAGCTATACTACACATTATCCCCTTTCTCTTTCCACCCTCTGGTTCTACCCTTTTATAATAGGTACCTAATTAAGCGTTGATACCGTCTCCTATGTACAATGGGCCAGCCTGACCTCACTGGAGGTCAGGTTTCAAATCTAAAGGTACCAAACCACCCGATGTAGGACGATCCTCATCCGGCCCGGTCAGGGTTAAGGACGGATGATAGACGCCCTATATAATAGCTCTCCTCTGTGTACTGCTTGTTATGTCCTATCACTACGGTTGTGGGCAAGCCCTCGCAGTAACACCACTAGACCCATGTTCCGTCTCTGTGATTTTTCTTAATGCCCCCTCCCCCCCCAAAAGGTTTGTGAAGGTGAAATGAAGCTGTATACTCCTCTCTGTTTCTATGTACGCATTTGATTCAAGTTGTGCTCTGTATTTCCTAGTCCTACTGTTATGATACCCAAGGTTCATAGTCCCTATTGCTGTATTACTGTTTGTTACTCTTTACAAAAAACTTTCAATAAAAAAGATTGAAATAAAAAAAA
This sequence comes from Hyperolius riggenbachi, assembly GCF_040937935.1. Classification (NCBI taxonomy): domain Eukaryota; kingdom Metazoa; phylum Chordata; class Amphibia; order Anura; family Hyperoliidae; genus Hyperolius; species Hyperolius riggenbachi. The sequence goes on along the minus strand of NW_027152353.1, from coordinate 197,700 downwards.
AAAAAGGTTTAATTTTTCTGAGGTGCCCGGGTTGAAAACTGTGTTGTCCCAGTTGTGTATTGGACACAATGTGGGCTGCACGACCGCTGTCTGGGACCTCCTGTTGTGTTTATTTACGGCCTGGTATCACCGCTAGGTACCAGGGCTATTATGTCACGCTGCCTACCTGCTGCCACACTCACACTACTCCTCCATTCCTCCTGCTGCTGCTGTCTGTCTGTGTTTCCCACTGCCAGGGTACACAGAATTACCTTCTGCTGCCACACTGCCACCAGCTATTACGTCAAACAATAGCTGCTCACATAATTACTCCTCCATTCCTCCTCCTGCTGCTGCTGCTGTCTGTCTGTGTTTCCCACCGCCAGGGTACACAGATTTACCTTCTGCTGCCACTCTGCCACCAGCTATTACGTCAAAAAATAGCTATATATCTGTGTAATTGGTTGTAAAACCAAAACTACAAAACCATTACAAAAAAAGGTTTAATTTTTCTGAGGTGCCCGGGTTGAAAACTGTGTTGTCCCAGTTGTGTATTGGACACAATGTGGGCTGCACGACCGCTGTCTGGGACCTCCTGTTGTGTTTATTTACGGCCTGGTATCACCGCTAGGTACCAGGGCTATTATGTCACGCTGCCTACCTGCTGCCACACTCACACTACTCCTCCATTCCTCCTGCTGCTGCTGTCTGTCTGTGTTTCCCACCGCCAGGGTACACAGAATTACCTTCTGCTGCCACTCTGCCACCAGCTATTACGTCAAACAATAGCTATATATCTGTGTAATTGGTTGTTAAACCAAAACCAAAAAACCATTAAAAAAAAAAAGGTTTAATTTTTCTGAGGTGCCCGGGTTGAAAACTGTGTTGTCCCAGTTGTGTATTGGACACAATGTGGGCTGCACGACCGCTGTCTGGGACCTCCTGTTGTGTTTATTTACGGCCTGGTATCACCGCTAGGTACCAGGGCTATTATGTCACGCTGCCTACCTGCTGCCACACTCACACTACTACTCCATTCCTCCTGCTGCTGCTGTCTGTCTGTGTTTCCCACTGCCAGGGTACACAGAATTACCTTCTGCTGCCACACTGCCACCAGCTATTACGTCAAACAATAGCTGCTCACAACAATACTCCTCCATTCCTCCTGCTGCTGCTGCTGTCTGTCTGTGTTTCCCACCGCCAGGGTACACAGATTTACCTTCTGCTGCCACTCTGCCACCAGCTATTATTACGTCAAACAATAGCTATATATCTGTGTAATTGGTTGTAAAACCAAAACTACAAAACCATTACAAAAAAAGGTTTAATTTTTCTGAGGTGCCCGGGTTGAAAACTGTGTTGTCCCAGTTGTGTATTGGACACAATGTGGGCTGCACGACCGCTGTCTGGGACCTCCTGTTGTGTTTATTTACGGCCTGGTATCACCGCTAGGTACCAGGGCTATTATGTCACGCTGCCTACCTGCTGCCACACTCACACTACTCCTCCATTCCTCCTGCTGCTGCTGTCTGTCTGTGTTTCCCACTGCCAGGGTACACAGAATTACCTTCTGCTGCCACACTGCCACCAGCTATTACGTCAAACAATAGCTGCTCACATAATTACTCCTCCATTCCTCCTCCTGCTGCTGCTGCTGCTGTCTGTCTGTGTTTCCCACCGCCAGGGTACACAGATTTACCTTCTGCTGCCACTCTGCCACCAGCTATTACGTCAAACAATAGCTATATATCTGTGTAATTGGTTGTTAAACCAAAACCAAAAAACCATTAAAAAAAAAAAGGTTTAATTTTTCTGAGGTGCCCGGGTTGAAAACTGTGTTGTCCCAGTTGTGTATTGGACACAATGTGGGCTGCACGACCGCTGTCTGGGACCTCCTGTTGTGTTTATTTACGGCCTGGTATCACCGCTAGGTACCAGGGCTATTATGTCACGCTGCCTACCTGCTGCCACACTCACACTACTCCTCCATTCCTCCTGCTGCTGCTGTCTGTCTGTGTTTCCCACTGCCAGGGTACACAGAATTACCTTCTGCTGCCACACTGCCACCAGCTATTACGTCAAACAATAGCTGCTCACATAATTACTCCTCCATTCCTCCTCCTGCTGCTGCTGCTGTCTGTCTGTGTTTCCCACCGCCAGGGTACACAGATTTACCTTCTGCTGCCACTCTGCCACCAGCTATTACGTCAAAAAATAGCTATATATCTGTGTAATTGGTTGTAAAACCAAAACTACAAAACCATTACAAAAAAAGGTTTAATTTTTCTGAGGTGCCCGGGTTGAAAACTGTGTTGTCCCAGTTGTGTATTGGACACAATGTGGGCTGCACGACCGCTGTCTGGGACCTCCTGTTGTGTTTATTTACAGCCCTGGTATCACCGCTAGGTACCAGGGCTATTATGTCACGCTGCCTGCCTCATTGACTGCATGCTGCCACACACTCATCCTCCTCCTCCTGCTGCTGAATTTACCTCCTGCTGTCTGTGTGTTTCCACTGCCAGGGAGCACATACAATGGCGCTTCCAACATGCGTGCGCCACCAGCTATTTGTTGTTACGCTCAAAAATAGCTGCATTTCTTTAAAAAAATAAAAATGAAAAGAGAGATAAGTGAAGAAGAAGACGATATAGAAGAAGATGAAGAAGATGAAGAAGAAGAAGAAGAAGAAGAAGAAGATGAAGAAGAAGAAGAAGATGAAGAAGATGAAGAAGATGAAGATGAAGAAGAAGATGAAGAAGATGATGAAGAAGAAGAAGATGAAGAAGATGAAGATGAAGAAGAAGATGAAGAAGATGATGAAGAAGAAGAAGATGAAGAAGATGAAGATGAAGAAGATGAAGAAGAAGAAGATGAAGAAGATGAAGATGAAGAAGATGAAGAAGATGAAGAAGAAGAAGATGAAGAAGAAGATGAAGATGAAGAAGATGAAGAAGAAGATGAAGATGAAGAAGATGAAGATGAAGAAGATGAAGAAGATGAAGAAGAAGATGAAGAAGATGAAGATGAAGAAGAAGAAGATGAAGAAGAAGAAGATATAGAAGAAGATATAGAAGAAGAAGAAGATATAGAAGATAAAGAAGAAGAAGAAGAAGAAGTATATACAGTACTGAACAAAATTCTGGACACAACTTCTCTTTTCACCTTTTTTTTTTTAAAGGAACATCCCCACATAATCACTTGCTGTTGTTACTTGGAAAAAAAGATGTTTCTTGCATCATTCACCCTCAAAACAAGTGTTGGGAAGCTATTTAAGGCCTATTCGAATAGTCAGCTCGAATAATGAGCTCGAATACCGACTCGAATAGTGAGCTCGAAGTCCGAGGTCGAATCGAATAGTAAAATTTATTCGACTCGAATATTCGACTGACCTCGAATAATTTACTATTCGAATTCGACCAAACTCGAATTTTAAAAAGGGGTATTTGAGCACCACTGGTTGGCAGTAGCGAGCATGTTCTGAGTTCTGGTGAGAAGGTCAATGGCCTCTTCTGCTGTTGGTAGAGACTTGAGACCGTCATCCACGTAGAAATTCCTTTCAACAAACTGGCGTGCATCAGTTCCGAACTCTTGTTCGCCTTCTTGGGCAGTTTTTCTCAGTCCGTAAATGGCAACTGCGGGGGAAGGACTATTCACAAAAACATGAACCTTCATCCGATAGTCGATGACCTCATCGTTGACATCATTGTTGCGATACCATCGGAATCTGAGAAAGTTTCTGTTATCTTCATGGACGATGAAACAATGAAACATTTGTTGAATGTCTGCCATAATGGCAATTGGCTCTTGTCTAAAGCGGAGTAGGACTCCTAGGAGGTTGTTGTTTAGGTTAGGTCCAGAGAGAAGATTGTCATTGAGAGAAACGCCTTCATAACGAGCACTTGAGTCAAAGACCACTCTAATTTGGTCAGGCTTGCGAGGATGGTAGACCCCAAAACACGGAAGGTACCAGCATTCTTCTCCTTGTGAAAGAGGGGGTGCAGGTTCAGCATGATCTCTCTCGAACACTTTCTGCATAAAGTCAACAAAATGTTTCTTTATTTGTGGTTTCCGGTTCAGGTTGCGCTCTAAAGAGTTAAACTGCAAATCTGCATGTTGTCTAATATTTGGCATTCTCTTCCTTGGAGTGCGGAATCGTAGCGGTGCCACCCAGCTGTTAGAATCATCTTGGTAGAACTCTTTACTCATGGTTCTCAAGAATTCTTTGTCTTCTATTGTGGCCGCTAACTCATTGTCCTTTGTGGTTACCTCAAACACTGTGTTACCAATGTTGTCATCCCGAAAGATAAATGCTTTGCCATCCTCTAGTAAGATGCTCTCTCGTGTACCTTTGCCACACAGCCTTTCTTTCACATGATAGTAATGTTGTTGTCGTGGAAAGTAAGTAGTACGTCCATTGGGCAGGATGTGTGTTTTAAAGGAAGAAACCGAGAGAGGTTTCCTGGTATTGCTAATGCAGACGTTGCCTATAATGATCCAGCCTAGATCCAGACATTGGGCAGAGTGATGCTCGGATACCCCTTTTTATAATTCGAGTTTGGTCAAATTCGAATAGTAAATTATTCGAATTCGGTCGAATATTCGAGTCGAATATTTTTTACTATTCGATTCGACCTCGGACTTCGAGCTCACTATTCGAGTCGGTATTCGAGCTCATTATTCGAGCTGACTATTTGAATTGGCCTTAAATAGCTTCCAACACTTGTTTTGAGGGTGAATGATGCAAGAAACATCTTTTTTTCCAAGTAACAACAGCAAGTGATTATGTGGGGATGTTCCTTTAAAAAAAAAAAAGGTGGAAAGAGAAGTTGTGTCCAAAATTTTGTTCAGTACTGTATATACTTCTTCTTCTTCTTCTTCTTCTTCTTTATCTTCTATATCTTCTTCTTCTTCTATATCGTCTTCTTTTTCTTCATCTTCTTCTTCATCATCTTCTTCTTCATCTTCTTCTTCTTCTTCTTCATCTTCTTCTTCTTCATCCTCTTCATCTTCTTCATCTTCTTCTTCATCTTCTTCATCTTCATCTTCTTCATCTTCATCTTCTTCTTCTTCATCTTCTTCTTCATCTTCTTCATCGTCTTCATCTTCTTCTTCTATATCTTCTTTTTCTATATCTTCTTTTTCTATATCTTCTTCTTCGTATTATTTTTCTATTTCGTCTTCTTCTTTTTCTATATCTTCTTCTTCTTCTCCTTCTTCTTCTTCTCCTTCTTCTTCTTATTCTATATCTTCTTCTTCTTCTATATCGTCTTCTTCTTCTTCACTTATTTCTCTTTTATATATATTTTTTTTAAAGAAATGCAGCTATTTTTGAGCGTAATAAATAGCTGGTGGCGCACGCATGTTGGAAGCGCCATTGTATGTGCTCCCTGGCAGTGGGAAACACACGGTAAATTCAGCAGCAGGAGGAGGAGGAGTGTGTGGCAGCAGGCAGTCAATGAGGCAGGCAGCGTGACATAATAGCCCTGGTACCTAGCGGTGATACCAGGGTGTAAATAAACACAACAGGAGGTCCCAGACAGCGGTCGTGCAGCCCACATCGTGCCCAATACACAACTGGGACAACACAGTTTTCAACCCGGGCACCTCAGAAAAATTAAACCTTTTTTTTTTTAATGGTTTTTTTTGTTTTGTTTTTACAACAAATTACACAGATATAGCTATTGTTTGACGTAATAGCTGGTGGCAGAGTGGCAGCAGAGGGTAAATCTGTGTACCCTGGCAGTGGGAAACACAGACAAACAGCAGCAGCAGCAGGAGGAATGGAGGAGTAATGTGAGCAGCTATTGTTTGACGTAATAGCTGGTGGCAGACTGGCAGCGGAAGGTACATCTGTGTACCCTGGCAGTGGGAAACACAGACAGACAGCAGCAGCAGCAGGAGGAATGGAGGAGTAATGTGAGCAGCTATTGTTTGACGTAATAGCTGGTGGCAGACTGGCAGCGGAAGGTACATCTGTGTACCCTGGCAGTGGGAAACACAGACAGACAGCAGCAGCAGCAGGAGGAATGGAGGAGTAGTGTGAGTGTGGCAGCAGGCAGGCAGCGTGACATAATAGCCCTGGTACTTACCGGTGATACCAGGGTGTAAATAAACACAACAGGAGGTCCCAGACAGCGGTCGTGCAGCCCACATCGTGTCCAATACACAACTGGGACAACACAGTTTTCAACCAGGGAGCCTCAGAAAAATGAAACCTTTTTTTTTTATGTTTTTTTTTGTTTTGTTTTTACAACAAATTACACAGATATAGCTAATGCTATTGTTTGATGTAATAGCTGGTGGCAGAGTGGCAGCAGAGGGTAAATCTGTGTACCCTGGCAGTGGGAAACACAGACAGACAGCAGCAGCAGCAGGAGGAATGGAGGAGTAATGTGAGCAGCTATTGTTTGACGTAATAGCTGGTGGCAGACTGGCAGCGGAAGGTACATCTGTGTACCCTGGCAGTGGGAAACACAGACAGACAGCAGCAGCAGGAGGAATGGAGGAGTAATGTGAGCAGCTATTGTTTGACGTAATAGCTGGTGGCAGACTGGCAGCGGAAGGTAATTCTGTGTACCCTGACACTGGCAGTGGGAAACACAGACAGACAGCAGCAGCAGCAGGAGGAATGGAGGAGTAGTGTGAGTGTGGCAGCAGGTAGGCAGCGTGACATAATAGCCCTGGTACCTACCGGTGATACCAGGGTGTAAATAAACACAACAGGAGGTCCCAGACAGCGGTCGTGCAGCCCACATTGTGTCCAATACACAACTGGGACAACACAGTTTTCAACCCGGGCACCTCAGAAAAATTAAACCTTTTTTTTTTTTATGGTTTTTTTTGTTTTGTTTTTACAACAAATTAAACAGATATAGCTAATGCTATTGTTTGACGTAATAGCTGGTGGCAGAGTGTCAGCAGAGGGTAAATCTGTGTACCCTGGCAGTGGGAAACACAGACAGACAGCAGCAGCAGCAGGAGGAATGGAGGAGTAATGTGAGCAGCTATTGTTTGACGTAATAGCTGGTGGCAGACTGGCAGCGGAAGGTACATCTGTGTACCCTGGCAGTGGGAAACACAGACAGACAGCAGCAGCAGCAGGAGGAATGGAGGAGTAATGTGAGCAGCTATTGTTTGACGTAATAGCTGGTGGCAGACTGGCAGCAGAAGGTAATTCTGTGTACCCTGGCAGTGGGAAACACAGACAGACAGCAGCAGCAGCAGGAGGAATGGAGGAGTAGTGTGAGTGTGGCAGCAGGCAGGCAGCGTGACATAATAGCCCTGGTACCTACCGATGATACCAGGGTGTAAATAAACAAAACAGGAGGTCCCAGACAGCGGTCGTGCAGCCCACATCGTGTCCAATACACAACTGGGACAACACAGTTTTCAACCCGGGCACCTCAGAAAAATTAAACCTTTTTTTTTTATGTTTTTTTTTGTTTTGTTTTTACAACAAATTACACAGATATAGCTAATGCTATTGTTTGACGTAATAGCTGGTGGCAGAGTGGCAGCAGAGGGTAAATCTGTGTACCCTGGCAGTGGGAAACACAGACAGACAGCAGCAGCAGCAGGAGGAATGGAGGAGTAGTGTGAGTGTGGCAGCAGGTAGGTAGGCAGCGTGACATAATAGCCCTGGTACCTAGCGTTGATACCAGGGCTGTAAATAAACACAACAGGAGGTCCCAGACAGCGGTCGTGCAGCCCACATCGTGTCCAATACACAACTGGGACAACACAGTTTTCAACCCGGGCACCTCAGAAAAATTAAACCTTTTTTTTTTTTTAAAGGTAAATACAGGCAGCAGGGGCAGCTATTGTTTGACGTAATAGCTGGTGGCAGAGCGGCAGCAGAAGGTAAATCTGTGTACCCTGGCAGTGGGAAACACAGACAGACAGCAGAAGGGCAGTACACAGCTGCCCACTGTAGATGTAAAATGTGTGGCTGCAGGCGACGTAATAGTCAAAGTGAACCAGGCTGGCTTAGTGAGCAGGAGCCAGGAGGTGGTAAAGGGTGGTAAGGCACATTAACGATGGTTCTTCCGGCAGCCAGTTCATGTCCCCCTCTCGCCGACAACAGGGGCCAGGAACTCGCCTTCCACCCACGCCTGGTTCATCTTGAGAAACATCAGTCTGTCCACAGACTTGTGAGACAGACGTGAGCGTTTCTCGGTGACCACGCCACCAGCTGCACTGAAGCAGCGCTCGGACAGCACGCTGGAAGGGGGGCAGGACAGCACTTCCAGGGCGTACTGCGCCAGCTCGCTCCAGATCTCCAGGCGCTTGACCCAATACTCCATGGGATCAGCAGGGGCATTGCTGTCAAGCCCGCTGTAGGACCCCATGTAGTCAGCCACCATGCGGGTCAGGCGCTGGCTGTGACCGGAGGAGGATGCTGCTGCATGCACCTCCTCTCTAGTCACTGCTGCCGGAGCCTCTACAGTCCTGTAGAGCTCGTTGCTGAGAGACAGCAGGTCTGTGGGGCGCTTGCTGCTGGATGCAGGCACCTGCTGCTGCCTCTGTGCTGGCTGCTGGACAGTGGGGGTGGAAGGCTGGGGGAAGGCTTCCTCCAAGCGCTCAACAAGGGCCTGCTGCAAGCTCCTTATTTGTTGCGCTGGCTCTCCTCCTGCAGGCGGCAGGAACTGGCTCAACTTCCCCTTGAGGCGTGGGTCCAACATCATGCTGATCCAGATGTCCTCCCTCTGCTTCATCTGGATCACCCTGGGGTCCTTGCGCAGGCACGCCAGCATGTGCGCTGCCATTGGGAAGAGGCGGGCCACGTGTGCTGGCACATCAACGGCAGTGCTGTCCTCATCCTCCTCCTCTGCCTCGTCAGCCTCATCCTCTCTCCACCCCCGCACCAACTCAGCTGCACTGTGCTGATCCCCCTCATCAGCAGCAAGGTCAGGGACCTCCACCAAGTCGTCCTCCTACTCCCCCTCAGAGGTGGACTGTGCAGCTGCATGCCGCTCCTGCTGGTCCAAGGCTGCCGCTCCCTGTTCCAGCAAAGCATCGAGGGCCCTGTTCAGCAGACAAACCAGGGGCACCCACTCGCAGACCATAGCATGGTCCCTGCTCACCATGTTAGTGGCCTGCAGAAAGGGAGCCAGCACTAAGCACACCTGCTGCATGTGCCTCCAGTCATCATCGGGGACGATGGACGGGATGTTGCTGGTCTTGTCCCTTCTCTGAGCGGTGGAAACAGTGGCCAGGGCAAGGTACTGGTTGACAGCGTGCTTCTGTTCAACCAGACGCTCCAACATCGCCAGGGTGGAGTTCCAGCGAATTGGAACGTCAATGATCAGCCGATGGCGTGGCAGCTCCAGCTCCTTTTGCACGTCTTCCAGGCTCGCACACGCTGCAGCCGAGCGCCGGAAGTGACGCACAACGTTCCTTGCCGTTTCCAGCAGTTCGCCCATCCCCTGGTAGGTGCGCAAGAACTTCTGCACCACCAGGTTCAGCACGTGGGCAAGACAGGGGATGTGGGTCAGGTTTCCCCTGTCAATTGCAGCAACCAGATTGGCCCCATTGTCGGCCACCACCTCTCCGACTCTGAGGCCTCTGGGGGTCAGCCAAATACTCTCCTGCTCCTGGAGTTTGGCCAACACATGGGTTGTCGTCAGTTTGGTCTTCCCAAGGCTGACCAAGTGCAGCAGCGCTTGGCAGTGGTGGGCCTTCACGCTGCTGCTGAGGCGGGGGGTTTGGCCAGGTGTGCCGGAGGATGGCAGAGGATCGGAGGAACCTGCTGCAGTTCCCCTGACCCTGCGGGGTGGCACCACCCACTGTGTTGCTGCTGCTTCTGTGCCCGCTGCTGCTCTCCCATCCTCACCCCCTTCCACCAAGCTGACCCAGTGGACAGTGAAGGACAGGTAGCGGCCTGTCCCGAAGCGGCTGCTCCAGGAGTCCATGGTGACGTGGACCCTTTCACCAACCGCGTGCTCCAGCCCTCGCTCCACATTGGCCATCACAAAGCGGTGCAGTGCAGGAATGGCCTTACGGGCGAAAAAGTGTCTGCTGGGGAGCTGCCAGTCTGGGGCTGCACAAGCAAGCAGCGCACGCATGTCGCTCCCCTCCTGCACGAGCGTGTACGGCAGGAGTTGGGAGCACATGGCCCGTGCCAGCAAGCCGTTCAGCTGATGCACGCGACGGCTGCTGGGAGGCAGAGCCCTAACCACCCCCTGGAAGGACTCGCTCAAAAGGCTCTGGCGTGGCCTTTTGCTGGCACGGGAATCAGCGGACACAGCAGAGGAGGCCACTGAGGACTGGCTGCCAGAACAGGCCTCAGTGTCGGCGGCAGGAGTTGCAGAGGGGGGAGGAGCAGTGCGTTTCCGCACTCCTGCTGGTGCTGCTGGAGGAGCAGGAGGGTGGGTGGCTGCTGTTGCTGCTGCTGAAGGCTGTGCAGTGATGGGTGTGGTGCCACTGCCAGCACCAGATGCCTTCAGCCTCTGGAACTCCTCATGCTGGTGGAAATGTTTAGCAGCAAGGTGGTTGATGAGCGAGCTGGTGCTGAACTTTAAGGGGTCTGCACCTCTGCTCAACTTCCGCTGACAGTGGTTGCAAGTGGCGTACTTGCTGTACACTGTGGGCATGGTGAAAAATCGCCAGATTGGTGACAAAAACAACCCCCTACGGCCTGGAGCCGCTGCTGCCTGTCTCCCTGTGGTGGTTGGGGGGGGGGGGGGGGGGGGGGGGGCTTGGGTGCGGCTGGTGGTGGTACTGGCAGATGCTGCTGCTGCTGCTGCTGAGCCTGAGACACCAGCAGGCTGTGGGACCTGCCTACTGCTGCCAATGCTTGCAATGATGCGCCTCCTTGCAAGGCCCACAAGCATATCCTCCTCCTCCTCCTCAGAGCTGCTGATGACGACATCCCCTGGAGCTGGTGGCACCCAGTCTTTGTCTGTCACGGTGTCATCATCATCATCCCCCTCCTGAAATATGTCCTGCTGGGATGATGACCCCCCAAACTCCTCTCCTGATGCATGGATGGGCTGCTTGACTGTCGCCACAGTCTTGCTGTCCAATCCCTCCTCCCCCAAAGTGCCCATCAGCATCTCCTCCTCAAAATCGCCAACAACAGCAGACAATACCCTGATGGTGCCTGGGGTCAAAAGACTGCTGAGTGACAGGTCGGCGACTGACGGTGAACTGGCCTCCTCCCCAGGCCCTGCTGGGCGGCTGCTGCGAACAGGGGTGGTGGTGGTGGTGGTGAGGGTGGAGGCCTCGGATGCAGAGCTGATGGCGGGCTGCTCATCCTCCGTCATCAGTTGAACCACAGTGGCTGCATCCTTTTCCTCAATGGGACGTTTCCGACCCGGCTGGAGGAAAATAGGAGCAGGTGCTACACGCTGCTGCTGCTGTGTCTCTGCAGCGTGAGTTGCAGATGCTCCTGCTGGGCGCCCAAGGCGTGGCTATAGGAGGAATGTTAGCCACTGACGCAGCTGCTGCTGCTGCTGCTGCGGAACTGTGCATGGTGGCGCGGCTTGCCACAATGCTGCTCCCTCTCCTCCTGATTCCCTTGCTGCCCTTCCCCTTGCCCAAACCGCGCTGGCTGCCACTTCCAGACATCTTAGATGTTTTGGGCGTAAACACAAAAGTTTTTTAAAAGGACGGGTGAAAAAGTGGTGTACTTTAATGGAGTGGGTTGGTGGGTGAGGTGACACTAATCACTAAGTGATTAGATCGCTAAGTGATTAGTGCAGTACAAATACAAAATACAATAATCGGTATTGGTAATCAGTAAGTGTGAACAGTGAACACAGTGAGTGTTTCCAATAGTACACTAACTAGAAAATACAATAATCAGTTGTAATCAGATTCAGTAGAAGGAAATAGAGTGTGTGTACACTACAGACAGTGAGTGCACGCACGCACACACACACGCAGGAGCTAGCCTATGAACAGTGACTGAGTGTCCCTACTAGTACAGTAAGTAGTAACGGTCAGTAAGTACAACTAGAAATTACAATAATCAATCAGTAGTAATCAGAAGGAAATAGAGTGTGTGTACACTACAGACAATGAGTGCACGCACGCACACACACACGCAGGAGCTAGCCTATGAACAGTGACTGAGTGTCCCTACTAGTACAGTAAGTAGTAACGGTCAGTAAGTACAACTAGAAATTACAATAATCAATCAGTAGTAATCAGAAGGAAATAGAGTGTGTGTACACTACAGACAGTGAGTGCACGCACGCACGCACACACGCAGGAGCTAGCCTATTAACAGTGACTGAGTGTCCCTACTAGTACAGTAAGTAGTAACGGTCAGTCAGTAAGTTCAACTAGAAATTACAATAATCAATCAGTAGTAATCAGAAGGAAATAGAGTGTGTGTACACTACAGACAGTGAGTGCACGCACGCACACACACACGCAGGAGCTAGCCTATGAACAGTGACTGAGTGTCCCTACTAGTACAGTAAGTAGTAACGGTCAGTAAGTACAACTAGAAATTACAATAATCAATCAGTAGTAATCAGAAGGAAATAGAGTGTGTGTACACTACAGACAGTGAGTGCACGCACGCACACACACACGCAGGAGCTAGCCTATTAACAGTGACTGAGTGTCCCTCTACTAGTACAGTAAGTAGTAACGGTCAGTAAGTACAACTAGAAATTACAATAATCAGTAGTAATCAGAAGGAAATAGAGTGTGTACTGTGCACGCACACACATGCAGGAGCTATGAACAAACAGTGACAGTGAGTGTCCTAGTACAGTTACAGTATATAACTACAAAATACAATCAATCAGTAGTAAAGGACAGCAGAAACACTGGTATAGATAAGATGAGAGAAATAAAGTAACAGAGGACAGGAGGACAGCTGCCCACACAGGCAAGGCCCTGAGGCCTAAAGCTGTAAGCTTGCCTGCAGCAGCTGGCTGTCTCTAGTAACACACAAGCTACTAACTAAAATACAATGTCTATCTAACTAACAACAATTTAGGTGTATATAGGAGGTGTATGTGAGCAAAAACACTAGGTAATTGACCACTATAGAGCTCTTGCTAAGCCAAAGCACAAAGGAGCAGATCTCTCTCTGTACAAAGTCAGGCAAGGACGGAAAAACGGAACATGGCGGCCGCTATTTATAGGGTAGGGGCTGGCCAGGGTCCCCCTCTGTGATTGGCTGCCGTCAGAGGGCCTGGGAGCCCTCTGATTGGCTCAAAGGACATCAATCTGGGCTATGGCGCTATTCGAGCTCGGTATTCGAGCTCGAATAGCGCTGTTTGCTCGAATAGCGCGAATAGTGAATGAGCTATTCGAGTTTACTCGAATAGCCCATTCGAATACCTGCAGCTATTCGGAGCTCGAATACCGAGCTCGAATAGCTAAAAAAGAGCTCGAATATTTTCGAGCTACTCGAATATTCGAGCTCTGTTGAGCACCACTAATTGGGCATAAGGTGCATCATTTGGACTGTCGATTTGATCGCGGACCTTGTGCACCCTTAGGATGTCTCTCCCGAGTAGCAACAGGATATCAGCATTTTCATCGAAGGCTGGTATTTGATCAGCTATGTCCTTCAAGTGATCATGGTGCAAGGCAGCTTAAGGAGTGGGAATCTCATCCTTGTTGTTTGGGATCTGATTACACTCGAGGATAGTAGGCAAGGGTATTTCCAAGTTGCTATTGAGAGGAGTAACCACAAGGTCACTGGCTCTTCTACCCAAGACTTCTGTAATTCCTGCACAAGTACCTAGGGTATAAGGTAGAGCTTCTCCTGCAATGCCTAAGAGATCAAAGAACCTTGTACTTGCAAGAGATCGGTTGCTCTGATTGTCAAGAATGGTGTATAGTCTTATGGCTCTTTCAGGTTGGCCCTTTGTGTATACATGAACCAAGCATATCTTAGCACAGGATTTCTCACAAAGTCCTTCTCCACAGACTTCAGTGCATGTTGAGGACACTGGGGTGGAGGTAGCTGTTTGTTCAGCATGCTCCCCGCCATGCTTTGCCCTGGGGGGAATGTCTGTGGATGCCAGAGTAGTGCTGTTTTGGTACAGATGAAGGGCTTGTACGTGGTTATCACTACCACAATCCTTGCAATTAATGATGGCCTTACAGTCCTTTGCAAGGTGTTCTGTGGAGGCACAGCATCTGAAACAAACTCCAAATTCCTTTAAAAGTTCCTTACGTTCCTGTAGCAGTTTCTTTCTGAAACCGATGCACTTCTTAAGTGAATGTGGCTTCTTATGTATGGGGCATTGACGATTCGGAACCTCAAGTTTCTTGCTTTGTCCAGTCTTTTGAAGAACTGTAGCAGGAGCAGGTTGAACATCTGTTCTTTTTACTGACACTGGGCCCCTGCGGTCTCTGTGTGTTGTGCGTGTGTTTGCAAGTCCTGGAGATGGTGGACTGAGAGGATTACAGTCACCGTAGAAGAAACTTGGATCATTCTTAGTATCCGCTATTCCCTTTATGAAGTTACAGAAGTAGGAGAAGGGTGGAAAGGCAACGCCATACTTTTTCTTGTAAGTAGATCCCTGACTAACCCATTTTTCTTGGATGCCATAAGGTAGCTTAAGGACAATAGGGTTGATGCCACGAGGGGTGTCAAGGTATCTAAGCCCAAGTAGGCGGGTGTCAGCTTTAGCTAGTTGGAGCTCTAATAGAAGATCACTGAGTTCTTGAAACTTTAGATTGTCTTTAGCTGTAATCCTTGGAAAACTTTGCAACCTTTTGAGTAAGGCATCTTCGATGGCTTCAGAACTGCCAAAGCTGCGTTCAAGTCTGTCCCATGCAGCGTCGAGACATGTAGCAGGATTGGAAGTGTAAACTGTTTTAAGTCTCTTGACACGTTCAGCAGACTGGGGACCTAGCCACCTGATGAGTAGGTCCAGTTCCTCTGCAGCAGTGATATCTAACTCGCTGATTGTGGCCTTAAAGGTGTATTTCCAGCCTCTGTAATTTTCCGGTTTGTCATCAAACATGGTGAGGCCCGTTCTAGTGAGTTCTCTGCGAATGATGTACTTGGCAAACTGCGACATGTCTGTGTTTTCAGACTTTGGGTATACAACTGCAGGCGGAACAGGGTTGGTTGTAATGGCAGGTACAGTGATGTTGAGTGACTTGGGAACATAAGATGGTGCCAAGGCATTTAACACCGGAGCTGGTGTACAATCCAAGGGTGTGTTGGTTTGCAGCTGTAAATTAGTGGGTTGGTTAGTAGGTGACAGGTCGATGGGATAGTGAGGTGGAAGGCCTTTTCTATCCGTACGCGTTTTTTTCATTTGAGTAGGAGCAGAAAATGTAGAAAGAACGCCTTGGTTAAGTGCTTTGGCTGCTATGACAGAGCTATGGAGTTTTGACGAGGTCTGTGATGAAATTGATGCATAGGATTTAACAGAGCAATTGCTACCGACATCTCTTTCATTGTCACTTATAGCTTGCTGTAAGACTCTTAGTCTTGCCACGTCTTTGGCGTGCTCACACTGTTTTTCCAAAACTTCCATCTGTGCATTTTTCCATGCAGCCTCAGCTTCCATCTCTGCCTTCTTCTGTGCAGCTAAAGCTTCCATCTCTGCCTTCTTCTGTGCAGCTAAAGCTTCCATCTCTGCCTTCTTCTGTGCCTTTTCTTGGGCAAAGGCTGCCTGGATTTTAGAAGTTTCAGCATCAGTGCTGGCTTTGATGAGTTGTTGGCTGAGAGTAGAAGATGTCGATCTTAAAGATTTGGAAGATCGTGTGGATTTTGAAGATCGTGTGGAGCGCTTAGAAGTTGTAGAGAGATGGGATCTGGATTCATAGAGACGTGCAATTTTTACATCTGTTTTTGCCCTTGTTTGCATTACTAAATCATCTCTTTCAAGATTGAGCTCATTCAATTCCCTTAGTTCTTGTAAGGAATTTTCTGTGTTGTACCGCTTTAAAGGATACCACAACTGACATGTGGCATAATGAGATAGACATGGGTATGTACAGTGCCTAGCACACAAATAACTATGCTGTGTTCCTTTTTTTCTTTCTCTGCCTGAAAGAGGTAAATATCAGGTATGTAAGTGGCTGACTCAGTCCTGACTCAGACAGGAAGTGACTACAGCGTGACCCTCACTGATAAGAATTTCCCCCTTTTTTATCTCTTTCTTGCTCTCAGAAGCCATTTTCTTCTAGGAAAGTGTTTTATAGTTGGAATTTCTTATCAGTGAAGGTCACACTGTAGTCACTTCCTGTCTGAGTCAGGACTGAGTCAGCCACTTACATACCTGATATTTACCTCTTTCAGGCAGAGAAAGAAAAAAAGGAACACAGCATAGTTATTTGTGTGCTAGGCACTGTACATACCCATGTCTATCTCATTATGCCACATGTCAGTTGTGGTATCCTTTAAGAGATCAGCATATTTGTCAGACAGTCTTTGATAGTTTTCATAAGCAGTATTCAATTGCTTAAAGTGGACCCAAATTAAAAACACAAGATTTCAGAAATAAAATCTATTTTCTAAATTATAATAATAAATCGCAGCCTTTTTTCAGTTGCGTGATGACAAATATAAAATATTTTACATTTATTGTAGGAACCTCTCCCTTCCTTTCAAATTGCCGGAAAAAATCCGGCAAACTGGTGGAGTAGGTGGTGTCTGGCAATGGAGGAATTGCTAATGGCTGCCCCCAGTATAACCCTAGCTATGAAAAGAGAAGGGTGAAAAGCATGCACTGAAATGCTCATAGGCTTGAAGGAGTGTTTATTTATCTTTGTATGTGTCAGAGTGGTGCAGCTAAATATTTTTAATTAAAAAAAATGTTTGGTTTGGGTCCGCTTTAACAGGGCCCTCTAGGTGCAATACTTCATGAGTTGGTTGAGACAGAGCTGACATACATTCAATTGTCTTAGACCACAGGTGGCTGATGTTACACAGCAGCTCCTCCTTGTCAGCCTCATAGTTCTCTTGAACTTTCCAAGTTGGTTTCACTGAACGTTTTAGTTTTATGTGGCTTTGAGGATCTGTGTCCTGAGCTGTAAGAAGTTCAGGCTCTTGCTGTGCATTAGGTTCTTCAGCTTGTACACTGCTTTGCTGGTGCATTGTGATGTCAGGCAGAGGGTAGAGTCACAAGGTGGTGTTTGCATAGAAATGTATCAATCTTCTGGCTCAGGGAGCAGGTTTCCTAGGCAACCAGTGGGAGGGGGAGCAAGTGTCCAGTTTAGCAATGGCTTTGCAAAGTTAACTTTGAATGCATATAGAACTTAGATTCACTTTCAGACAGAATTAATGCAGACAGTCTATTCTAGGAGAACATTAAATGACAGTTGCATGAACAGTTTCTTCATTAATCTATGCGGCAAACTGATTAATCTTATGCTGAGATTTGCTTGCTGGCTGGAGTATGCAGGCTTTGCACATATATTCCAGTGTCCATATACATCTCACTACACATGCAAGCTGGCAAGAATCCTCTGAAAGATGTTTAGCTGATCTTTTAAGATCCTTTCACAGATTTTTTGACTGTTCTGCCTCTCCAGTCTAAGCACTACAATGTGATCTCTGTAACTCATGGTTGTGTTGAGATATGTGTAATCGCAGCCTTAGGTAGATTGGCGGACAGTGACTCGATCCAAACGACACCTTGAAGATCGTGAAGAAGTTTATTCAAACTGTGCAGATCATACACCGATGAACAAATGGATAGGTCAAAAAATCATAGTGTGAGCAGCTAGCAGAAGCATGTAGCTGAGATGCAGGGTTGAAGCTAGAATGAGCTAGAAGGAGCAGTGGGGGGAGGAGACAAGGAGATCAGAGCAGGGTAAGGGAAGAGAGAGGAGACACACTTGAAAAGGCAAACTATGCATGTGTAACATGACAGTGGAGACACTCACTACTTAGAGGAGCTGGTATAAGAAAGTATCCCTGTGGGGCACAGAAATACAACCTCCAGCAAGCTGGAACAGTAGACAACAATGATATACAGTATAAATACACAAGTCTGTGGAAAAGTCCACCACACAGTAATTCCTCAGAGGTGTGGTTACCTCTGAATGGGAACCCCGTGTGTGAGATCCTCCAAGGGACGCAGTGGAGGAGTCTCGGCCTCTAGCAGTAATGGTTTGCTAGTGGCGGTCGTCTCAAAGAGGCAAGCCTCTGATAGAAACCCTACATTGGGAGACATTCCACTGAAGGGAGAAAGGTCAGACAAAATGAGGTTCGGCAACAGATCAGGCGGCAACAGTACAGAAACGTGAAGACAAGAGAATAGTCGGAAACCAAGCCAATAGTCGATAACGGTACGGGCTGGCGAAGTACAGAATCAGGAAACAGAAGGATAGTCAAGACAGGCACAGAATCATACACAATAAATCAAGACAGTATAATATGCGTATATATTGGCGATAAACCAATATATAACACGATATCAAAACAAGGCTGTCTAGGTGTGACAAGAGCCGGGGTCCTGCCGGATTATCACACGGGAACTGACTAGGTCTGAGTGCTGACACAGGGTATCGCAAACACAGACGAAGTGCTACTGAAAAGCACTTCCTTAAATACTGCCTGGGAAAGGAGTCTTCACCCCGAGCAGCAACCAATCAGAGCAGGCTAAAAACGTCAGCTGACCTCCAGGTCAGCTGATCCGCTTTCTAGGAGCAAAAAGGCGTGCCTGGCGTGCGCACGCACCCCCTAGAGGCACGATGGCAGAGCCCTGGTGAGCAGCACGCTGGTGAATTTGGCGCTGTGCGCTCGGAAGTTTTTGCGCAACGTATGCGGACAAATTTCCACAACCCGCGTTGGAAAGTCCGCCTGCCGGAACGGATGCGACCGTATTTCCGCAATCCATCCGGCGTTGTGGATTTTTCGTTACAGTACCCCTCCCTCTAGACGTGGACTCCGGACACGTCCCACCTGGCCTGTCAGGATGAAGCTCATGGAATTACTTTCTAATATTATCTGCATGTAAATTACCTGCTGTAACCCAGGATCTTTCCTCAAGATCGTACTCTCTCCAATGCACCAAATACTGCAGTGAACCACGAACTCGTCTGGAGTCCAAAATCTCCTCAACCACCCATTCAGGTTCACCATCAACCATGACAGGGTGAGGAGGAGAGGAATCCATCTGCACAGCCGGCTTCAAGAGCGACACATGAAAGGTTTTTCCCACCTTTAGAAAAGGGGGTAAATTGACCTTGTAAGTGACATGATTAACCCTTTCGGAAATTGGATATGGCCCAATATACCTGGGCCCCAGTTTTGCGGACGGCTGTCTCAGAGCTATATGCCGAGTTGATACCCAAACTTTGTCTCCTGGTTTGAACTCCCACTCTGCAGATCGTCTCTTATCTGCCTGCCTCTTCTGTATGCAAAAAGCCTTTTTCAAATTTTCTCTGACATTAGCCCAAATCCTTTTAAAAGATTTCTGCCACTCCTCCAGAACCGGGAACGGAGAGACCCTCACGGGTAAGGGGGAAAATTTGGGAAACTTCCCATTGACCACCTGAAAAGGCGCATACCCAGAGGACTTATTCCTGAGATTATTATGTGCGAACTCTGCAAATGGTAGAAACTCTACCCACTGGTGTTGGGAGTCCGCCACATAACATCTCAGGAACTGTTCCAAGGACTGATTGATCATTTCCGTCTGACCGTTGGTCTGCGGGTGGTAACCCGACGAAAAGGATAATGACATACCCATCCTTTTACAGAAGGCCCACCAGAATCTTGAGACAAACTGGACCCCTCTGTCTGAGACGATATTCTCCGGAATGCCGTGCAATTTGAAAATGTTTTGCTCGAAAAGATCAGCCAATTCTTGGGCAGTAGGAAGACCCCTCAAAGGCACAAAATGGGCCATCTTACTGAATCTTTCTGTGACCACCCATATGACAGTCTTTCCATTGGAAACAGGAAGTTGTCCTACAAAGTCCATGGAAATATGCGTCCATGGCTCCTGAGGGGACGGCACAGAATGTAAAGTTCCGGCTGGAGCCTGTTGGGAGGGTTTGCTCCTAGCACAGACAGAACAAGCTTTAACAAATTCTTTGCAATCAGGTCGTAATGATGGCCACCAGACAGATCTACATAACAACTCTTGGGTTCTGGAAATGCCAGGATGTCCGGCATTCTTATGTCCATGAAACAGTTGCAGAACGTTGGTACGCAACTGACAGGGAACATACAGAACCCCTTCCGGTTTCCCCTCTGGAACTTCTACTTGAAAAGGATTTAGAAGGTTAGCGAGATCTTCCACTATTTCGGTGACTGCCAAGATGATCTCCTTGGACAGAATACTTTCTGGAGAAGGAGGTGGCGCTGTTTCAGGTTTGAAACAACAAAGAATGTCTGCTTTAATGTTCTTACTCCCTGGTGTAAAAGTAATTATAAAATTAAAACGGGAGAAAAAGAGAGCCCATCTGGCCTGTCTGGGGGTGAGTCTTTTAGCTTTTTCAATATACTGTAAATTTTTATGATCCGTGTACACAGTTATTACATGCTCTGCCCCCTCCAACCAGTGGCGCCACTCCTCAAAAGCAAGCTTGATGGCCAACAATTCCCTGTTTCCCACATCATAATTCCTCTGAGCTGGAGAGAATTTCCTAGAAAAAAAAGCACAGGGATGAAGCTTATCTTGAGGACTTGAGCGTTGGGACAACACTGCTCCAACTCCAACCTCCGAAGCATCCACCTCCACTATGAATGGGTAAGCCACATCTACATGACGTAGTATAGGGGCAGAACAGAATGCCTTTTTCAAAAAAGAAAATGCCGCACATGCTTCCTCTGACCTATGAATGGCATCAGCCCCTTTTTTCGTCAAATTAGTAAGTGGAGTCACCACAGAAGAGAAACCCTTGACAAACTTCCTATAATAGTTCGTGAATACCAGGAATCTCTGCAGTGCTTTAAGCCCAGATGGTTGTGGCCAATCCCTCACAGCAGAGACCTTCCTGGGATCCATGGATAACCCTGTCGTGGAGATAATATATCCCAGAAAGGAAATCTCCTTTGTCTCAAACACATTTTTCCAATTTTGCAAATAATTGATTCTGCCTGAGTTTTTGTAGCACGTACTTGACATGTTGGCGATGTTCAGTGAGATTTTTAGAAAATATCAAAATATCATCTAAATATACAATTACGAAATGACCCAGTACCTCCCTAAAGATCTCGTTCACAAACTCCTGAAAAACTGCAGGAGCGTTACACAACCCAAAGGGCATCACCAAGTATTCGTAATGCCCCTTGGGTGTGTTGAAGGCCGTCTTCCATTCGTCCTCTTCCCTGATACGAATTAAATTATAGGCCCCTCTCAGATCTAGTTGTAACGTTTGCGGAATCGTTTTCGTGGTCAGCGCACGAGATGCGCACTGACACAGCGAAAACCTTCCACAAGCGTATAATTGGGTGAACCCAGGCTAGGTGCAATGCACCAGCAGAGGGCAATTCCCACCGGCAGATGGCGCTGTGGGGTGCAGACGAGTACAATCGCTGCACGGCTACAGATGCCAGATGGGGATTGTACAGATCAAGACAATGCGGGGCTGAACAGCCCATAAAGAGAAAGAGCACAGGGACAGGACGAATGTGTGTTCACCAATCTAGTCACGACCCTGCGACGGTGAACACACCTCAGCAGAAACAAAAGTAGGAACGCGATCGCGAGAAAGGCGATCGCCAGAAGTGACACAAGACAGACTAGAACAGAACACAAGAGGAGCAAAGGCACAGCAAATAATACAATGAGAGTGATAAAGAAAATAACAAACGCTAACTAAACGCGAACACCGCACTAATTCGCAACAGCGAACGCATTACAGCACAACAGAGACAAGCACGCCTAACTAACCACCGACAGACAAACACGAAACAGAACGTGAACGCTTGCTTAACGGTTACCTCACCAAGCCTACGGCAAGCGCCCGTATCAGACAAGACAGACAAACGAGAAACAAGAACTAGGCAGACAGGATCCACTGCTCTTCCGCCAGAGCAAGTGTGATCCAAACAGGAACACAGATCAGAAAGATCCACAGCCGCTAACGCTAGCGGCTAGTGCGATCTAAACTCAGGAACAAGAAAACAGATCAGAAGGATACACAGCACTAGCGCTAGAGGCTAGTGCGATCCAGGAAGACAGGACAGAAGGATCCACAGCACTAGCGCAAGGCGAGTGCGATCCAGGCAAGACAGATCAGAAGGGGCTACCAGTAACAACCGCTGTTCGGGTTAGCACCCAGACACACAGAATGATTTCCTGTCGACCACCGTTGGGACAGGACAATCGCAACAGACAAACAGATATGCAATCCTAACTGCACTAGGGAAACTACCTAGTGCAGTCCCATGAATTACTCTAAGCTAACTTTAACAAGAAGTAGCATGGCTGACACTCTAGGAGTGTTTACTACAAACCCTGAAGGAATGACCAGCCAAGCATTCTGGGAAACATAGCTCTTTATACTGCCAGTCATCAAGGGAGGCAGGTAGGGGATTTGCATAACGAATGTATGCAAATTCCTCAGCAGCAGAACAGACCAGAAACTTGCAATGGAAAGACAGGTCTCTCTTCCAGAGACCTGCAGCCCACAGACTAGAGGAAAGGTCAAACAGCTGTCTGCCAGTGCAGCCAGCTGAGCGGATCATCACACTAGTTTAGTAAATACGGAAGCCTCAGAAACTTGTGTAAACAGATCATCAATGAGCGATAGTGGATAACGATTCTTAATCGTGATCTTATTTAACTTATTTAAACCCCTGTAGTCAATACAGGGGCGCAAACCTCCGTCTTTTTTTTGAACAAAAAAGAATCCCGCTCCCGCAGGAGATCTTAAAGGGCGGATGAAACCCTTCTGTAGATTCTCCTGAATATAATCATCCATGGCCAGTTTTTCTGGATGAGAGAGGTTATATAGGTGACCCCTAGGAGGCATGGTTCCCGGTTTCAAATCAATTGGGCAGTCGAAAGGTCTATAAGGGGGTAATCGATCTGCTGCTCGAGGACAAAACACATTAGAGTAATCTTGATATTGTGGAGGCACTCCTTCCACATGAACCTTAGTAGAACACAAAGCTATACTTTGTAGACAATGCTGTGAACAATAAGGAGACCATGTAGTCAGCTGCCCATCCCTCCAATTAAACTGAGGAGAATGTAAACGTAACCAGGGTAAGCCTAATATCACTGTAGAAGTAGACATTTTAAAAAAAAAGAATTGTATGGTCTCATGGTGCAGAACTCCGACTTGAAACGAGAGAGGAGGGGTCTGGCACAGTGGGGACTTTCCTTGTAAAGGAGAGTCGTCAATTGCCGTGACGTACAAATGTTTTTCCACAGGAAGGACAGGAATATTTAAACTTAAAGCAAAATTTAAATCTATAAAGTTGGCAGTGGAACCAGAATCCACAAATGCTGTGGTAGGAGAGTTTTGCCCCTCCCAATTTATGGAGCAGGGCAATAATATCTTCTTTTGTTTAGGAGGTGAAACTAGGGTGGCACCCCCAACCACACCTAAGCCGAAGAGTTTCCCGACTTCCTAACACAGTTTTGTGCAATGTGACCTTTCTCTCCGCAATACATGCAGAGACCCTCTCTGCATCTTCTTGTCCTTTCAGCCTCTGTGAGGCACCCGTGGCCTTGTTGCATAGGCTCCTCAGTCTCAACTGTTGCCGAGCTACTAGCACCTGAACCCCTAGGATACATAGGGTACCTGCCCTTCTTATTATACCTGAGACGTCTATCTATTCTAATAGATAACGTTATAGCCTCATCTAGATCTTTAGGCTCTGGATGGCTAACCATTACGTTGGTTACTGCTTCCGACAACCCATCCAGGTACCTATCAAGAAGTGCATATAGCTCCCATCTAGAGGATACAGCCCATTTCCTAAATTCTGACGCATATTCCTCTGCTGTACTGCGTCCCTGTCTGGGGCTTTTAAGTTTGTGTTCAGCCGTGGCTGCGCTATCCGGGTCATCATAGATGACCGCCATGGCCTTAAAAAATTCTTGGACGGAAGCAAGGGCAGGATGGTCATCGGGTAAGCCATAAGCCCAAATTTGGGAATCTGCATGCAACAGGGTCTTTATTAAGGTGACCTTCTGAACCTCAGTTCCCGAGGACACAGGTTTCATCTGAAAATAAGACAGAACTCTGTGGTGGAAATTCTGAAAGTCTGACCTAGCGCCTGAAAATTTTTCAGGGATTTTCATTTTAGGCTCACTAGGAGCCGGGGAGGTAGGACGTTAAGTGGTGGTTGCAGCTTCTGGACAGTCTCTGTCAGCTGGGTAATCTGAGCATGCTGAGTAGCCACAGTAAGCTTCAGCTGTTCTAACTCTGCCCTTATGGTCTGAAGCTGATTAACCACCTCCTCCAGCTCACTTCTTTTTGGTCTGTGTTTATGTAACGATTGGTCTCAGTAAGCACGGATTTTCTGATTATTAGTGATCTGCAGTATCACCAATAATACAGATGCTATACCTGATTATATGGTGATCTGCAGAATCACTAATAATGCAAGTATAGCGAGACACGGAACAATCGGATGCAGGAAGGTGCTTGATGCAATAGCAAAGTGTGGAGACACTCACTACTTAGAGGAGCTGGTATAAGAAAGTATCCCTATGGGGCACAGAAATACAACCTCCAGCAAGCTGGAACAGTAGACAACAATGATATACAGTATAAATACACAAGTCTGTGGCAAAGTCCACCACACAGTAATTCCTCAGAGGTGTGGTTACCTCTGAATGGGAACCCCGTGTGTGAGATCCTCCAAGGGACGCAGTGGAGGAGTCTCGGCCTCTAGCAGTAATGGTTTGCTAGTGGCGGTCGTCTCAAAGAGGCAAGCCTCTGATAGAAACCCTACAGTGGGAGACATTCCACTGAAGGGAGAAAGGTCAGACAAAATAATGTTCGGCAACAGATCAGGCGGCAACAGTACAGAAACGTGAGACAAGAGAATAGTCGGAAACCAAGCCAATAGTCGATAACGGTACGGGCTGGCGAAGTACAGAATCAGGAAACAGAAGGATAGTCAAGACAGGCACAGAATCATACACAATAAATCAAGACAGTATAATATGCGTATATATTGGCGATAAACCAATATATAACACAATATCAAAACAAGGCTCTCTAGGAGTGACAAGAGCCGGGGTCCTGCCGGATTATCACACAGGAGCTGACTAGGTCTGAGTGCTGACACAGGGTATCGCAAACACAGACGAAGTGCTACTGAAAAGCACTTCCTTAAATACTGCCTGGGAAAGGAGTCTCCACCCCAAGCAGCAACCAATCAGAGCAGGCTAAAAACGTCAGCTGACCTCCAGGTCAGCTGATCCGCTTTCTAGGAGCATAAAGGTGTGCCTGGCATGCGCGCGCACCCCCTAGAGGCACGATGGCAGAGCCCTGGTGAGCAGCACACTGGTGAGTTTGGCGCTGTGCGCTCTGAAGGTTTTGCGCAACGGATGCGGACAAATTTCCGCAACCTGCGTTGGAAAGTCCGCCTTTCGGAACGGATGCGACTGTATTTCCGCAATCGATGCGGCGTTGCGTATTTTTTGTTACACTTGTCCTGCAATTGGCAACCTCAACCATAATCCTCGGTATGCCCTGGTTGCAACTTCACTCCCCTCAGATTGACTGGGTTTCTGGTCAGCTACAGAGCTGGTCAACCCATTGTCATCATCATTGGAGAGAGTTGCTGTTTGTGCTACCAAGATACAGGTTAAAGGAGTGCCAGTACAGTATGCAGAATTCGCTGACGTGTTCTGTCCCAAGTCTGCAGATAAACTCCCGCCTCACCGGAGTTTCGATTGTCCCATAGAGTTAAGATCCGGTTGTATGCCTCCTAGAGGTCACCTTTATAATCTGTCAGGACCTGAGAAAGTGGCAATGCAGGAGTACATTAAAGAAAATCTGGCCAAAGGTTTCATCCGTCCTTCCCGGTCACCAGCTGGGGCAGGCTTTTTTTTCATACAGAAGGACGGTGGGTAGACCCTGCATTGACTAGCGTGGTTTAAATAAGATCACAGTAAAAAATCGCTACCCGTTGCCACTCATTGACGATTTGTTTGCTCAGGTGACAAATGCCAGTATCTTCTCCAAATTAGACCTACGAGGTGCATACAACCTAGTACGCATTAGGGACGGTGACGAATGGAAGACGGCGTTTAACATGCCCAACGGGGCACTACGAGTATCTGGTTATGCCCTTCGGGTTGTGTAATGCCCCTGCCGTCTTCCAGGAGTTGATCAATGAGGTTTTCAGGGAGGTACTGGGGAAGTTTGTGCTAGTGTATCTAGATGACATACTGATTTTCTCTCCTAATCTGACAGAGCATCGAAAACACGTCAAGTTTGTGTTAAGGAAACTAAGACAGAATTCACTGTACGCAAAGCTAGAAAAGTGCCTCTTCGAGGTCACGACAGTTCCTTTTTTGGGATATATTATCTCCACTTCTGGTCTCTTCATGGATCCAGAGAAAGTCTCTGCTGTTTTGGAGTGGCCTCAACCTGTAGGATTGAAGGCACTCCAAAGATTTCTTGGTTTCGCCAATTACTATAGAAAATTCATCAAAGGATTCTCCTCAGTAGTGTCACCCACCGGCGGAACTACCGACCCTGCAAGGGTAGCAAATGCAGGGGGGCCCGGAGTGAGAGGGGGCCCGCGGCTCTGGGACCCACCGCCCGCCCGTATGCAGTAACGAGTGGGTGGACGGACGCAATATAAAATGTTTCCTTGCTGAGCAGCAGCAGGCTTTCTGTGCGGTGGAGGGCACTAGGACCTGGGGGCTTACTTCCTCTCGGATGCTCAGATGCTTTCTCGGCCTCCGGTTCCCGCCCCCTCAAGCACGCAAGACGGAGGGAGACACAGCCAAGAGGAAGATGTCACCCTGCCGTTAGTTGTGAGAAACTGTGTGTGAGTGTCTGTCAGGAGTCAGGACGCTGTACTGTGTGTATGTCAGTCAGTGTGCATCTCAGTCAGTGTGCTGTGTGTGTATCTCAGTCAGTGTGCATCTCAGTCAGTGTGCTGTGTGTGTATCTCAGTCAGTGTGCATCTCAGTCAGTGTGCTGTGTGTCCTGTGTGCATCTCAGTCAGTGTGCTGTGTGTGTATCTCAGTCAGTGTGCATCTCAGGCAGTGTGCTGTGTGTGTATCTCAGTCAGTGTGCTGTGTGTCCTGTGTGCATCTCAGTCAGTGTGCTGTGTGTGTATCTCAGTCAGTGTGCATCTCAGTCAGTGTGCTGTGTGTGTATCTCAGTCAGTGTGCATCTCAGTCAGTGTGCTGTGTGTCCTGTGTGCATCTCAGTCAGTGTGCTGTGTGTGTATCTCAGTCAGTGTGCATCTCAGGCAGTGTGCTGTGTGTGTATCTCAGTCAGTGTGCTGTGTGTCCTGTGTGCATCTCAGTCAGTGTGCTGTGTGTGTATCTCAGTCAGTGTGCATCTCAGTCAGTGTGCTGTGTGTGTATCTCAGTCAGTGTGCATCTCAGTCAGTGTGCTGTGTGTCCTGTGTGCATCTCAGTCAGTGTGCTGTGTGTGTATCTCAGTCAGTGTGCATCTCAGTCAGTGTGCATCTCAGTCAGTGTGCTGTGTGTCCTGTGTGCATCTCAGTCAGTGCGCTGTGTGTGCGTCTCAGTCAGTGCGCTGTGTGTGCGTCTCAGTCAGTGCGCTGTGTGTGCGTCTCAGTCAGTGCGCTGTGTGTGCGTCTCAGTCAGTGCGCTGTGTGTGCGTCTCAGTCAGTGCGCTGTGCTGTGTGTATCTCAGTCAGTGTGCTGTGCCGTGTGTGTCTCTCAGTCAGGACGCTGTGCTGTGTGTGTGTCTCAGTCAGTGTGCTGCTGTGTGTGTGTGTGTGTGTGTGTGTGTGTGTGTGTGTGTGTGTGTGTGTGCCTCAGTCAGTGTGCTGCTGTGTGTGTGTGTGTGTGTGTGTCTCAGTCAGTGTGCTGCTGTGTGTGTGTGTGTGTGTGTCTCAGTCAGTGTGCTGCTGTGTGTGTGTCTTAGTCAGGGTGCTATGCTTTGTGTGTGTGTCTCAGTCAGGATGCTCCTGCCTGATTTACTTATTGAGAGAGGGGGCGGTATGTGCCTGAATTCGGTTTGGGGCAGGGGGGCTTGGCGGCCTGCATGATTTCTATTTTGTTAGTGGGGGGTTCCAGCCAGATTTTTTTTTGGGGGGGGGGAGAGAGTTTGGCAATTTGGGGGAGTCTAAAAGCAGGCAATTTGGGCGCCCACTTGCACTTTGTGCAGGGTGTGGGGAGGTTAGGGTTAGGCATCAGGGAGCAGGGGGAGTTTGGATGGGGGGGCCCCATCCAAAGTTTCGCAGGGGGGCCCAGTGGTTTCAAGTTACGCCCCTGGTGTCACCTCTCACTAACCTTACCAAAAAGGGGGCTGACACTTACCACTGGTCGACAGAGGCACAGTCCACCTTTGCCACACTGAAAAAACTGTTCTGCTCTGCACCCATCCTGAAACATGTGGATGTCACCTTCCCCTTTATAGTTGAGGTCGATGCCTCAGAAATTGGGGTTGGGGCTGTACTGTCTCAGCGCTCCGGTTTGCAAGGCAAACTACACCCATGTGCCTTCTTTTCTCGTAGGTTCTCTCCTGCCGAGAGGAACTACGATATTGGCAACCGAGAGCTCCTGGCCATTAAGTTAGCCTTTGAAGAATGGCGCCATTGGTTAGAAAGGGCAGAACATACCATCACTGTTTATACTGATCATAAAAACTTGGAGTACATAGAGGGGGCCAAGAGACTTAGCCCTCGACAGGTCCGTTGGTCCTTATTCTTTTCAAGATTCAGATTTGTCATAACGTATACACCAGGTAGTAAGAACGTCAAAGCAGACGTGCTATCTAGGTGTTTTGAGCCAGAGACAGTTAAGCCTTCAACCCCTGAGACCATCCTACCTCAAAAGGTGGTGTTGGCAGCTACCGAAACCTGGGAGGACTGGACGGCTACTTTAGAGACTTATCAACAGGACATTCCAGAAGGGAAGCCTGAGGGGGTGATGTTTGTACCACTTCCTTTTCGCCTACAACTTTTACAATTATTCCATTCTCATAAGAATGCTGGGCATCCCGGGGCAGCTCGGACTCAGGATTTATTGGCCAGATGTGTTTGGTGGCCTACACTGGCACTTGATTGTAAAGAGTTTGTGAGGGAGTGCTCAGTTTGTGCTAGAAGTAAGCCCTCTCGTCAGGCACCAGTGGGTACATTACAACCCCTACCAGTGCCAAATGAACCCTGGACTCATTTGTCAATGGACTTTGTAGGAGAACTCCCCAAGTCTGAGGGCAAGATGGTCATTTGGGTGGTAGTTGATAGGTTCAGTAAGATAGCTCATTTCGTTCCTCTGAAAGGACTCCCCTCGGCCCAAGAGTTAGCTGATCTCTTCATCCAGCACGTTTTCCGGCTGCATGGCATTCCGGAGAATGTGGTGTCAGATAGGGGAGTCCAGTTTGTGTCAAAATTCTGAAGAGCCTTTTGCCATCAGTTAGGTATGGACCTCTCGTTTTCATCAGGCTACCACCCACAGACCAATGGTCAGACCGAAAGAGTTAACCAGTCCCTTGAACAATTCCTCAGATGTTATGTGGCAGATGCACAGTCAGACTGGGTAAAGTTCTTACCATTCGCAGAATTTGCACACAATAATCTGAAGAGCGCCTCTTCAGGATTTTCCCCTTTTCAGGTAGTTTCGGGAAAATCTCCCAAGTTTTCTCCATTACCTGTGGCATCTACCCCATTCCCGGCCCTGGAGGATTGGCAAAGGGCATTAAAGAAGATCTGGGTTCTGGTTAAGAGGAATTTGGGAAAAGCTTTCCAGACTCAGAAGAAACAGGCAGATAAGAGACGGTCTGTAGAGTGGAAGTTTTCTCCAGGAGACATGGTGTGAGTATCTACGTGGCATTTAGCATTAAAACAACTGTCACCTAAGTTAGGACCCAGATTTGTAGGCCCATACCCGGTGTCCAGAAAGATTAATGAGGTCACGTATGCGATTGATCTCCCATCCAGTATGAGAGGTGTGAGATCATTCCATGTGTCACTGTTGAAGCCTGCGGTGCATGTGGATTCCTCCCCCCCCCATGATGGTTGATGACCAACCTGAGTATGAGATCAAGAAGATATTGGATTCTCGATTAGTGCAGAATTCTGTACAGTATCTGGTCCATTGGAAGGGGTATGGTCTGGAAGAGAGAACTTGGGTGCCAGATTGTCGCATGCACGCTGAGGAATTAAAGAAAGAGTTTCATGACTTACACCCTGAGAAGCCGGGTAGGAAGTGTCCGGGGTCCACTCCTCGGGGGGGGGGGGAAGGTACTGTAAAGGATAGCGGAGATACCGCCGCATGGCCAAGCGGCATGTCGGCTATCTCTGCGTATTAGCCGGCGGTCTCTGCCGCGCAGCTACATGCTGCTTCTTTGCCTGGTCCTTCTAGTGCACATAGATTGAGAGCTACGTGCGCACGCGCCAGACGACAGGACCTTTATGCAAGTAGAAGGGGAGTCAGCTGATCAGCCGGTCAGCTGACTCCAGCTGTGCTCCGGATTGGCTGAGTGACTGGGGCGGCGCTGTGGAGCGCTTTAAGTATATATAGGACCAGCCTGTCAGTTGCTGGTTGTCTGCTGTTGCAAACGCTAACGTGCTAGCGCTCAGACCTTAGTCAGATCTCACAGTGTGTTAGAACCAGCTGGAGCTGGGAATTCACACTTAGCCAGTTTCCGTTGATAGCTTAAAGTACTAACTGCATTGTGATATTTGTGTACTATTCTTTAGTCTAGATCCCAGGTGTTGAAACCAAGGACTTCACACCTAGACTAGGCTATTGCTATATTGCTACTATTATCTGTTATGACCCTCTGCTTTCCTGACTAATCTCCTGTTTGCTGATTCGGTACTTCAACCTATCTGATTACTGCTGCAGACACTGCCTGTACCTTACTCTGAATCAGCCTTCTGTCTTTGTACCTTATCTGTCCGTACGTTACTGACCCTGCTTGTCTGACCTTCCTATTCCCACTAGTGGGTCTAGCCACTAGTGAGGAATTGCTAAGAGCTGGCACCTACTTTCTAGGTGATCAGTCTTGCAAGTACAGTCTGCAACACTTGCTCCTCAAGTGTCTGCTAGCTGCAGTAGAGTCTTAATCACCTGCTTCTCGGGTGATTATCTTTGTAGCTCAGTCAGTGGTCCCTGCTCCTCAGGTGTCCACTGGCTGCAGTACAGTCTGAATCCCCTACTCCTCAGGGGATCCCTGGCTGAAGTATCATCTGTAATCACCTGCTCCTCAGGTGATCATCCTTGCAACACAGTCAGTGGTCCCTGCTCCTCAGGTGGCCGCTGGCTGCAGTACAGTCTGAATCCCCTGCTCCTCAGGAGATCCTTGGCGGTAGTGTGGTCTTCTATCACCTGCTCCTCAGGTGGCTATCCTTGTAGTACAGTCAGTGGTTCCTGCTCCCCAGGTGCCACTGGCTGCAGTGTAGTCTGAATTCCCTGCCCCTCAGGGGATTCTTGGCTGCAGTATTGTCTGATTCTCCCGCTTCTCGGGAGATATTCTCTTCTCATTACTGTTGCACCAAAACACAACTCTACATTGGTTGTCCTTTGTCTAGCTATACTAGTATTATTGGTGATTCTGCAGATCACCAATAATCAGAAAAATCTGGGTTGCTGACACCAATCATTACACTTTGTCTAGAGTTTTGGGCTCAGGGTGGCTGATCATGATGTCTGATACTGAATCTGACAACCCTGACAAAAAACAGTGCAGCAAAGCATAATATTCCCATTTGGAAGAGACCGCCCACTTCCTAAACTGTGAGGCGTAATCTTCCACAATACCATGCCCTTGGCGAAGTCTCTTAAAATTTCTTTCTGCCATGGCTGCAATGTCTGGGTCATCGTATATGACCGCCATGGCATCAAAGAAAGCCTGAACAGATCCCAAAGCCTCATGACTAGAGATGTCGCGAACCTCCGATTTTCGGTTCGCGAACCCCGTTTGCGAACCTTCGCGGAAGGTTCGGTTCGCGTAAAAGTTCGCGAACCACAATAGACTTCAATAGGGAGGCGAACTTTGAAAAATAGAAAAAATTATGCTGGCCCCAAAAGTGATGGAAAAGATGTTTCAAGGGGTCTAACACCTGGAGTGGGGCATGGTGGAGTGGGATACATGCCCAAAGTCCCGGGGGAAAATCTGGATTTGACGCAAAGCAGCGTTTTAAGGGCAGAAATCACATTGAATGCTAAATTGCAGGCCTAACGTGCTTTCAAACATCTTGCATGGGTATACATCAATCAGGGAGTGTAATTAGAGTTCTGCTTCACACTGACACACCAAACTCACTGTGTAACGCACCGCAAACAGCTGTTTGCGTAGTGACGACCGTGCTGGACTGGTGCGCACCGTGGCCAGAGTGTAGGCCGTGGCGTTTTTCAAGTCCATATGGTCGCCGGACTGTGTTAGCTCAATGATAGAACAGTGACTGTCCAGCTGATCAAATTTGGTCTGACCACAATGAAGCAACGACCTTATTATCTTTTGTGTGCCACCCCCACCCGAGACACTCAAATAGCCGGCGGTCATTGCTTCATTGTGATACGCAAGCCCCTTCACCGCGGCAAGGTAATGATCACGAAGGGGGATGGGCACATGTACATGCCTTTTGTTTTTTTGTTGCAGCCGCCCGCAGTGCAGCCAGAAAAATTAGGCAGGCATGTACACGCACCAGAAAAATTAGTGTAGCGGCTGCTGCTAGAAGTGGCCTTAAAAATTCAGGAATCCGCCTAGAGTCCTGGACCCTGTTGGTGGTGGCGGAGAAGGCAAGCGGCCTGCAGGCAGAGATGCTGTGTGTGGGGACTGACTTAGTCTTCGGTTGTGCAGTAGCCCTCTGGGATCCAATCCTCATTCATTTTGATAAAGGTCAGGTACTGAACACTGTCGTGACTGAGGCGACTTCTCTTCTCAGTAACTATGCCTCCAGCTGCACTGAAGGTCCTTTCTGACAGGACACTTGCGGCAGGGCAAGAGAGAAGTTGTATGGAAAATTGGGACAGCTCTGGCCACAGGTCAAGCCTGCGCAACCAGTAGTCCAAGGGTTCATCGTCGCTTTTCGCAGTGTCTACATCCACACTCAAGGCCAGGTAGTCGGCTACCTGCCGGTCGAGGCATTGGTGGAGAGTGGATCAGGAAGGACTATGGCGAGGAGTTGGACTAAAGAACGTCCGCATGTCCGACATCACCCTGAGATCGCTGGAGCGTCCTGTCCTTTCCTGCGTGGACTTGGGAGGAGGAGGGTTACTGCCAGTGGTACCTTGATTGCGTTGTGCAGCCACATCACCCTTAAACGCATTGTAAAGCATCATCGACAGCTTGTTCTGCAAGTGCTGCATCCTTTCCGCCTTCTGTGGAGTTGTTAACAGGTCCGCCACTTTGTGCCTGTACCGAGGGTCTAGTAGCGTGGCCACCCAGTACAGGTCATTCGCCTTGAGTTTTTTGATACGGGGGTCCCTCAACAGGCTGGACAACATGAAAGAGGACATCTGCACAAAGCTGGATGCAGACGTACTCTCCATCTCCTCTTGCTCTTCCTCAGTGATGGGACGCAACTCCTCTTCCTCCCCCCAGCCATGAACAATACCACAGGAACGTGGAGCAGCAGAAGCCCCCTGTGACGGCTGCCGTGGTTGTTCTTCTTCTGCTGCCTCTTCCTCCTCCACAGAAACACCTTCCTCATCATTACCATCATCAGAGTCTGACTCCTCTCCTTCCCCACATGACTCCTCTTCTTCCTCCTCCTCCTCCCCCCTCTGTGCTGCCGCAGGTGTTGTGGGAACATCGGGTTCGGGTGTAAATGGCTCCCACGACTCCAGCTGCCGTAACTCTTCTCGTTCACGCTCCTCCACAGCTGTATCCACCACTCTACTCATGGCACGCTCCAGGAAGTAGGCGTAGGGGATCAAGTCGCTGATGGTGCCCTCATCGCGACTCACCAGTTTGGTCACCTCCTCAAAGGGCTCCATGACCCTGCATGCATTTCGCATCAGTGTCCAGTTGTTGGGCCACAACATCCCCATCCTCCCAGATTGTGTCCTTGTACTGTAATGATACAGGTATTGGGTGACGGCTTTCTCCTGGTCTAGCAGGCGAGAGAACATCAGCAGGGTGGAATTCCAGCGAGTCGGGCTATCGCAAATCAGGCATCTCACCGGCAAGTTGTTTCTACCCTGAATGTCCGCAAAGCGTGCCATGGCCTTGTAAGAGCGCCTGAAATGCCCACACAACTTCCTGGCCTGCTTCAGGACGTCCTCTAAGCCTGGGTACTTGGACACAAATCTTTGCACAACCAGATTAAGCACATGTGCCATGCAGGGTATGTGTGTCAGCTTTCCCAAATTCAACGCAGCAATGAGATTGCTGCCATTGTCACACACCACGTTGCCGATCTCAAGCTTGTGCGGGGTCAGCCATTGCTCCACCTGTTTGTTAAGAGCAGCCAGGAGAGCTGCTCCAGTGTGACTCTCCGCTTTCAGGCAAGACATGTCTAACACTGCGTGACACCGTCGTACCTGGCATGCAGCATAGGCCCTGGGGTGCTGGGGCTGTGTAGCTGGAGAGGAGATCGCGGCACCAGCCAAGGAGGAGCAGGAGGATGACGACAGCGAAGCGGTGGTAGCAGGTGGAGAGGAGGTGGCTGGAAGCCTGCCTGCAAGCCGTGGAGGTGTGACAAGTCGGTCCGCTGCGCAGCCACGTACTCCCTGCTTGCTGCCATCGGTCACCAGGTTGACCCAATGTGCTTTGTATGTAATGTAGTGGCCCTGCCCGTGCTTGGCAGACCAGGCATCCGTGGTCAGGTGGACCCTTGACCCAACGCTGTGTGCCAGAGATGACACCACTTGCCTCTCAACTGCACGGTACAGTTTGGGTATGGCCTTCCACTGCGGTGTACCAATGGCCACAAACTTACGGAAAGCCTCCGACTCCACCAGCTTGTATGGTAATAGCTGGTGAGCTAATAGTTCCGCCACACCAGCTGTCAGACGCCGGGCAAGAGGGTGATTGGCAGACATTTGCTTCTTACGCTCAAATACTTCCTTCACGGACAGCTGGGCAGTGGTGCTCACCGCCAGGTCGTGATCACGCTTACGCGTGGATTCACGACCATTTTGACGCATTCCGCCTCGGACACGCTAAGCCATGAATAGGATTTCAACCACGAAAATCTGCTTCGGCTTCGCGTGAATGCGGACAGAAATCCGCATTCACGCTCGTGAAACACAGCACTGAAGTCGTGGTTAGCGGAAATGCGTCAAACTATGCGGAAGTGACACATTGAAGGCCAATCAGAGGGCCCCAGCCAGGCCCTAGCAACCAATCACAGGAGGGGAGCTATGCCCTCCCCTCCTGAATATAAAGCGGCGGCCATGATGGAAAAGCTCTGTCCTTGCTAGACTGTGGTGCTGAGAGGATTATCTCCAGGCCATTGTTGTTTGAGCAAGTGCATTTATTGTGTTAAAAACAAAGCGTTTTTTTTGCTAACACTGCTCTTATACTGTACACAGTTAGCTAGTCAGTGAGTGATTGCTGTAGTTAGTTGTAGTCAGTGTAGTGTAGTGGGAGTGTGGGAGTCTAGTGATTATTTAACTGTGTGTAGTGCAGGCAGGTTCAGTGCTGCAGTGTAGTCAGTGTAGTGGGAGTGGGGATTATCTGTGTGTAGTGCAGGCAGGCAGGTTAGTGCAGCTGCAGTGTTCACTTGTATATTCCAGTGACAGTTATACACTTGTACTATTTGCAGGCAGCCAGTCACACCGCCGGCGCCGCCACTCTCTGCCAGCGCTGTTCATTCATTCTGTCAGTGACCTTGTGCCGTGCCCAGTGCCCACTGCTCGCTCGCTGGCATATAAGCATCTCATTACACACTTGTATATTATTTCAGTGACAGTTATACACTTCACTTGTACTATTTGCAGGCAGCCAGTCACACCGCTGGCACCACCACTCTCTGCCAGCGCTGTTCATTCATTCTGTCAGTGACCTTGTGCCGTGCCCAGTGCCCACTGCTCGCTCGCTGGCATATAAGCATCTCATTACACAGTGTCACATCCTTCAGTGACCTAGTTGTATATCCAGTGCCTACTGCTGTGCCCACTGCATCCTTCAGTGACCTTGTACTGTGCCCACTGCATCCTTCAGTGACCTAGTTGTATATCCAGTGCCCACTGCTGTGCCCACTGCATCCTTCAGTGACCTTGTACTGTGCCCACTGCATCCTTCAGTGACCTAGTTGTATATCCAGTGCCCACTGCTGTGCCCACTGCATCCTTCAGTGACCTTGTACTGTGCCCACTGCATCCTTCAGTGACCTTGTTGTATATCCAGTGCCCACTGCTGTGCCCACTGCATCCTTCAGTGACCTTGTACTGTGCCCACTGCATCCTTCAGTGACCTAGTTGTATATCCAGTGCCCACTGCTGTGCCCACTGCATCCTTCAGTGACCTTGTACTGTGCCCACTGCATCCTTCAGTGACCTAGTTGTATATCCAGTGTCCACTGCTGTGCCCACTGCATCCTTCAGTGACCTTGTACTGTGCCCACTGCATCCTTCAGTGACCTAGTTGTATATCCAGTGCCCACTGCTGTGCCCACTGCATCCTTCAGTGACCTTGTACTGTGCCCACTGCATCCTTCAGTGACCTAGTTGTATATCCAGTGCCCACTGCTGTGCCCACTGCATCCTTCAGTGACCTTGTACTGTGCCCACTGCATCCTTCAGTGACCTAGTTGTATATCCAGTGCCCACTGCTGTGCCCACTGCATCCTTCAGTGACCTTGTACTGTGCCCACTGCATCCTTCAGTGACCTAGTTGTATATCCAGTGCCCACTGCTGTGCCCACTGCATCCTTCAGTGACCTTGTACTGTGCCCACTGCATCCTTCAGTGACCTAGTTGTATATCCAGTGCCCACTGCTGTGCCCACTGCATCCTTCAGTGACCTTGTACTGTGCCCACTGCATCCTTCAGTGACCTAGTTGTATATCCAGTGCCCACTGCTGTGCCCACTGCATCCTTCAGTGACCTTGTACTGTGCCCACTGCATCCTTCAGTGACCTAGTTGTATATCCAGTGCCCACTGCTGTGCCCACTGCATCCTTCAGTGACCTTGTACTGTGCCCACTGCATCCTTCAGTGACCTAGTTGTATATCCAGTGCCCACTGCTGTGCCCACTGCATCCTTCAGTGACCTTGTACTGTGCCCACTGCATCCTTCAGTGACCTAGTTGTATATCCAGTGCCCACTGCTGTGCCCACTGCATCCTTCAGTGACCTTGTACTGTGCCCACTGCATCCTTCCGTGCCGTTGTACTGTGCCTGGTGCATCCTTCAGTGACCTTGTACTGTGCCCACTGCATCCAGTGATTTATTACTAGCAACATGTCTGGCAGGGTTTCGCGGGGTGAGAGGAAAGGGAGTTCAATTGCCTCAGCCACTTCTGGGACTGCTCCACGTCCAGGGAGAGGACACCCTGCTGTGCGTGGTCGTGATGCAGCAGAAAGGGGGGCAGCAAAGCCTGGGCCGAGTCAGCGGACGCCATTGTCCAAATATTTTAACGTTTCTGGTCCCAGTGTGGTGGTTGAGCAAATGGAACCTGACGTACTCATGGACATCATGACTTCCTCCCAGACCTCTACTGTGAGCACCACTCCAAGCAGCAGCAGCAGCAGCAGCCAACATCCCACGCTTGTTGTGACATCCACCCCAGCACCCACTGGTCAGCAGCCCTCCCAGGATGACAGCGTTCTGTCCCTCAGTCCGACATCTGGGAACCTGCTGATGCAAGAAGCTCAGGACTTACTGGGGACTGATGTGGCAGAGATTGAGATCGGGCCACAATCACAAGCGTTGTTGAGTTCTGGTGATGAAGAAGAGGGGTCTGTGTCTGGGGATGTAGGGACAGAAGAGGAGGCGGGGGAGTCAGAGGAAGAGCTGGATTATGATGATGCTGCTGATGATGACGACGTTGTGGACCCTAACTATGCGCAGCCTGCTGAGTCCGGGGAAGAATGGTCAGAGCAGGATGACGAGTCACCTCGGCCTAGGCAAGGATATCGCCATATGTCAGGCAGGGGCAGGGGCATCGGCAGCAGTGGGCGTGGAGGAAGTAGACAGGACACTGCTTCAGCCGGCACCACCACCATGCAACCCCCGGCAACTACTACCACACATTGTTCCGCTGCACCCTCTGCTAGTGGGGGCCGCAGTAAATTAAAGTCACCAGTGTGGGATTGCTTTGACGAATGTACTGATGACAAAAGGTATGTGGTGTGCAGGTTATGCAGCAAAAGATTGAGCCGTGGGAAAAGTCTGAGCAAGATTGGGTACCTCATCCCTCCAGGGCCACCTGAGAAGCCGCCACTGCCGCGAGTATGCGGAGTATAAGAGGAAGCAGGCACTGCTGGCAGGGGTTCCTGAGAGCAGAAGGCCCACCAGCGCAGCAGCATCGTCCCTCCCTCAGGGTTGTGAATCCCTCACAGCAGCAGCAGTAGTAGCACGCAAGCGCTCTTCCACCTCGGCTACTCAGGACACAGACATTGAGGCTGGCAGCCAGTGTTCGTCTCTCTCCTCTGTCTCCCCTGCATCCCAGCGTCGTCAGACCCTGCTGAGCGACACCTTTCAGGGTCTGACCAAGCCTCTGCCTCCAAGCCACAGGCGGATCCGCAAACTAAATGGCTTGCTGGCCCGGGCCATGGCATCACAGCTGCTTCCCTACTCCCTGGTGCAGGAGGGGAGCGCCATGCGGACGCTGCTCCAATTTGGCATCCCCGAGTGGCAAGTCCCCAGTTGCCACTATTTCAGCAGGAGTGCGATCCCAGCACTCCACAAGTTACATAGTTACATAGTTATTTTGGTTGAAAAAAGACATACGTCCATCGAGTTCAACCAGTACAAAGTACAACTCCAGCCCGTCCCCCACATACCCCTGTTGATCCAGAGGAAGGCGAAAAAACCCCCACCAGGCATGGTCCAATTAGCCCCAAATGGGAAAAATTCCTTCCTGACTCCAGATGGCAATCAGATAAAATCCCTGGATCAACATCATTAGGCATAACCTAGTAATTGTAGCCATGGATGTCTTTCAACGCAAGGAAAGCATCTAAGCCCCCTTTAAATGCAGGTATAGAGTTTGCCATAATGACTTCCTGTGGCAATGCATTCCACATCTTAACCACTCTTACTGTAAAGAACCCTTTCCTAAATAAATGGCTAAAACGTTTTTCCTCCATGCGCAGCTCATGTCCTCTAGTCCTTTGAGAAGGCCTAGGGACAAAAAGCTCATCCGCCAAGCTATTATATTGCCCTCTAATGTATTTATACATGTTAATTAGATCTCCTCTAAGGCGTCTTTTCTCTAGACTAAATAAACCCAGTTTATCTAACCTTTCTTGGTAAGCGAGACCTTCCATCCCACGTATCAATTTTGTAGCTCGTCTCTGCACCTGCTCTAAAACTGCAATATCTTTTTTGTAATGTGGTGCCCAGAACTGAATTCCATATTCCAGATGTGGCCTTACTAGAGAGTTAAACAGGGGCAATATTATGCTAGCATCTCGAGTTTTTATTTCCCTTTTAATGCATCCCAAAATTTTGTTCGCTTTAGCTGCAGCGGTTTGGCATTGAGTATGATTATTTAACTTGTTGTCGATGAGTACTTCTCCAAGTTTGGTGTTCCCAACTGTATCCCATTTATTTTGTATGGTGCTAGACCATTGGTACGACCAAAATGCATGACTTTACATTTGTCAACATTGAATTTCATCTGCCATGTATGTGCCCATATAGCCATCCTATCCAGATCCTGTTGCAATATGACACTATCTTCCTGAGAGTTTGCGGTGGAAAACGTGGCCCGTTCCCTGGACTGCTCTGTGGGCAAGCGGGTCCACGTGACCATGGACTCGTGGAGTAGCAGATTTGGGACAGGTCGCTACCTGTCCTTTACGGCCCACTGATGGAAGGGAGGGAGGAAAAGAGCGCATCAGCCCAGCTAGTGGTGCCACCACGCGGGATCAGGGGGGATGCAGAAGGGTCCTGTCACGACACTCCCTCTGCACCCGGAAAGCAAGCCCGCCTCGGCAGCAGCAGCGCCAAGCCTCGGCACTGCTAAGCCCTTTTAAAATTGGTGACCCTGGGGAAGGAGAGGCTTACGGCCACCAATGTCCTGGCCGCCCTCAGGAAGCAGGAGCGGAGGTGGCTGACCCCCAGAGGCCTGGAAGTGGGGTATGTGGCAGCCGATAACGGGGCCAACCTGGTGGCAGCAGTGCAGCAGGGAAACCTCCAGCACATCCCCTGCTTGGCCCACGTGCTCAATCTTGTGGTGCAGCGCTTCTTGCGCACCTACCAGGGGATGAGCGAGCTGCCGCAGGATGCCCGGGCGGTGGTACGCTTTTTCCACCTGTCAGCCACTGCCTCTGCACTCTTGTCCACCTTACAGCAGCAGTATGGAAGGCCACAACACCGGCTGATCATCGACATGCCAGTTCGCTGGAATTCGACTCTGGCCATGTTGGAGCGGCTGTGTCAGCACAGGCTGGCTCTTAGGGCCTACATGCTAGACCCAAGTGTCCCCAGCAACCAGCAAGTCCCCATGATTACTGCCACTCAGTGGACACTGATGCAGCAAGTATGCCTGGTGCTGAGTCCCTTCCTGGAGGCAACCAAGATGGTCAGTGAGGAGCGGGCCTCTGTGTGCCAGTGGGTGCCCTTGGTTTGTCTACTGGAGCAGGCAATGGACAATTTAATTGAGCGTGGGGATGAAGCCCTGAGGCAGTTGGAAGAACAGGAGCAGATGGCAGCACAGTCCAGCTCAGAGGAGGGCTCACAGCAGGTAGTGGAAGAGTTGTAGGTCCCTAACCTGAATGAGGAGGAGGAGGAGGAGGAGCAGAGTGCAGCAGGCGTTGTACGTGGATGGCGGTTTGAAGAGGACAACGACATGGCACAGGAAGAGGACAGGCATGCGTTATGGGACAATGGCGAGGACGAGGAAGATCTTGCTGCCAGGGCCCACTTGTTTACCATG
This sequence comes from Hyperolius riggenbachi, assembly GCF_040937935.1. Taxonomy (NCBI): domain Eukaryota; kingdom Metazoa; phylum Chordata; class Amphibia; order Anura; family Hyperoliidae; genus Hyperolius; species Hyperolius riggenbachi. The sequence goes on along the minus strand of NW_027152353.1, from coordinate 156,711 downwards.
GCTGTGCACATGTCGCGCTGCCTTCGCAGGGACCCCCGGGTGATCCAGATGCGTTCAAGGGAGGACATCTGGATTACCTTGATGCTTGATCCCCGTCTGAAGGGGAAGCTGGGAGACTTAATGACGCCATCCACCACCGAGCAACGCACAAGGGAGTTGAAGGAGGCCCTTGTGCGCAGACTACTGGAAGCATTCCCCCAGCCTTCCACCCTCACTGTAACTGCTCTGCCAAGCCAGCAAGAGGTGCCTGCCATTGCCACTAGCAGCACAACAACAACCACCAGCACCAGCAGCAGCAGCAGCAACTGGCGCCCCGGAGACCTGAAGAGCCTAAGCAAGAGCCTGTATGCAGTGCAGCAGCCCAGAACAGAGGTGCCCGCCACAGCATCCACCACCAACCAGCACAAGCAACGACTGACCACTATGGTGTCTGACTATATGGGGTCATCCAGCGGGCTCAATGACACCGACAGCCCCGTTGACCCCTTGGAGTACTGGGTCAAGAGACTGGACATCTGGAGCGAGCTTTCCCAGTACGCCCTGGAACTCTTATCCTGCCCTCCTTCCAGTGTCCTCTCAGAGAGATGCTTTAGTGCGGCCGGTGGCGTGATCACAGAGAAGCGCTCTCGGCTCTCCCACGCCTCTGTGGACAAACTCACCTTCCTGAAAATCAACCAGGCTTGGGTGGAAGGTGAGTTCCTGGCCCCTATTGTCCGACACAGGGGGACATGAAGTGGCTGCTGCATGTGCTGTTGTTAACTATGCCTGCCTTTATAAAGACAGTTACTACCTGTGCCTAGTGCCTACCTTGGTTAATTTTTTGGTGTTATGGTACTACTACCAGTAAGTTGCCATGGTCCTCCTTCTGAGCTGCTGAACTGACCGCCCGCTTTGTCCTCCTGACTCAGTCGCTACTACACTCTGCGTTCACACTGCCCGGGTCACTGGGTGCATTTAATTTTTTGGCCAGCACTATGACGCTGTGCTACTATTACTACCACCAGTATGTTGCCATGGTCCTTCTGTGCTGCTGAACTGACCACCCGCATTGTCCTCCTCCTCCTGACTCAGTCGCTTCCACCATTGTACTCTGTCTGCGTTCACATTGCCCGGGTCACCGGTGCATTTAATTTTTTGGCCAGCACTATGACGCTGTGCTGCTACTACTACCACCAGTATGTTGCCATGGTCCTTCTGTGCTGCTGCTGCTGCTGCTGCTGAACTGAACGCCCGCTTTGACCTCCTCCTCCTCCTGACTCAGTCGCTACCACGGTACCACCAATGCACTCTGTCTGCGTTCACACTGCCCGGGTCACCGGGTGCATTTAATTTTTTGGCCAGCACTATGACGCTGTGCTGCTACTACTACCACCAGCATGTTGCCATGGTCCTTCTGTGCTGCTGCTGCTGCTGCTGCTGAACTGAACGCCCGCTTTGTCCTCCTCCTGACTCAGTCGCTACCACGGTACCACCAATGCACTCTCTCTGCGTTATCACTGCCCGGGTCACCGGGTGCATTTAATTTTTTGGCCAGCACTATGACGCTTTGCTGCTTCTACTACCACCAGTATGTTGCCATGGTCCTTCTGTGCTGCTGAATTGACCGCCCGCATTGTCCTCCTCCTCCTGACTCACTCGCTTCCACCAATGTACTCTGTCTGCGTTCACACTGCCCGGGTCACCGGGTGCATTTAATTTTTTGGCCAGCACTATGACGCTGTGCTGCTACTACTACCACCAGTATGTTGCCATGGTCCTTCTGTGCTGCTGCTGCTGCTGCTGCTGAACTGAACGCCCGCTTTGTCCTCCTCCTCCTCCTGACTCAGTCGCTACCACGGTACCACCAATGCACTCTGTCTGCGTTATCACTGCCCGGGTCACTGGGTGCATTTAATTTTTTGGCCAGCACTATGACACTGTGCTACTACTACTACCACCAGTATGTTGGCATGGTCCTTCTGTGCTGCTGCTGCTGAACTGACCGCCCGCATTGTCCTCCTCCTCCTGACTCAGTCGCTTCCCGCTGCTGCACTCTGCGTTCACACTGCCCGGGTCACTGGGTGCATTTAATTTTTTGGCCAGCACTATGACACTGTGCTACTACTACTACCACCAGTATGTTGCCATGGTCCTTCTGTTCTGTGCTGCTGAACTGACCACCCGCACTGTCCTCCTCCTCCTGACTCAATCGCTTCCACCAATGTACTCTGTCTGCGTTCACACTGCCCGGGTCACCGGGTGCATTTAATTTTTTGGCCAGCACTATGACGCTGTGCTGCTACTACTACCACCAGTATGTTGCCGTGGTCCTTCTGTGCTGCTGAACTGACCGCCCGCATAGTCCTTCTCCTGACTCAGTCGCTACCACCACTGCACTCTGCGTTCACACTGCCCGTGTCCACTGACAACTCTGCTGCGATGTCATTGCTAATTGCTGCAAAAAAAAAAAAAAAAACAAATTACAAAAACCTCTCTGGAGCCTTTTTGGCGTCAGCCACTCATCCTCCTCCAGCGGTACCTTCGCCGCCAAGTGCCATTGGAACTCGCCTTCACCTCTTTGATTTCTTAACGCATATATCCCTTTTTAAAACCACGTATTACCAATTAATAGCCCCATTTACAGTGGTGATTTGTCTTTAAAAGCCATTAAAAAAAACAAAACATTTTTGGGAATTTTTTATGTTGAAGTTATGTTGCCCCTTATCACCTCGATAATCCATGCAATTTGGGGGATTGTAGCATGTATGGGGGCTTTGTTATTAACGTTAAAAGAAAATCCGCCTCCGGGCGGGAATCCACGCGTGATTATGCCATTCACGGCAGAAAATCCGCGTGGTTGCGTGGACGCGGACGAAAATCCGCATGCGGCGGGGCCGAATGCGGATTTTTTTTTGCAACCACGCGGATTGCCGAATTCGTGGATGAGGCACATCCGAACATCCCTAACGATCGGTGTAACACAGAGAGGATCTGATTACCGGTGAACTGCAGTCTCACCAGGAATACAGAATATACCCGATTATTGGTGATCTGCAGTATCACCGATAATCAGATATATCTACTAACCTCTGGACACCAGAGAGAACAAGTGAGTGTTATATGCAACAGTATACTTTGAGTACTTCTCCAGAAGTATGTTCCTTCCTAAGGCCTAGACTCTCCAGGGGGGAGGAGCTAGGCTGCGGGTAGGATGGACAGAGCATGAGTGACACCCGAGGAGAAGGGTGTCACTAACAGGTCTGGGAACTGCATCTAACAGTAAGGCCAGTTCTCGAGGTCGGCAAGCCAGGTCGTTAACACACAGACAGGTAAGGTACAGATTCAGGAGGCAGATACAGAATCCAATAAACAGACAGGGTTTGGCAACGGAGTATCAGAGTAGCACAGTACAGAATCAGGAGGCAAATACAGAGTCCAGGAACGAGCAGAGTTTGGCAACAGGATAACAGAAATAGCAAGGTACAAGATCAGAGTTCAGAGGAATAGTCAGGCAGGCAGAAGGTCATAACAAATAATACAATTCAATGTTCCTAATGCTAAGGTGTGAACTCCTTGATGTCAACACCTTTGGAAACTATGCTAGGACACAGATACAGACAAGGTCTGAGTGCTACCACATAGTGATCGCAACGGCAGACAACCAGAGAATGACCAGCACCCAGTATATATAGTGAAGCGCTCTCCAGGGCCTCCCCTAAGTGCTGGGCCAATGGCAGGTGGTGAAAATGTCAGCTGACCCGCCTGGTCAGCTGACCCTTTTCTGGCTGTCATATAAGCTGTGCCTCTCAGCGCCAGTGGTGCTCAAATACCCCTTTTTAAAATTCGAGTTTGGTCGAAAATTTGAATAGTAAATTATTCGAGGTCAGTCGAATATTCGAGTCGAATAATTTTTACTATTCGATTCGACCTCGGACTTCGAGCTCACTATTCGAGTCGGTATTCGAGCTCATTATTCGAGCTGACTATTCGAATTGGCCTTAAATAGCTTCCAACACTTGTTTTGAGGGTGAATGATGCAAGAAGTAACAACAGCAAGTGATTATGTGGGGATGTTCCTTTAAAAAAAAAAAGGTGGAAAGAGAAGTTGTGTCCAGAATTTTGTTCAGTACTGTATATACTTCTTCTTCTTCTTCTTTATCTTCTATATCTTCTTCTTCTTCTTCTATATCTTCTTCTTCTATATCTTCTTCTATATCTTCTTCTTCTTCTTCTATATTGTCTTCTTCTTCTTCTTCTTCTTCTTCTTCATCTTCTTCTTCATCTTCTTCATCTTCTTCATCATCATCTTCTTCATCTTCTTCATCATCATCTTCTTCTTCTTCTTCTTCCTCTTCTTCTTCTTCATCTTCTTCATCTTCTTCATCTTCATCTTCTTCATCTTCTTCATCTTCTTCTTCTTCATCTTCTTCATCTTCTTCTTCATCTTCTTCATCTTCTTCTTCTTCTTCTTCTTCTTCTCCTTCTTCTTCTTCTTCTTCATCTTCTTCTTCTTCATCTTCTTCATCTTCTTCTTCATTTTCTTCTTCTTCATCTTCTTCTTCTTCTCCTTCTTCTTCTTCTTCATCTTCTTCTTCTTCATCTTCTTCATCTTCTTCTTCATTTTCTTCTTCTTCATCTTCTTCTTCTTCTCCTTCTTCTTCTTCTTCTTCTTCTTCTTCTTCTTCATCTTCTTCTTCTTCATCTTCTTCTTCTTCATCTTCTTCATCTTCTTCTATATCGTCTTCTTCTTCACTTATTTCTCTTTTCAATTTTTTTTTTAAAGAAATGCAGCTATTTTTGAGCGTAACAAATAGCTGGTGGCGCACGCATGTTGGAAGCGCCATTGTATGTGCTCCCTGGCAGTGGAAACACACAGACAGCAGGAGGTAAATTCAGCAGCAGGAGGAGGAGGATGAGTGTGTGGCAGCAGGCAGTCAATGAGGCAGGCAGCGTGACATAATAGCCCTGGTACCTAGCGGTGATACCAGGGCTGTAAATAAACACAGCAGGCAGGAGGTCCCAGACAGCAGTCGTGCAGCCCACATCGTGTCCAATACACAACTGGGACAACACAGTTTTCAACCCGGGCACCTCAGAAAAATTAAACCTTTTTTTTTTTTTTTAATGGTTTTTGGGTTTTGTTTGTACAACCAATTACACAGATATATAGCTATTGTTTGACGTAATAGCTGGTGGCAGAGTGGCAGCAGAATGTAATTCTGTGTACCCTGGCAGTGGGAAACACAGACCGACAGCAGCAGTAGCAGGAGGAATGGAGGAGTAATGTGAGCAGCTATTGTTTGACGTAATAGCTGGTGGCAGTGTGGCAGCAGAAGGTAATTCTGTGTACCCTGGCAGTGGGAAACACAGACAGACAGCAGCAGCAGGAGGAATGGAGGAGTAGTGTGAGTGTGGCAGCAGGCAGGAAGCGTGACATAATAGCCCTGGTACCTAGCGGTGATACCAGGGCTGTAAATAAACACAACAGGAGTTCCCAGACAGCGGTCGTGCAGCCCACATCGTGTCCAATACACAACTGGGACAACACAGTTTTCAACCCGGGCACCTCAGAAAAATTAAACCTTTTTTTTTTTTTTAATGGTTTTTGGGTTTTGTTTGTAAAACCAATTACACAGATATATAGCTATTGTTTGACGTAATAGCTGGTGGCAGAGTGGCAGCAGAATGTAATTCTGTGTACCCTGGCAGTGGGAAACACAGACCGACAGCAGCAGCAGCAGGAGGAATGGAGGACTGCAGCTATTGTTTGACGTAATAGCTGGTGGCAGTGTGGCAGCAGAAGGTAATTCTGTGTACCCTGGCAGTGGGAAACACAGACAGACAGCAGCAGCAGGAGGAATGGAGGAGTAGTGTGAGTGTGGCAGCAGGCAGGCAGCGTGACATAATAGCCCTGGTACCTAGCGGTGATACCAGGGCTGTAAATAAACACAACAGGAGGTCCCAGACAGCGGTCGTGCAGCCCACATCGTGTCCAATACACAACTGGGACAACACAGTTTTCAACCCGGGCACCTCAGAAAAATTAAACCTTTTTTTTTTTTAAATGGTTTTTTGGTTTTGTTTGTAAAACCAATTACACAGATATATAGCTATTGTTTGACGTAATAGCTGGTGGCAGAGTGGCAGCAGAATGTAATTCTGTGTACCCTGGCAGTGGGAAACACAGACCGACAGCAGAAGGGCAGTACACAGCAGCCCACTGTAGGTGTAAAATGTGTGGCTGCAGGCGACGTAATAGTCAAACTGAACCAGGCTGGCATAGTGAGCAGGAGCCAGGAGGTGGTAAAGGGTGGTAAGGCACATTAACAATGGTTCTTAGCCAGTTCATGTCCCCCTCTCGCCGACAACAGGGGCCAGGAACTCGCCTTCCACCCACGCCTGGTTCATCTTGAGAAACGTCAGTCTGTCCACAGACTTGTGAGACAGACGTGAGTGTTTCTCGGTGACCACGCCACCAGCTGCACTGAAGCAGCGCTCGGACAGCACGCTGGAAGGGGGGCAGGACAGCACTTCCAGGGCGTACTGCGCCAGCTTGCTCCAGATCTCCAGGCGCTTGACCCAATACTCCATGGGATCAACAGGGGCATCGCTGTCAAGCCCGCTGTAGGACCCCATGTAGTCAGCCACCATGCGGGTCAGGCGCTGGCTGTGACCGGAGGAGGATGCTGCTGCATGCACCTCCTCTCTAGTCACTGCTGCCGGAGCCTCTACAGTCCTGTAGAGCTCGTGGCTGAGAGACAGCAGGTCTGTGGGGCGCTTGCTGCTGGATGCAGGCACCTGCTGCTGGACAGTGGGGGTGGAAGGCTGGGGGAAGGCTTCCTCCAAGCGCTCAACAAGGGCCTGCTGCAAGCTCCTTATTTGTTGCGCTGGGTCTCCTCCTGCAGGCGGCAGGAACTGGCTCAACTTCCCCTTGAGGCGTGGGTCCAACATCATGCTGATCCAGATGTCCTCCCTCTGCTTCATCTGGATCACCCTGGGGTCCTTGCGCAGGCACGCCAGCATGTGCGCTGCCATTGGGAAGAGGCGGGCCACGTGTGCTGGCACATCGATGGCAGTGCTGTCCTCATCCTCCTCCTCTGCCTCGTCAGCCTCATCTTCTCTCCACCCCCGCACCAACTCAGCTGCACTGTGCTGCTCCCCCTCATCAGCAGCAAGGTCAGGGACCTCCACCAAGTCCTCCTCCTCCTCCCCCTCAGAGGTGGACTGTGCAGCTGCTTGCCGCTCCTGCTGGTCCAAGGCTGCCGCTCCCTGTTCCATCAAAGCATCGAGGGCCCTGTTCAGCAGACAAACCAGGGGCACCCACTCGCAGACCATAGCATTGTCCCTGCTCACCATGTTAGTGGCCTGCAGAAAGGGAGCCAGCACTAAGCACACCTGCTGCATGTGCCTCCAGTCATCATCGGGGACGATGGACGGGATGTTGCTGGTCTTGTCCCTTCTCTGAGCGGCGGAAACAGTGGCCAGGGCAAGGTACTGGTTGACAGCGTGCTTCTGTTCAACCAGACGCTCCAACATCGCCAGGGTGGTGTTCCAGCGAGTCGGAACGTCAAGGATCAGCCGATGGCGTGGCAGATCCAGCTCCTTTTGCACGTCTTCCAGGCTCGCACAGGCTGCAGCCGAGCGCCGGAAGTGACGCACAACGTTCCTTGCCGTTTCCAGCAGTTCGCCCATCCCCTGGTAGGTGCGCAAGAACTTTTGCACCACCAGGTTCAGCACGTAGGCAAGACAGGGGATGTGGGTCAGGTTTCCCCTGTCTATTGCGGCAACCAGTTTGGCCCCATTGTCGGCCACCACCTCTCCGACTCTGAGGCCTCTGGGGGTCAGCCAAATCCTCTCCTGCTCCTGGAGTTTGGCCAACACATGGGTTGCCGTCAGCTTGGTCTTCCCAAGGCTGACCAACTGCAGCAGCACTTGGCAGTGGCGGGCCTTCACGCTGCTGCTGAGGCGGGGGGTTTGGCCAGGTGTGCCGGAGGATGGCAGAGGATCGGAGGAACCTGCTGCAGTTCCCCTGACCCTGCGGGGGGGCACCACCCACTGTGTTGCTGCTGCTGTGCCCGCTGCTGCTCTCCCATCCTCACCCCCTTCCACCAAGCTGACCCAGTGGACAGTGAAGCACTTGAAACAAAAAGAGGCGCATTGCCACTATTGGACCTTTTTGAGCTTGCACTCCTTGCCTGATGAAGCGGGTTATACCTGCGAAACGCGTTGCGGAGTGCCAAAATAAATTGTTATTTGCGATTTGAACAATCTCGATTGTCCATCATTTCAGGAGGTAAGTCCACCTGTACTCCTCCTTTTTAGTTGTTTTTAGATCATTTTAACCTGCCTGGCACCTCTGTCCAAATTTGCACAGTGGACAGTGAAAGACAGGTAGCGGCCTGTCCCGAAGCGGCTGCTCCAGGAGTCCATGGTGACGTGGACCCTTTCACCAACCGCGTGCTCCAGCCCTCGCTCCACATTGGCCATCACAAAGCGGTGCAGTGCAGGAATGGCCTTGCGGGCGAAAAAGTGTCTGCTGGAGAGCTGCCAGTCTGGGGCTGCACAAGCAAGCAGCGCACGCATGTCGCTCCCCTCCTGCACGAGCGTGTATGGCAGGAGTTGGGAGCACATGGCCCGTGCCAGCAAGCCGTTCAGCTGCCGCACGCGACGGCTGCTGGGAGGCAGAGCCCTAACCACCCCCTGGAAGGACTCGCTCAAAAGGCTCTGGCGTGGCCTTTTGCTGGCACGGGAACCAGCAGACACAGCAGAGGAGGCCACTGAGGACTGGCTGCCAGAACAGGCCTCAGTGTCGGCGGCAGGAGTTGCAGAGGGGGGAGGAGCAGTGCGTTTCCGCACTCCTGCTGGTGCTGCTGGAGGAGCAGGAGGGCGGGTGGCTGCTGTTGCTGCTGCTGCTGAAGGCTGTGCAGTGATGGGTGTGGTGCCACTGCCAGCACCAGATGCCTTCAGCCTCTGGAACTCCTCATGCTGGTGGAAATGTTTCGCAGCAAGGTGGTTGATGAGCGAGCTGGTGCTGAACTTTAAGGGGTCTGCACCTCTGCTCAACTTCCGCTGACAGTGGTTGCAAGTGGCGTACTTGCTGTACACTGTGGGCATGGTGAAAAAGCGCCAGATTGGTGACAAAAACAACCCCCTACGGCATGGAACCGCTGCTGCCTGTCTCCCTGTGGTGGTTGGGGGGGGGGGGCTTGGGTGCGGCTGGTGGTGGTACTGGCAGATGCTGCTGCTGCTGCTGCTGAGCCTGAGACACCAGCAGGCTGTGGGACCTGCCTACTGCTGCCAATGCTTGCAATGATGCGCCTCCTTGCAAGGCCCACAAGCGCATCCTCCTCCTCCTCCTCAGAGCTGCTGATGACGACATCCCCTGGAGGTGGTGGCACCCAGTCTCTGTCTGTCACCGTGTCATCATCATCCTCCCCCTCCTGAAACATGTCCTGCTGGGATGATGACCCCCCAAACTCCTCTCCTGATGCATGGATGGGCTGCTTGACTGTCGCCACAGTCTTGCTGTCCAATCCCTCCTCCCCCAAAGTGCCCATCAGCATCTCCTCCTCAAAATCGCCAACAACAGCAGACAATACCCTGATGGTGCCTGGGGTAAAAAGACTGCTGAGTGACAGGTCGGTGACTGACGGTGAACTGGCCTCCTCCCCAGGCCCTGCTGGGCGGCTGCTGCGAACAGGGGTGGTGGTGGTGGTGGTGAGGGTGGAGGCCTCGGATGCAGAGCTGATGGCGGGCTGCTCATCCTCCGTCATCAGTTGCACCACAGTGTCTGCATCCTTTTCCTCAATGGGACGTTTCCGACCCGGCTGGAGGAAAATCGGAGCAGGTGCTACACGCTGCTGCTGCTGTGTCTCTGCAGTGTGAGTTGCAGATGCTCCTGCTGGGCGGCGCCCAAGGCGTCCACGGCCAGTGGCTATGGGAGGAATGTTAGCCACTGACGCTGCTGCTGCTGCTGCGGAACTGTGCATGGTGGCGCGGCTGCGCCCGCGGCTTGCCACAATGCTGCTCCCTCTCCTCCTGATTCCCTTGCTGCCCTTCCCCTTGCCCAAACCGCGCTGGCTGCCACTTCCAGACATCTTCGATGTTTTGGGCGTAAACACAAAAGTTTTTGAAAAGGGCGGGTGAGGTGACTGAGTGAGTGTCCCGACTCTCTAGTACAGTAAGTAAGTAGTAACAGTCAGGAAGTACAACTAGCAGTTACAATAATCACAAGGAAATAGAGTGTGTGTACACTACAGACAGTGAGTGCACGCACGCGCAAACACGCGCAGGAGCTGGCCTATGAACAGAGACTGAGTGAGTGTCCCTAGTACAGTAAGTAAGTAGTAACAGTCAGGAAGTACAACTAGCAGTTACAATAATCAGTAGTAATCACAAGGAAATAGAGTGTGTGTACACTACAGACAGTGAGTGCACGCACGCGCAAACACGCGCAGGAGCTGGCCTATGAACAGAGACTGAGTGAGTGTCCCTAGTACAGTAAGTAAGTAGTAACAGTCAGGAAGTACAACTAGCAGTTACAATAATCAGTAGTAATCACAAGGAAATAGAGTGTGTGTACACTACAGACAGTGAGTGCACGCACGCGCAAACACGCGCAGGAGCTGGCCTATGAACAGAGACTGAGTGAGTGTCCCTAGTACAGTAAGTAAGTAGTAACAGTCAGGAAGTACAACTAGCAGTTACAATAATCAGTAGTAATCACAAGGAAATAGAGTGTGTGTACACTACAGACAGTGAGTGCACGCACGCGCAAACACGCGCAGGAGCTGGCCTATGAACAGAGACTGAGTGAGTGTCCCTAGTACAGTAAGTAAGTAGTAACAGTCAGGAAGTACAACTAGAAGTTACAATAATCAGTAGTAATCACAAGGAAATAGAGTGTGTGTACACTACAGACAGTGAGTGCACGCACGCGCAAACACGCGCAGGAGCTGGCCTATGAACAGAGACTGAGTGAGTGTCCCTAGTACAGTAAGTAAGTAGTAACAGTCAGGAAGTACAACTAGAAGTTACAATAATCAGTAGTAATCACAAGGAAATAGAGTGTGTGTACACTACAGACAGTGAGTGCACGCACGCGCACACACGTGCAGGAGCTAGCCTATGAACAGTGACTGAGTGAGTGTCCCTACTACAGTAAGTAAGTAGTAACTGTCAGGAAGTAGAATTTACAATAATCAATCAGTAATCAGAAGGAAATAGAGTGTGTGTACAGTACACAGACAGTGAGTGCACACACACACGCAGGAGCTAGTAGCCTATGAACAGTGACAGTGAGTGTCCTAGTACAGTTACAGTATATAACTATTCAGAAGGAAATAGAGTGTGTGTACAGTACACAGACAGTGAGTGCACGCACACGCAGGAGCTAGTAGCCTATGAACAGTGACAGTCAGTGAGTGTCCTAGTACAGTTACAGTATATAACTATTCAGAAGGAAATAGAGTGTGTGTACAGTACACAGACAGTGAGTGCACGCACACGCAGGAGCTAGTAGCCTATGAACAGTGACAGTCAGTGAGTGTCCTAGTACAGTTACAGTATATAACTATTCCGAAGGAAATAGAGTGTGTGTACAGTACACAGACAGTGAGTGAGTGCACGCACACGCAGGAGCTAGTAGCCTATGAACAGTGACAGTCAGTGAGTGTCCTAGTACAGTTACAGTATATAACTATTCAGAAGGAAATAGAGTGTGTGTACAGTACACAGACAGTAAGTGAGTGCACGCACACGCAGGAGCTAGTAGCCTATGAACAGTGACAGTCAGTGAGTGTCCTAGTACAGTTACAGTATATAACTATTCAGAAGGAAATAGAGTGTGTGTACAGTACACAGACAGTGAGTGCACGCACACGCAGGAGCTAGTAGCCTATGAACAGTGACAGTCAGTGAGTGTCCTAGTACAGTTACAGTATATAACTATTCAGAAGGAAATAGAGTGTGTGTACACTACAGTACACAGACAGTGAGTGCACGCACACGCAGGAGCTAGTAGCCTATGAACAGTGACAGTCAGTGAGTGTCCTAGTACAGTTACAGTATATAACTATTCAAAAGGAAATAGAGTGTGTGTACAGTACACAGACAGTGAGTGCACACACACACGCAGGAGCTAGTAGCCTATGAACAGTGACAGTGAGTGTCCTAGTACAGTTACAGTATATAACTATTCAGAAGGAAATAGAGTGTGTGTACACAGACAGTGAGTGCAAGCACACGCAGGAGCTAGCCTATGAACAGTGACAGTCAGTGAGTGTCCTAGTACAGTTACAGTATATAACTATTCAGAAGGAAATAGAGTGTGTGTACAGTACACAGACAGTGAGTGCACACACACACGCAGGAGCTAGTAGCCTATGAACAGTGACAGTGAGTGTCCTAGTACAGTTACAGTATATAACTATTCAGAAGGAAATAGAGTGTGTGTACAGTACACAGACAGTGAGTGTGCAAGCACACGCAGGAGCTAGCCTATGAACAGTGACAGTCAGTGAGTGTCCTAGTACAGTTACAGTATATAACTATTCAGAAGGAAATAGAGTGTGTGTACACAGACAGTGAGTGCAAGCACACGCAGGAGCTAGTAGCCTATGAACAGTGACAGTGAGTGTCCTAGTACAGTTACAGTATATAACTATTCAGAAGGAAATAGAGTGTGTGTACACAGACAGTGAGTGCAAGCACACGCAGGAGCTAGCCTATGAACAGTGACAGTGAGTGTCCTAGTACAGTTACAGTATATAACTACAATACAAAATACGATCACTAAGTACTAGTAAAGGACAGCAGAAATACTGTCTAATACTATCTAATACTGTCTAATACTGTCTAATACTAATGAGAAATAAACTAACAGAGGACAGGAGGACAGCTGCCCACACAGGAAGGCCCTGAGGCCTAAAGCTGTAAGCTTGCCTGCAGCAGCTGGCCTGTCTCTATGTAACACAAAAGCTACAAACTAAAATACAATGTCTATCTAACTAACAACAATATAGGTGTGTATAGGAGGTGTATGTGAGCAAAAACGCTAGGTAAATGACCACAATAGAGCTCTTGCTAAGCCAAAGCACAAAGGAGCAACTCTCTCTCTATGCAAGTCTCAGGCAAGGACGGAGAAACGGAACATGGCGGCCGCTATTTATAGGGTAGGGGCTGGCCAGGGTCCCCCTCTGTGATTGGCTGCCGTCAGAGGGCCTGGGAGCCCTCTGATTGGCTCTAAGGACATCAATCTGGGCTATGACGCTATTCGAGCTCGGTATTCGAGCTCGAATAGCGCCGTTTGCTCGAATAGCTCGAATAGTGAATGGGCTATTCGCGTTTACTCGAATAGCCCATTCGAATAGCTGCAGCTATTCGGAGCTCGAATACCGAGCTCGAATAGCTGAAAAAGAGCTCGAATATTCGAGCTACTCGAATATTCGAGCTCTGCTGAGCACCACTGCTCAGCGCGCGCGTGCGTCCTTCTGAACCTGTGTGGACTAGCAGTCCCAGTCACACCAGACATGTTTTGCAAAGTATCAGCTGACTCGGGCGCTAGAGCCGCCGCACCGCTTTCCAAGCAAGCGGCGGACTTTCCGCGTCCAACCACCATGTCAGAGGTACCGCTATGCGTACAAACCGCCGCGTCCAACACGGACTCCACCGCTCTGCCTATGCGGCATGCGGCGGTTTCTTCGCGTTGTGCCGCCATGTTGGACGCGGAAACAGCCGCCTCACTTTGAGCCCTTGCGGCGGCTTTTCCGCGTTTCCTCACAGTACCCCCCCCTGAGGAGTGGACTCCAGACAGCTCCTACCAGGCTTCTCAGGATGCAACGCGTGGAACTCCCTTCTTAATTTGTTAGCATGCATGCGACATTCAGGTACCCATGATCTCTCCTCAACACCATACCCTTTCCAATGAACCAGATATTGTACTGGGTTCTGAACTATGCGAGAGTCTAAAATCTTCTCTACTTCGTACTCAGGTTGGTCATCTATCATCACAGGAGGAGGAGGAGTGGGACCCACATGAACTGCTGGCTTAAGCAGGGACACGTGAAAGGATCTCACGCCGCGCATACTGGCAGGGAGGTCAATGGCATAAGTGACATCGTTGATCTTTCTGGTTACTGGGAATGGACCCACATACCTGGGCCCCAACTTAGCTGAGGGCTGTTTCAAGGTCAAGTGATTTGTGGACACCCAGACTTAATCTCCTGGCTAAAACCTCCACTCTAAGGAACGTCTCTTGTCAGCTTGACCTTTTTGACTTTGAAACGCCTTCTCTCATAATCCACCATATATCTTTAAATGACCTTTGCCAGGCCTCCAGAGCTGGAAACGGAGTGGAGACGACTGGCAATGGGGAAAATTTAGGCAACTTCCCGGTCACTACCTGGAATGGACAAAATCCTGAAGAGGAACTTTTTAAATTATTGTGCGCAAATTCTGCGAAGGGTAAAAACTTGACCCAATCATTTTGCGCTTCTGCAACGAAACACCTCAAAAACTGTTCCAATGATTGGTTGACTCTTTCCGTCTGACCATTGGTCTGTGGGTGGTAGCCCAATGAAAATGACAGTTCCATGCCCATTTGGTGACAGAATGCCCTCCAAAATCTGGAAACAAATTGGACTCCCCTATCTGACACGATGTTTTCCGGAATGCCATGCATTCGGAAAACGTGGATGATGAACAAATCGGCTAATTCCTGGGCCAAGGGGAGTCCTTTCAAGGGCACGAAATGGGCCATTTTGCTAAAGCGGTCGACTACCACCCAAATGACCGACATGCCCTCAGACCTGGGAAGCTCACCCACAAAATCCATGGATAAGTGGGTCCATGGCTCACTCGGGGTGGGCAAGGGCTGCAATCTTCCCACAGATGCCAGTCGGGAGGGCTTACTCCTCGCACACACCGCACACTCTCTAACAAACTCTTTGCAATCGGCTGCTAGAGATGGCCACCAAGCGCATCTGGCTACAAGGTCCTGTGTTCTGGAGGCCCCAAGGTGTCCCGCATTCCTGTGTGAATGGAACATCTGCAAAATCTGAAGGCGAAATGGCAGTGGGATAAACATAACCCCTTTGGGCTTCCCCTCTGGGATGTCCTGCTGAAAAGGACCTAAAGTCTCTGTCCAATCTTCCCAAGTCTCAGTTGGAGCTAATACCAGTCTCTGTGGGACAATGGTCTCTGGGAGGGAGGGCTGTGCTGTCTCTGGCTCAAAGCATCTAGACAGGGCATCTGCCTTGATGTTTTTGGTCCCTGGGGTGTACGTAATTATAAATCTGAATCTCGAGAAGAACAATGACCATCGAGCCTGACGGGGGCTTAATCTCTTGGCTCCCTCGATGTATTCTAAATTTTTGTGGTCAGTGTACACTGTAATTGTATGTTCTGCTCCTTCCAACCAATGACACCATTCTTCAAAGGCCAATTTGATGGCCAAGAGCTCCCTGTTGCCTATATCGTAGTTTCTCTCTGCCGGAGAGAACCTATGAGAAAAATAGGCACATGGGTGCAATCTACCCTGCAACCCTGACCGTTGGGAGAGCACAGCCCCTACTCCAACCTCTGAGGCGTCCACCTCAACAATAAAGGGAAAGGAAGTGTCAACGTGTCTCAGGATGGGTGCAGAGCAAAACAAATCTTTCAAAGTGGAGAATGCATGCAGAGCCTCTGGAGACCAGTGGGTATTATCTGCCCCTTTCTTAGTGAGACTGGTGAGGGGTGCAATGACAGTGGAGTACCCCTTTATGAACCTTCTATAGTAATTGGCAAAGCCTAAAAGTCTCTGAAGAGATTTTAACCCCACTGGTTGAGGCCATTCCAACACAGCAGAGACCTTGGCAGGATCCATAGACAGGCCCGAGGTGGAAATTATGTACCCTAAAAAGGTGACAGATGTTACCTCGCAGATGCATTTCTCCAATTTAGCGTAAAGCATGTTTTGCCTTAGTTTATCCAATACAAACTTGACATGTGTTCTGTGCTCAGAGAGGTTGTTAGAAAAGATAAGTATATCATCGAGGTATACCAACACAAACTTGCCCAATACCTCTCTGAATACCTCATTAATCAGTTCCTGGAAGACGGCCGGGGCGTTACACAGCCCGAAGGGCATCACCAGGTACTCGTAATGCCCGTCGGGCGTATTAAAGGCCGTATTCCATTCATTGCCCTTTCTGATCCGCACCAGGTTGTATGCACCCCGTAAATCCAACTTTGAAAAGATCTTAGCGTCGGTTATCTGTGTAAACAAGTCATCTGTCAAGGGCAAAGGGTAGCGGTTCTTTACTGTGATTTTATTCAGGCCCCGGTAATCAATGCAAGGCCGCAGGCCTCCGTCTTTTTTCTTAACAAAAAAGAAACCTGCGCCAGCAGGCGACCGGGAAGGGCGAATGAACCCCTTGGCTAAATGTTCACGAATGTATTCCTGCATGGCCATTTTCTCTGGACCAGACAAATTGTAAAGATGACCCCTAGGGGGCATACAACCAGATCAGAGATCGATGGGGCAATCAAAGGGGCGATGTGGAGGTAACTTATCTGCAGCCTTGGGACAGAACACATCAGAATACTCGGAATATTGTGCTGGTACCCCCTCCAACTGGATCCTGGTCTGGCCCAGTGTCACTCTCCCTAAACACTGCTGAAAACAGTGAGTTGACCAGCTGGTTAGTTGACCGGTAGCCCAATTAATCTGTGGAGAGTGTAAGTGCAGCCATGGCATGCCAAGGATGACTGTGGAGGTGGTCATGTGTAACACAAAAAACTGTAGCTTCTCCTTATGTAACACCCCTATAGTGACTTCCACCTCTGGTGTCTGAGACAGCGGATGATCACTTTGCAGGGGGGAGTCATCTACTGCCGTAACCTGAATGGGTAGCTTCACTGGGGAGAACGGAATACCCAATTTCTTTGCAAATTCAAAATCCATAAAATTAGCTGCAGAGCCTGAATCAATAAAAGCCTCAGAAACCTCAGTTTTATCTTCCCATGTGACTGTACAGGGAAGGAGTAACCGTTTATCTTCTAGGGGTAAAAGTCGCGTGCCTAGGGTGCTACCCCCTACAACTCCTAGGCGATAGCGTTTCCCGGCTTGTTAGGACAATTACGTACTCTATGACCCCCCTCTGCGCAATAAAGACACAGCCGCTCAGACATCCTGCGTCTTAGCTCCACTTGGGATAGTTTCGACCGACCAATTTGCATTGGTTCGGGTGGAGGCGAGACAGGAGGAGGTGGAGTTACTGGAGGCGCAGCGTAGGACACCATTCTTACATGACTACTACCCCGGGTCTGTTTCTGATAGCACAGTCTGCGGTCGACTCGGATGGCTGATGAAATGGCCTCATTGACTGTCTTAGGTTCAGGCAGACTTAACATGAGATCTGAAACCTCATCTGACAACGCTGATAAGAAACAATCTAATAGGGCATAGGTGTCCCACCTGGCTGAAACTGACCACCTCCTAAATTCGGCTGCGTAATCTTCGACCGGACCCCTGCCTTGACGCAAGAGCTTGAGCTTCCGCTCAGAGGTCGCGGCAAGGTCTGGGTCATCGTAAATTACTGCCATGGCTTTAAAAAATTCATCCACTGAAGAGAGGGCCAAATCCCCGGTGGGCAAACTGTACGCCCACGTCTGAGAATCGCCTGATAACAAAGTCTTAATAAATGTGACCCTTTGGGTCATATTTCCAGAAGAACGGGGTCTCAACTCAAAGTAAGATAACACTCTACTTTTAAAATTTCGGAAGTCAGATCTGTCACCAGAAAATTTTTCGGGTACAGGCAAACGTATGTCAGAGCTAGGAGGGGATCGCACCTCATTCACTGCTGCCTGGAGGGTTTGTAAAGAACCAGACAAGGCTTCAATCATAGTCTTGTGACTACCCAGCACTTGGTTGATGTTTTCCACCGAAGTGGCAAGTGCGCCCAGACGGTCAGTGTGTGCGTCCATTTGCATTTTTGATCTGCCGTTCTGTAACAATCGGTGTAACACAGAGAGGATCTGATTACCGGTGAACTGCAGTCTCACCAGGAATACAGAATATACCTGATTATTGGTGATCTGCAGTATCACCGATAATCAGATATATCTACTAACCTCTGGACACCAGAGAGAACAAGTGAGTGTTATATGCAACAGTATACTTTGAGTACTTCTCCAGAAGTATGTTCCTTCCTAAGGCCTAGACTTAGAGTTGAGCCGAAATTTTCGTAATTTCGCATTACTATAATTACGCATGCGAAATTTGCGATTACGATGCGAAATTACGGTAGCGTAATTGCCATTAAAATCGTAATTGAAAATACCGTAAGCGTAATTTTCAATGCGTAATTTCGCGTTTCGTTCATGCCGTAATTTCGCATTAAACGCTACCGTAATTTCGTGTTAAACCGTAACGCTCCGTATAATGTAAAAAAGCCGCCGACTTTAAGGGTTAATAGCAAAGCCCCCTTAAATGCCAAGAGCCTCAAATTTGGAGAATATATTAAGGAGATCAGGAGGAATAAGAGGAAAATTATTTTTTTTCAAAAAGACCTTATAGTTTCTGAGAAAATCGATGTTAAAGTTTCAAAGTAAAAATGTATACATTTAAAAACCCACCGACTTTAACGGTTAATAGCAAAGCCTGCTTAAAGTTTAGGAACACCAAATTCCCAGGGTATATTAAGGGGATCAGTGGGAATAAGAGGAAAAATTTTTTTTTCAAAAAGACCTTATAGTTTTTGAGAAAATCGATTTTTAAGTTTCAAGGGCAAAAATGTCTTTTAAATGCGGAAAATGTCAGTTTTTTTTGCACAGGTAACAATAGTGTATTATTTTCATAGATTCCCCCAAGTGGGAAGAGTTTTACTTACTTCGTTCTGAGTGTGAGAAATATAAAAAAAAAACGACGTGGGGTCCCCCCTCCCAGACCTCTTTAACCCCTTGTCCCCCATGCAGGCTGGGATAGCCAGAATGCGGAGCACCGGCCGCGTGGGGCTCCGCACCCTGACTATACCAGCCCACATGGTCCATGGGTTGGGGGGTCTCGGAAGGGGAGGGGCAGCCAAGCTTTCCCCTCCCCCTCCGAGCCCTTGTCCAATCCAAGGACAAGGGGCTCTTCTCCACCTCCGATGGAGGTGGAGGCCGCGATTTCCTGGGGGGGGGGGTTCATGGTGGAATCTGGGAGTCCCCTTTAAAAAGGGGTCCCCCAGATGCCCACCCCCCCTCCCAGGAGAAATGAGTATAGAGGTACTTGTACCCCTTACCCATTTCCTTTAAGAGTTAAAAGTAAATAAACACACAAACACTTAGAAAAAGTATTTTAATTGAACAAAAAACATAACCACGAAAAAAGTCCTTTAATATTCTTAATTAACCATTAATACTTACCTGTCCCTTTAAATAAATGATCCCTCGAAATAGCCTCGGAAATGTTCTATCAGTTACAATGTAACAAAGTTATTACAATGTAACAACTTTGTTACATTGTAACTACGCCGCACCCGACGTCACTCGCCGCTCAGCCGCCGCATACGCGTCTGCGCTGCACGGACCCGACAGAGCTCTGAGCTATATAGCTCAGAGCTCTGAGAAGCATCTTTGAATTTGGGCTCCAAGGAGCCCCATTGGTCCTTAGCAGACCAATGGGGTTCCTTCAAATCAGAAGGAACCCCATTGGTCTGCTAAGGACCAATGGGGCTCCTTGGAGCCCAAATTCAAAGATGCTTCTCAGAGCTCTGAGCTATATAGCTCAGAGCTCTGTCGGGTCCGTGCAGCGCAGACGCGTATGCGGCGGCTGAGCGGCGAGTGACGTCGGGTGCGGCGTAGTTACAATGTAACAAAGTTGTTACATTGTAATAACTTTGTTACATTGTAACTGATAGAACATTTCCGAGGCTATTTCGAGGGATCATTTATTTAAAGGAACAGGTAAGTATTAATGGTTAATTAAGAATATTAAAGGACTTTTTTCGTGGTTATGTTTTTTGTTCAATTAAAATACTTTTTCTAAGTGTTTGTGTGTTTATTTACTTTTAACTCTTAAAGGAAATGGGTAAGGGGTACAAGTACCTCTATACTCATTTCTCCTGGGAGGGGGGGTGGGCATCTGGGGGACCCTTTTTAAAGGGGACTCCCAGATTCCACCATGAACCCCCCCCCCCCAGGAAATCGCGGCCTCCACCTCCACCGCCCATCGGAGGTGGAGAAGAGCCCCTTGTCCTTGGATTGGACAAGGGCTCGGAGGGGGAGGGGAAAGCTTGGCTGCCCCTCCCCTTCCGAGACCCCCCAATCCATGGACCATGCGGGCTGGTATAGTCAGGGTGCGGAGCCCCACGCGGCCGGTGCTCCGCATTCTGGCTATCCCAGCCTGCATGGGGGACAAGGGGTTAAAGAGGTCTGGGAGGGGGGACCCCACGTCGTTTTTTTTTTATATTTCCCACACTCAGAACGAAGTAAGTAAAACTCTTCCCACTTGGGGGAATCTATGAAAATAATACACTATTGTTACTTGTGCAAAAAAAACTGACATTTTCCGCATTTAAAAGACATTTTTGCCCTTGAAACTTAAAAATCGATTTTCTGAAAAACTATAAGGTCTTTTTGAAAAAAAAAATGTTCCTCTTATTCCCACTGATCCCCTTAATATACCCTGGGAATTTGGTGTTCCTAAACTTTAAGCAGGCTTTGCTATTAACCGTTAAAGTCGGCGGGTTTTTAAATGTATACATTTTTACTTTGAAACTTTAACATCGATTTTCTCAAAAACTATAAGGTCTTTTTGAAAAAAAATTTCTTCCTCTTATTCCTTCTGATCTCC
This sequence comes from Hyperolius riggenbachi, assembly GCF_040937935.1. Classification (NCBI taxonomy): domain Eukaryota; kingdom Metazoa; phylum Chordata; class Amphibia; order Anura; family Hyperoliidae; genus Hyperolius; species Hyperolius riggenbachi. Next base: position 135,911 of record NW_027152353.1, on the reverse strand, counting down.
TTAATATATTCTCCAAATTTGAGGCTCTTAGCATTTACGGGGGCTTTGCTATTAACCCTTAAAGTCGGCGGCTTTTTTACATTAAACGGAACTTTACGGTTTAACGCGAAATTACGGTAGCGTTTAATGCGAAATTACGGCATGAACAAATACCCATTGTAATGCGAAAATTACGCGAAAATTACGCTTACGCGAAATTTCGCGAAATCCTTCTTCATTACGATTATGTACTTACGGCCATAATCGTAATTACACTAATTACGCGAAATTTCGCGAAATCGTAATTACGTCATTACGCTCATATCTACCTAGACTCTCCAGGGGGGAGGAGCTAGGCTGCGGGTAGGACGGACAGAGCGTGAGTGACACCCAAGGAGAAGGGTGTCACTAACAGGTCTGGGAACTGCCTCTAACAGTAAGGCCAGTTCTCGAGGTCGGCAAGCCAGGTCGTTAACACACAGACAGATAAGGTACAGATGCAGGAGGCAGATACGGAATCCAATAAACAGACAGGGTTTGGCAACGGAGTATCAAGAGTAGCACAGTACAGAATCAGGAGGCAAATACAGAGTCCAGGAACGAGCAGAGTTTGGCAACAGGATATCAGAAATAGCAAGGTACAAGATCAGAGTTCAGAGGAATAGTCAGGCAGGCAGAAGGTCATAACAAATAATACAATTCAATGTTCCTAATGCTAAGGTGTGAACTCCTTGATGTCAACACCTTTGGAAACTATGCTAGGACACAGATACAGACAAGGTCTGAGTGCTACCACGTAGTGATCGCAATGGCAGACAACCAGAGAATGACCAGCACCCAGTATATATAGTGAAGCGCTCTCCAGCGCCTCCCCTAAGTGCTGGACCGATGGCAGGTGGTGAAAATGTCAGCTGACCCGCCTGGTCAGCTGACCCTTTTCTGGCTGTCATATAAGCTTTGCCTCTCAGCGCGCACGCACGTCCTTCTGAACCTGTGTGGACTAGCAGTCCCAGCCACACCAGACATGTTTTGCAAAGTATCAGCTGACTCGGGCGCGGGGGCCGCCGCACCGCTTTCCAAGCAAGCGGCGGACTCTCCCGGTCCAACCACCATGTCAGAGGTACCGCTATGCGTACAAACCGCCGCGTCCAACGCGGACTCCACCGCTCTGCCTATGCGGCATGCGGCGGTTTCTTCGCGTTGTGCTGCCATGTTGGACACGGAAACAGCCGCCTCACTCTGAGCCCTTGCGGCGGCTTTTCCGTGTTTCCTCACAAACAGGTAGTTAGTTAGATGCAGTGAGCTGGGTTCACTGAACAGTAAAGGTACTTAAGATGCAGTAAGGTGGGTTCTCACTCAACACAACAGGTAGTTAGATGCAGTGAGGTGGCCAGGTGGGCTCACTCAACACAACAGGTAGTTAGATGCAGTGAGCTGGGTTCACTCAACACAAAGCTAGGTATATGCAGTGATGAGGTGGGTTAACTACTTTGGCCTCCTGGACGTAGTAGCTATGCCCAGGAGGCCATGTACGCGTCCGCGCGCTCCCACGGCTGATCGCGCGCGTGTACGCATGCTCCCGGCTGCGGTTCTTTAGCCTGGCAATCAGTGAACCGGGCTATGGTGCCCGATCACTGATTGCTCTCCCCCGCTGAAAAAGCGACAGCTTCTCTCGGAAGCTGTGCTTTTTCTGGCTGTAACGTCCCCCATACGTCGCTCTAAGCATATGTTACGCTTACAGTGACGTCATTTGAACAAACTCATGGCCGCCATCTTGTGGCCAAAAAGTAAAACTACAACTACAAGTGAAAAAAAATAAAACTCAAGACACATTTACTTTATAAAACTATGGCTTAAATCCCACCCTCCCAAAAATACCCAAATAAAATGTTTAATAAAAAAAAACAAAAAAAAAACATTACAATAAAACAAAAACATGTAAATATTTACCTAAGGGTCTAAACTTTTTAAATATCAATGTAAAGATGAAATATTTAAAAAAAAAAATTATTTTAAACTTGTAAATAGTGATAGATGCAAAACGGAAAAAATGCATCTTTATTTCCAAATAAAATATTGTCGCCATACATTGTGATAGGGACATAATTTTAACGGTGTAATAACCGGGACATATGGGCAAATACAATACATGAGTTTTAATTATGGAGGCATGTATTATTTTAAAACTATAATGGCTAAAAACTGAGAAATAATGAATTTTTTCCGTTTTTTTCTTATTCTTCCTGTTAAAATGCATTTACAGTAAAGTGGCTCTTAGCAAAATGTACCCCCCAAAGAAAGCCTAATTGGTGGTGGAAAAAACAAGATATAGATCAGTTCATTGTGATAAGTAGTGATAAAGTTATAGGCTAATGAATGGGAGGTGAAAATTGCTTGGATGCATAAAGTGAAAACGACTGAAGGCTGAAGTGGTTAAGTAAACACAACAGGTGCTGGGGTATATGCAGTACTGGGTAGTACAATGTGCAGCTAGGGATGCTCATTCGGATTCCACGGAAATGCAATTTCCGAAATTCCGATCGGAAATTGCATTTACGCATCGGAATGCGCAGTAATGCAAGTGTGTTAGGCGGATTTCCGCCGGAAATTGCGGAAATTTCCGCCGGAAATCGCGGAAATTCCGTCCGACTTTAACATCGATTTTCTCAACAACTATAAGGTCTTTTTGAAAACTTTTTTTTGCATCTTGTTCAGGAGATTCTGCTTAATAAACCCTGAAAATTTGGTGTTTCTAGAACTTACGGGGGCTTTTCTATTAACCGCTAAAGTCGGCGGATATTTACTGTAATGTAAAATGCAGAAAATCAGCATCTGCCTATTTTCTGCATTTACATTACAGTAAAAATCCGCCGACTTTAGCGGTTAATAGCAAAGCCCCCGTAAGTCCTAGAAACACCAAATTTTAGGGTTTATTAAGCAGAACCTCCTGAACAAGATGCAAAAAAAAGTTTTCAAAAAGACCTTATAGTTTTTGAGAAAATCGATGTTAAAGTCAGGCGGAATTTCCGACCATCCCTATGTGCAGCTCCCCGTCACACACACAGGTAGTCACTGAATGTGCTGGGCTGCTGGCAGTGGCACACACACTATCAATTAGCAAGGCTGTGCATGCAACAAAAGTGTCAGTTTGACACACAGAAAAAAAATATGTACAGGATGAGCTCTGAAAAGAGCTGTTGCTGTTGATGGGTGCTGTAAAAGCAATAATAATCAGTCAGGAGCAAGCAAAGCAGCCTAGAACCTAACTAATCTGTCCCTAGGAGAAAAGTCTGCAGCAGCTGTCCCTTTTCTCTCTCTTGCAGGCACACGAGTGAGTGTAATGGCCCCTGGACCCTGCCTTATATAAGGGGGGGTGGGGCTCCAGGGCTTAGTGTAGCCTGAATGGCTACAATGTGCCTGCTGACTGTGATGCAGAGGGTCAAAGTTGACCCTCATAGTGCATTATGTGGCGAATCGAACTTCCGCAAAAGTTCGCCTGGTGCAGGCGAACGCGAACCCCCTAAGTTCGCCTGGAACCGTTCGCCAGCGAACCATTCGCTACATCTCTACTCATGACCCCCAGGCAAGTTATAGGCCCACGTTTGTTAATCCCCAGACAGCAAGGTTTTAATCAAGGTTACCCGCTATAGTTCGGAGCCTGACGCGTTCGGTCTCATTTCAAAGTATGATTTACACCTGTTTCTAAAATTTCTGAAATCTGACTTAAAATTTTTCAAGTAGGGCCATCTTAGGTTCACGGACCAGAGAGGGAGGCGATGATGATGCAGATCTCTGTGAACGACTTACAGCCTTAGTCAAAACGTTTAACTGAGCCTGTTGTGATGTCACAGTGGCATTTAACTGCTCAACGGCTGCAGTTAATGCTTGAATATGAGCCTCCATAACAATTGGTCTGCTGTTATGTAATGATCGGTGGTACTCTGCTGATCAGAGTGAGCTCAATCAGAACAGACAGTTGTAAAGAAGTAGCAGCTGAAGTAAATACAAATGTCAGTATTTTAATAAAGGTGTGATCACAAGTGTTTTGGTGCACAGTAACTCAGGAGTACTCCTAGGTGATAGCCCTTGGCTGTAGGGACTATCACTAGAGCTAGAGAGGTCGTATAGGCAGGGTCGGTAAAACAGGTCGGTCAGGTCGCAGTACAAAATCGTGAGACAAAAATCGGAGTGAGTAGTAAGCCGGGTTCGGCAACAATCAGATAGGCGGAAGTACAGAATCAGTAGGCAAGCACAGAGTCGAGGTCGGGCCGAGGTCGGCAACGAACAGACAGGCAGAGTACAGAATCGAGAGGCAAAAGGATCGTCAGAAATTCAGGCAAAGTTCATACACAATAGGGCATACAATGAATAATAATATAAGAATATAACTATTTACGAAATATCAATAATAATATCTCTAGCTATGTGTGAATACCCGGGGTCCTGCCGGATCAAACACACTGGGAACTAACTAAGGTCTGAGAGCTTAACCACAAAGTTTCAGCAACAGCAGACAATGATCTACTGACAGCCCAGGTCTTAAATGCAAGAGGTAATACCCGCGGCTCCGCCCACTCACCTCAACCAATCAGAGGCAAGAGCCAGACCAGAGTTGCTTGCCTCCTTAATGCATAAAGGTCCTGTCTCTGGGTATGCGTGTGCGCTCTTCTGTCCTGATGTACCCTGGAGAGACCTGAACTGCTGGGAAGAGATGCCGAGGAAGCGGCGGCGGAATCCTCCATGACGTCAGATGCCGGGAGCGGCGGTCACACCGCTCTCCGCTACAGAGGAAACTTTGACATTACTGACAACCCTCCCCCTTATCTGCATCACGTAGGATTATTGACTTATTTTCTCGGAGGGAATGTAGTGCTTCCTGTTCTTGCCTAGTGAGATCTGAAACTGCCCTAGATACCCTTTTAATTTGCATTAATTATTTCTCTACAAGATCTTGGAAGGTGTCCACCACTGGTGTTCTGGCCTGTACAGGATAAAAAAGAGGGTTCAAGACGGCCACGGGGCCCAGGGCCGCACCGGGAGCCGGGGCATCACTCATGCCAGACAACCATCCCGGCATGAGGATGTCGGAGACCCCCTGGGACGGAGGAATCCCCCCAGCACCCGGGGCGGAGCAAGGGGGCCCCGGGGCCATCCCGACATCCCCCCTTATTTCCCTGGCCCGCAGACTCCAAGAAATGTTTTTTAACCATCAGATTAACCATCAGACGGATCGCAATGGATTTATACCGACCAATGCTGCCACCACCCCTCTTGGATTAAGGCGGTCCCCAGAGGCTAGCTCCAAAGAGTGAGAAGGAATTGTTCTAGGGTGGCTGACTATCATAGTCAAGCGTACATTCTGACTAAACGTTTTGTGAAAAAGTGTTATGACCCTAGTAGGATGGGGGAGCTGGAGAGAGAAGTGGCACTGATGGATATGGGGAGATTAATAGAAGGAAAAATTCATGAGCAAAAGAAAACCCCAGACATCCAATTTATCTCCAATTTTAGTGCACAATATAAAGATGTGGAGAGGATTTTTTGTAAATACTGGCCGGTACTGCAGCAGGATGCTCAACTGAATCTTATTGTTCCCGACAAGCCTAAGTTTATTTATAAGCGAGCGCCGAATTTGAGGGATATATTAGTTCCCAGTTGCGTTGAACCGCCTCGTAGAACTAATGCTCCAGGGCAAAGACTGGGTTACTATGTGTGTAGGGGGTGCTGTATATGTATCAACACGTCCAGTGTGTCTACAGACAGTATCAGATCTAATTTTTTTCAAACAGATTTTAAAATTAGGCAATTTGCGCGTGTGGTGAACAGTATGTGGGCAGGACCACGCAGCCATTAAAGAAAAGGTTGTACCAACATATGTATCATATAAGAAAGGGGTATAAATGGTATAGTGTGTCTGCCCACTACTTGGAAGCACATGCAAAGGATCCAGGATGTCTCAAACCAGTTGCGGTCGAACATGTACGATTACATTGGCGCGGGTCAAATCGACTGCAGCAGCTGTGCAAAAAAGAGACGGAGTGGATACACAGGTTGGGGACTCAACATTGGGTTGGACATTAATTGTTACATTTCCAATGAATAAGAAGATGTGGATTGCTATTTTTCATTTTAATGAATAAGAAGCTGTGGGAAACTATCTATTAATTGTTTCAAAATGTGTATATAAAGTAGTTTGGGGGTATATAAGTTGATTGTTATCAATTGTTGGGATGTATTTATTATTGGAGTGTTAAAGCACTGAGTTCAGGTTTGTAATCATTTAGGTTGAGATTGGATGACACAAGGTTATTGGGCAGACTATGTCTATGAAAGGTTATTTGTTATAAACTATATGTAGACATATATAGATAGAAGTTTTGGGGTATCTAGGGTAATCAATAGATGAATTTAGACACCGAAATATTGGTGTATACATGGAGTAATGTAGAGGGTATATGGTGAGTTAGCACAGATGAATTATGCAGTGGGCATTATGATAGTCCACTGTCACTTTAAATGTATGGGGTGTTATAGGGTAGATTGAGTTAGCTTAGATGAATTATGCAGTGAGAAGTATGATAGTCCACTGTTATTTCAAATGTATGGGGTGTTATAGGGTAGATGGGTGTTAAGCTGTAATGATCTGCTCTGCTGTCTGCACAGCTATATATATATATAATAGGGTACAGTCCTTTTTAAGGTGAAGGATCAAAAACACAGTCCTTTTAAAGGCAGTCCACCTTGCCTATATAGACCTTAGTTACTTTATAGAAAAGGACTTAGGTTCAAAAAACGAGGAATTAAAGTGCAATTTTATAGTATCAAAACTTTGTAGAAAAACTTTATTAACACGTATGACAAAAACATTAAAAAGGTTTCTTCAATTCCACATAATTGGTTTCCATATAATAAATGGTACATCAAAAAACATCAAAAAAACTGAAGCCGCGGGTAGCGCCGATACGGAGGGGGCGGGGGAGCGGCGCTAACAGACAGGCGAGAGGTAAACATTGTGCTGGCGACACGCTGCGTGTTGCCAGCACTGCGGGGGGTATAGCGGCGTGCAGGGGGGTCTTGGAGGCACACCATGGGGCAACAGAGGCTGGTGTTAGTGTGCACAACCAGCCTCTGTGCCCCACTAGCATAAGTAAATCCCACCTCGGGTTCTCTTTAAGGTTACAACCAAGTCAAGCCAGAATATAATTCTTATCAGTTCCATCAGCTTCAGTTTTTTTGATGTTTTTTGATGTACCATTTATTATATGGAAACCAATTATGTGGAATTGAAGAAACCTTTTTAATGTTTTTGTCATACGTGTTAATAAAGTTTTTCTACAAAGTTTTGATACTATAAAATTGCACTTTAATTCCTCATTTTTTGAACCTAAGTCCTTTTCTTTAAAGTAACTAAACTGCTGTCTGCACAGGCAGGCAGCTTTTTGACCATTTTTCAGGTCTGTATGCTGCAGGTCCCTGGAAAGGAGACCTGTTTTCACTCTGCAAGTTTCAGACTTGCTGTTCTGGTGAGGGATTTGCATTCACTCATTTGGTTATTGATAGCTCTGCCTCTTTTGAAGGCTTGCAGTATAAATGCCATTTCCTCCCAGAATTCCCTGCTGGTCTTAAAAGGTTTGGTTCTGCTGGACTTACCTTGAGTTTCAGTCCCTCTGCTAATTGTTTGCTAATATTGTTTTAGAGTAGTTATCCTTGGGAGTGCACTAGCATTCCTTCTAGTGTAGTCAGATTGTTAATTATCTGTATGGCCTAGTTCTGTCTTGTCTTATCTGTTGCGATTGCATTTTCTCCAACGGCGGCTGATAGTGAATCGCTCTGTCTGTTTGGATCGCATTCGCCCTAGCGGTAGAGGCGGTGGATCCTTCTGTACTCTGTCTTGGAGTGTAAGCCAGAGTATCGGTTGCTACTGGTAGCTCCATCTGTTTGTCTGTCTGGATCGCATTCGCCCTAGCGGTAGAGGCGGTGGATCCTTCTGTACTCTGTCTTGGAGTGTAAGCCAGAGCAGCGGTTGCTACTGGTTGCTCTATCTGTCTGTCTGTCTGGATCGCATTTGCCCTAGCGGTAGAGGTGGTGGATCCTTCTGACCTATGTTCCTGGAGTGTGGGCCAGAGCTTTTGTCTGGTGTGAACGCTTGCTGTTGTCTGGTGTTAGGCAACCGATTAGCAAAGCGTTCTCGCCATCTGTTTGTCTTTTTGTTCTGTGTTCAATAGTTAGTTAGGGTTGGTACGCTTTGTCGCTGTTGCGCTTAACGCGCGATTACCGTGCCTTGAACACGCTTTGTCGCTATTGCGCTTAACGTGTGATGACCGCGTTTAGCTAGTCCTGTCAGTTCCTTCGTGTTGGATTGCAGTTTGCTAATTGGTTCTGTCGTTATTCATTCTATGATCTGTCCTTACTCAGTCTTGTATCTCTGTTAGCAATCGCCATTCTTGCGATTGCTTTCTCACTTTGGTCTTCGTTTGTTGTATGTCAACCGTCGCCGGGTGGTGACTGGATTGGTGGACATACATACATTCTGTCTCTGTGCTCACTCTCTCTTGAGTGGCTATCTTGCCCTGTACAGCTTCACTTTGTGCAATCTCCATCTGGCATCTGTGGTTGTACAGAGACCGTGTTCCTCTGTACTCCACAGCTCCATCTGCCGGTTGGAATTCCTCTCTACAGGTGCATTTGCACCAAAGCTGGGTTTCCTTATCCAAGCGCTTGTGGAGGGTTTCCGCAGTGTCAGCGTACATATTGTGCGCTGACCACGGAGATAATTCCACATCCGTTACATAAGCCTAATCTACACGATATGATTCTTTGTTTTGCAATGGCAAATCGAATTGAATCGAATCGAATCCTGATCGGATATGTCGGATTTAATCGGATCGTACATAGAATCGTAATCGAATCGTATAAAGAATCGTATCGTGTAGATTGGGCTTAAGTAGTGATGGGCGAACAGTGTTCGCCACTGTTCGGGTTCTGCAGAACATCACCCTGTTCGGGTGATGTTCGAGTTCGGCCGAACACCTGACGGTGCTCGGCCAAACCGTTCGGCCACATGGCCGAACTAAGAGCGCATGGCCGAACGTTCCCCGAACGTTCGGCTAGCGCTGTGATTGGCCGAACGGGTCACGTGGTTCGGGCCCGAACGCGCTCTGATTGGCCGAACGGTCACGTGGTTCGGGTAAATAAATACCCGAACCACGTCATATCTCCGCCATTTCTCTGTGGGTTTAGCTTTGGGTAGGCAGGCAGGGTAGTTCGCTCTCCAGCCACGCTAGCCAGGGTCCCCCCCAGTCATTGTGTGTCGCTGCTGGGAACAGTAGTACACCGCTCGCTCAGCCACACTATATAGCATTCTGTTTACTGCCACTCTGTGTACCTCGCTCAGCCACACTATATAGCATTCTGTTTACTGTTCTGTGTCTGCTGGGAATAGTAGTACACCGCTCGCTCAGCCACACTATATAGCATTCTGTTCACTGTTCTGTGTCTGCTGGGAATAGTGGTACACCGCTCGCTCAGCCACACTATATAGCATTCTGTTTACTGTTCTGTGTCTGCTGGGAATAGTGGTACACCGCTCGCTCAGCCACACTATATAGCATTCTGTTTACTGTTCTGTGTCTGCTGGGAATAGTGGTACACCGCTCGCTCAGCCACACTATATAGCATTCTGTTTACTGTTCTGTGTCTGCTGGGAATAGTGGTACACCGCTCGCTCAGCCACACTATATAGCATTCTGTTTACTGTTCTGTGTCTGCTGGGAATAGTGGTACACCGCTCGCTCAGCCACACTATATAGCATTCTGTTTACTGTTCTGTGTCTGCTGGGAATAGTGGTACACCGCTCGCTCAGCCACACTATATAGCATTCTGTTTACTGTTCTGTGTCTGCTGGGAATAGTGGTACACCGCTCGCTCAGCCACACTATATAGCATTCTGTTTACTGTTCTGTGTCTGCTGGGAATAGTGGTACACCGCTCGCTCAGCCACACTATATAGCATTCTGTTTACTGTTCTGTGTCTGCTGGGAATAGTGGTACACCGCTCGCTCACCCACACTATATAGCATTCTGTTTACTGTTCTGTGTCTGCTGGGAATAGTGGTACACCGCTCGCTCAGCCACACTATATAGCATTCTGTTTACTGTTCTGTGTCTGCTGGGAATAGTGGTACACCGCTCGCTCACCCACACTATATAGCATTGTGTTTACTGTTCTGTGTCTGCTGGGAATAGTAGTACACCGCTCGCTCAGCCACACTATATAGCATTGTGTGTACTGCCACTCTGTGTACACGGCTCAGCCTGACTATATAGCATTGTGTGTACTGCCACTGTGCACCTCGCTCAGCCACGCTATATATAGCATTGTGTTTACTGCCACTCTGTGTACACCGCTCAGCCAGACTACATAGCATTGTGTGTACTGCCACTCTGTGTACACCGCTCAGCCAGACTCTATAGCATTGTGTGTACTGCCACTCTGTGTACACCGCTCAGCCAGACTATATAGCATTGTGTGTACTGCCACTCTGTGTACACCGCTCAGCCAGACTATATACCATTGTTTACTGACACTCTGTGTACACCGCTCAGCCAGACTATATACCATTGTTTACTGACACTCTGTGTACACCGCTCAGCCAGACTATATACCATTGTTTACTGACACTCTGTGTACACCGCTCAGCCAGACTATATACCATTGTTTACTGACACTCTGTGTACACCGCTCAGCCAGACTATATACCATTGTTTACTGACACTCTGTGTACACCGCTCAGCCAGACTATATACCATTGTTTACTGACACTCTGTGTACACCGCTCAGCCAGACTATATACCATTGTTTACTGCCACTCTGTGTACATGGCTCAGCCAGACTATATAGCATTGTGTGTACTGCCACTCTGTGTACACCGCTCAGCCAGACTATATACCAATGTTTACTGACACTCTGTGTACACCGCTCAGCCAGACTATATACCATTGTTTACTGACACTCTGTGTACACCGCTCAGCCAGACTATATACCATTGTTTACTGACACTCTGTGTACACCGCTCAGCCAGACTATATACCATTGTTTACTGACACTCTGTGTACACCGCTCAGCCAGACTATATACCATTGTTTACTGCCACTCTGTGTACATGGCTCAGCCAGACTATATAGCATTGTGTGTACTGCCACTCTGTGTACACCGCTCAGCCAGACTATATAGCATTGTTCACTGCCACTCTGTGTACACGGCTCAGCCAGACTATATAGCATTGCGTACTCTGCCAGTCAGTGTGTATATTGCTGGGATCAGTAATACTCCACTCACCGTCAACCACTATATGAGCTCACCATGAGTTCCTCAGAGACCTCCGCTGTGAGCAGCACTCCCAACAACAGCAACAGCCAACGCCCCACGCAAGCTATAACATCCACCCCAGCAGCCAGTGGTCAGCAGCAGCCCTCCCCGGAGGAGAACGTTGTGTCCATCGGTCCGGCGCCAGAGCGATTAATGAGGGCTGCCATTGAGGAGATGATGGGGCCTGATGTGGAGGAGGAGGTCGGGCTCAGGCCAGCATCCCAAGTTAATGTTGAGGACGATGAGGGGTCTGTGACTGTGTCTGGGGATGTTGGGGTGGCAGAGGTGGTGGGTGGGTCAGACTCAGGAGAAGAGTTGTATGATGAGGATGATGATCGGGACCATCTGTATGTGCCTCAGAGTCCGACCCCGGAAAACATGTTGTATCGTGTGTTTAGGTACTAAAATCTGCGTTCCCAGTAGTGTTGGGCGAACAGTGTTCGCCACTGTTCGGGTGCTGCAGAACATCACCCCGTTCGGGGTGACTATATAGCAGACTATATAGCATTGTGTTTACTGCCACTCTGTGTACACGGCTCAGCCACACTATATAGCATTGTGTTTACTGCCACTCTTTGTCTGCTGGGAACAGTAGTACACCGCTCACCCGCCACTGTATAGCATTGTGCTCTGTGTCGCTGCTGGCAATAGTGGTACACCGCTCACCCACCACTGTATAGCATTTCTGTACTGCCACTGTACTGCTGCCAGTCAGCGTGTACTGTAAGGATAAGTGAAATGAGGAAGAAATCCGGTGAAAGAGGGAGGGGCAAGGGAAGAGGTGTTTCCCCTGACGGTTGTGCTGGGGAGCTGTACTCCACGGCGGCGGCCCCCCACAATGACATATGACGAGTTTGAGGAGATGGAAGAGGAGGGTATGGACAATGTGGACATAGACCCAGATTTTGTTTGTGAACGAGAACATCGCCGTCGTAGCAGCAGCACAGATGAGTCTGTTGAAGAACCCACTGCTGCACGAGTTCGCCTTGTGCCACAAGGTAGGCGGCGCGCAATTTCAGGCACCACAAGCGTGGAAGTTCAAGTGAGAGGCAAAAGAGGCGCAAACAGAAATCGCCAGCAAGGCAGGTGCTCCAAAGTCTGGGCTTTCTTTGAAGACTGCACTGAGGATGTTACCATGGCGATTTGCAAGGTGTGCAAGACCCGCCTGAGCAGGGGGAAAAGTATTAACAACCTCTCCACCACCAGCATGAGCCGCCACATGCTATCCAAACATCCCACTCTGTGGGCAAACGCGGCAGGACAGGGTACCACCAGCAACACTGCCTCCCTTGGGTTCACCAGACTCACCACCAGACCCGGCTCAGCAGCAGCAGTAGCCCAGCCATTGCGTGGTTCAAAACATTCCAAAAAATCAGATGACGCTGACACTGTCACTTTCCGGAGTAGTGCTCTTGAGGTCTCCCAGTGTTCATCAAACACAACAACCAACAGCCCTTCGTTGTGCAGCCCTACGGTTCAGTTGTCTGTCTCGGAGATGTTTGAGCGCAAGAGGAAATTGCCAGCAAATGACCCCCGGGCCGTGGCAGTAAGAGCCAGCATAGCCAAGCTTCTGGCCTGCGAAATGCTGCCATATCGAGTGGTGGAGACAAACAGCTTCAAGGGCATGATGTCAGTGGCCATCCCACGTTACGTGGTTCCCAGCCGCTACCACTTTGCGCGCTCTGCAGTGCCTGAGTTGCATGAGCACGTGGTCAGCAAAATAACCCGAAGCTTGAAGAATGCCGTTGCCTGCAAGGTTCACGTATCCGCCTCTCCACAGAAAATGCAGACCGTCTGACTCAAATTAAAATGAATCAATCCTGGATTGGAAATGACTACGCAACACTCCAGGACCCCAACCAAGTAACATGACCAATGAACATCTGGGATGGTTTAGCGTTTCCGGTCCCTGTTTATTGAACCTCTCATCTGTATTACATTTATGACTGCATGGCGGCAAAAAGCATTGCTGCTATATCCGCACGCTTTTTGTCCTCATGCAAGGCCTGGGTTGTTGTGTCTCAAAAAGCATGGCCTTCTCCTCCTGCGCCTGCTCCTGTTCCATCACGTGTGCTGCTGCTGCTGGGTTAGCGTTTCCGGTCCCTGTTTATGGAACCTCTCATCTGTATTACATTTATGACTGCATGGCGGCAAAAAGCATTGCTATATCCGCACGCTTTTTGTCCTCATGCAAGGCCTGGGTTGCGTCTCAAAAAGCGTGGCCTTCTCCTCCTGCGCCTCCTCCTGTTCCATCACGTGTGCTCTGTGCTGCTGCTGCTGCTGGGTTAGCGTTACCGGTCCCTGTTTATTGAACCTCTCATCTGTATTACATTTATGACTGCATGGCGGCAAAAAGCATTGCTATATCCGCACGCTTCTTGTCCTCATGCAAGGCCTGGGTTGTTGTGTCTCAAAGCGTAGCCTTCTCCTCCTGCGCCTCCTCCTGTTCCATCATGTGTGCTCTGTGCTGCTGCTGCTGCTGCTGGGTTAGCGTTACCGGTCCCTGTTTATTGAACCTCTTATCTTTATTACATTTATGACTGCATGGCGGTAAAAAGCATGCTATCCGCACGCTTCTTGTCCTCATGCAAGGCCTGGGTTGTTGTGTCTCAAAAAGCGTGGCCTTCTCCTCCTGCGCCTCCTCCTGTTCCATCACGTGTGCTGCTGCTGCTGCTGGGTTAGCGTTACCGGTCCCTGTTTATGGAACCTCTTCTCTTTATTACATTTATGACTGCCTGGCGGTAAAAACCATGTTACCTGTGCAAAGAAACATGACATTTTCAGCATTTAAAAGACAATTTTTCCTTTGAAACTTTACAATCAATTTTCTCAAAAACTATAAGCTCTTTTTGCTAAATTTTTTTTCCCTCTTGTACCCACTCCCAAGGTGCACATACCCTGTAAATTTGGGGTATGTAGCATGTAAGGAGGCTTTACAAAGCACAAAAGTTCGGGTCCCCATTGACTTCCATTATGTTCGGAGTTCGGGTCGAACACCCGAACATCGCGGCCATGTTCGGCCTGTTCGGCCCGAACCCGAACATCTAGATGTTCGCCCAACACTAGGCTTAAGATATGATGAATTATGTAGTGGGAATACGATAGTTCACTGCTATGGTAAAATTATGGGATGTTAAGGGTAGGTGATGTGGGTATGCACTGATGTAATGTACAGTGGGTATGTAGGGATTCCACTGTTATTTAGGTATATACGGGATGATATCAATTGGTTCTAGGGGAGAGTTTTATAATAAGTGTATTTATGTAACGATTGTGTAATTTAGGAATTTTCCCCATAGCGGGATCATAGATGGAAGGTCTTAAAGAACTACTGTGAGAAAAAGATCTGTTTTTAATTGACGAAGGATCCCACATATCTTTGACAAAACTGACACATTTATGTTGCTCACAATCTGCAGAAACGCCGGAGATACAGGCATCAGATCGCACAGATTCACATTCCACAGAAACAGGAGAGAATCTTTCAGAATTCACACAGGTGTCCATCACCGTAGTACACCCATTCATTTCAGATCGCACAGTGTCTAAACTCACTTGCTTTACCCCAGAAAGACAGGAACAATCATCAGACAATGGTGTCGCTTTATTGGAGTCAATTGGTTGGTGTGTGTGCAATTCTGCCAAAATCGTCTGCCACATACAAATCAGCGGATCCACAAAACATTCGTCACACTCATCAGATCCAATCAAAGCGTACACCGACTTAACACAAGCATTAAGAGTCACCTCGCTTCTTGCGATGTAAAAATCGCAAAAGGCCTTCCAATCAAACTCAAACTCCTCAACCAAAGCCCCAACCTCCCACGGAGCGAATGGTGGTTCAAACAATTCTGTATCAAAGAAACACTCACAGGGTTTGGGATCAGAAACGAGCATAGATTTTCTTACACCTTTAATATACCAAATAATTTGGCCTATCATAGGCTCCACATATGCTTTAGCCTGGGGCAACAAAACCTGAGACTAAGAAGTCTCTCTGAGTTTGTCACATTCAAGTGTTTTACACATTTCAGACTTTACAGAAATAATTTCTTTACTTGTAGTTGCTATAGGTAACAGATTTTTCCGCTTGGAAGTTTTCCTAGATTTTCTCTTGTTTGTTTCAGCCGCTACAAGTGGCTGCTGTCTAGATACCAGGGAGTTGTTACTGCATTTATTATCAAACTGAATGGTTTTGCATGAAAGGGATAGAACAGCTGACTGATTAGCAGATACATACTCATCAAGCATGGGTGGTAAGCAAGGCAGCTTAAACCAGTGGGAATAAAATCAATGTAAGAAACTGATAAAGATTATCCTCCCAGGAATTGCTTTTCTATACCTCATAAGCCCACACAAAACAGATCTCCTTGCAATAGCGTATAAGCGAATTGGAGAGCTGACGTGGACGGGTCAGTAATTTGAAAGGTAGGATTCAGCAAAAATCTTACACATTCAGCAAGGAAGTCTTCCTTGGTTTCAGAGTCTAGTTTTTTGAAGCTCTTAAAGATATAAGAACCAAATTCGACAAAAACGTACAAATCGGAAATTCCCCCTACACTGGGAATTTCGGTTTGGCTGGTCATACTGTAACGATTGTGTAATTCTTTCCGTGGTCAGCGCACAGGATGCGCGCTGACACTGCGAAAAATCCTCCACAAGCGTATAATCTGAGGGAACCCAGCAATGGTGCTATGCACCTGTAGAGGGGAATTCCTGCCGGCAGATGGAGCTGTGGAGTGCAGAGGAACATGGAATTGCACGCCCCACTAAGCCCTTCAACTTAACATTACATTAAATAATAAAATAAATTACCACCACACAAATTGGAGTAAGGCCGCGGCCATTTATTGGGGATAATTAATTGACCATTTTTATTTTTTTTTTAATCGTTTTTTCTATTCATAAACAGACCTTAGTAAACCATAAATAAACTAAAATTTTTAATAAAGAAACCCCTTTATTAATAACATCAAAATGTCCACCACCCGGTGACATTTACCCAGAAGCCAGCCCAGCTAAACTGGGCTGGCCCCCCAAGACCGCGGCCCCTTCAACACCCGTACTCAAGTTAGCATTAAAAACATCAAGACCAATGGAGGACAAGTGCACACCGTCCCTCCGGAAGAGACCTAACTCCCTCCCTTCCAGCTCCACGTGACGAATGGACACTCCACCAACACGAACTAAAATCTTAGCCATATATCTATTAATCCTCTTACGGATTCTGTCCATAAATTTTAATCTAGTGTTAAGCCACACCCGTCTCTGGACCATTTCTGAAAATATCAACTTTGTTTCTGGCAATTGATTATGAATTTGAATAATGTCTTCACTCATCCTATCCATCATGTCAATTGTCCTCCACCTCCCCAAGTCGTTACCCCCAAGATGAATGAGCAGAACGTCTGGTGTTGGCCAAAAGCGTAATTTTTTGACAATCAATGGAATAAGACCTTCCCACCGAAGGCCCCTTATACCTTGCCAAAGGACCTGGCAGGCCTCGATGACAAGGAACACATTTTCGGTGTAGGGTCTGTGTTTGGCTCTCTTCTGTGCCCAGAAAATATATGAGTGACCCAATATCCACACTATCGTTCTCTGACCTGAAATTAATAAACAAATAAATTAGGTCTCACATAAATACGGAACCTCCTAGACTCCCACCGCCCGATTCTCTGAAGGGCCTCATCCGATAGACCCCATCTTGAGCCCTCGGTAGCAGCTAGTGTTGGGCGAACATCTAGATGTTCGGGTTCGGGCCAAACAGGCCGAACATGGGCGCGATGTTCGGGTGTTCGAGCCGAACTCCGAACATAATGGAAGTCAATGGGGACCCGAACTTTCGTGCTTTGTAAAGCCTCCTTACATGCTACATACCCCAAATGTACAGGGTATGTGCACCTTGGGAGTGGGTACAAGAGGAAAAAAAATTTAGCAAAAAGAGCTTATAGTTTTTGAGAAAATCGATTTTAAAGTTTCAAAGGGAAAACTGTCTTTTAAATGCGGGAAATGTCTGTTTTCTTTGCACAGGTAACATGCTTTTTGTCGGCATGCAGTCATAAATGTAATACAGATAAGAGGTTCCAGGAAAAGGGACCGGTAACGCTAACCCAGCAGCAGCACACGTGATGGAACAGGAGGAGGGCGGCGCAGGAGGAGAAGGCCACGCTTTGAGACACAACAACCCAGGCCTTGCATGAGGACAAGAAGCGTGCGGATAGCAATTTGCATTTTGTCGCCATGCAGTCATAAATGTAATACAGATGAGAGGTTCAATAAACAATAAACAGTAATTGGTGTTGTCCAGAATGCGCACAATGCGTGGGTCGCGTTCAATGCAGTCCTAGGCCGAAGAGGTCATAGCCTAGGGTCACAAAAACCTGTTTATTTGGGCAATTTCACTGGTGGCGAGTCTGACGTACATAAATCGCAGCAATGGCCGTTAGCAACGTCTGAATCTCACGAAATATCTCATGCAGGTAGAAGACATATTGTTAGACTTGGGCTCCAAAGATGGGTTCCCTACATCTCTGCAAACCAGAGTTACAGGGCTCCAAATTTGGTAAAATCCCCCATAGGCTTTCATTGGGCCTCCTATTTACAGTTCCAAAATCTCACATCTTTTCAAAGGGCAATTGCTCAGCAGTGGCAAATTTTCTAGCATTGAAGGGACCCTTAGGGGGAACATGACTGGTGAGTTTCGGGCCCCTAGGCCAAAGAGGTCATAGCCTAGGGTCACAAAAACCTGTTTATTTGGGCAATTTCAATGGTAGTTATGCTGACGTACATAAATCTCAGCCATGGCCGTTAGCAACGTCTGAATTTCACGAAATGTCTCATGCAGGTAGAAGACATATTGTTAGACTTGTATTCCAAAGATGGGGTCCCTACATCTCTGCAAACCAGAGTTACAGGGGTCCAAAATTGGTAAAATCCCCCATAGGCTTTCATTGCCTCCCTATTTCACTTTCCAAAATCTCACATCTTTTCAAAGGGCAATTGCTCAGCAGTGGCAAATTTTCTAGCATTGTAGGGACCCTTAGGGGGAACATGACTGGTGAGTTTCGGGCCCCTAGGCCAAACAGGTCATAGCCTAGGGTCACAAAAACCTGTTTATTTGGGCTATTTCAATGGTGGCGAGTCTGACGTACATAAATCGCAGCAATGGCCGTTAGCAACGTCTGAATCTCACAAAATGTCTCATGCAGGTAGAAGACATATTGTTAGACTTGGATTCCAAAGATGGGGTCTCTACATCTCTGCAAACCAGAGTTACAGGGCTCCAAAATTGGTAAAATCCCCCATAGGCTTTCATTGGGCCTACTATTTACCGTTCCAAAATCTCACACCATTTCAAAGGGCAATGGCTCAGCAGTGGCAAAACTCACCAGTCATGATCCCCCTAAGAGTCCCTACAATGCTAGAAAATTTGGTACTGCTGAGCCATTGCCCTTTGAAAAGATGTGAGATTTTGGAAAGTGAAATAGGGAGGCAATGAAAGCCTATGGGGGATTTTACCAATTTTGCACCCCTGTAACTCTGGTTTGCAGAGATGTAGGGACCCCATCTTTGGAATCCAAGTCTAACAATATGTCTTCTACCTGCATGAGACATTTCGTGAAATTCAGACGTTGCTAACGGCCATGGCTGAGATTTATGTACGTCACCATCACTACCATTGAAATAGCCCAAATAAACATGCTTGTGTGACCCTAGGCTATGACCTCTTTGGCCTAGGGGCCCGAAACTCACCAGTCATGTTCCCCCTAAGGGTCCCTACAATGCTAGAAAATTTGCCACTGCTGAGCAATTGCCCTTTGAAAAGATGTGAGATTTTGGAAAGTGAAATAGGGAGGCAATGAAAGCCTATGGGGGATTTTACCAATTTTGGACCCCTGTAACTCTGGTTTGCAGAGATGTAGGGACCCCATCTTTGGAATCCAAGTCTAGCAATATGTCTTCTACCTGCATGAGATATTTCGTGAAATTCAGACGTTGCTAACGGCCATGGCTGAGATTTATGTACGTCAGCATCACTACCATTGAAATTGCCCAAATAAACAGGTTTTTGTGACCCTAGGCTATGACCTCTTTGGCCTAGGGGCCCGAAACTCACCAGTCATGTTCCCCCTAAGGGTCCCTACAATGCTAGAAAATTTGCCACTGCTGAGCAATTGCCCTTTGAAAAGATGTGAGATTTTGGAAAGTGAAATAGGGAGGCAATGAAAGCCTATGGGGGATTTTACCAATTTTGGACCCCTGTAACTCTGGTTTGCAGAGATGTAGGGACCCCATCTTTGGAATCCAAGTCTAACAATATGTCTTCTACCTGCATGAGACATTTCGTGAAATTCAGACGTTGCTAACGGCCATGGCTGAGATTTATGTACGTCAGCATAACTACCATTGAAATTGCCCAAATAAACAGGTTTTTGTGACCCTAGGCTATGACCTCTTTGGCCTAGGGGCCCGAAATTCACCAGTCATGTTCCCCCTAAGGGTCCCTACAATGCTAGAAAATTTGCCACTGCTGAGCAATTGCCCTTTGAAAAGATGTGAGATTTTGGAACTGTAAATAGGAGGCCCAATGAAAGCCTATGAGGGATTTTACCAAATTTGGAGCCCTGTAACTCTGGTTTGCAGAGATGTAGGGAACCCATCTTTGGAGCCCAAGTCTAACAATATGTCTTCTACCTGCATGAGACATTTCGTGAGATTCAGACGTTGCTAACGGCCATTGCTGCGATTTATGTATGTCAGACTCGCCACCATTGAAATTGCCCAAATAAACAGGTTTTTGTGACCCTAGGCTATGACCTCTTCGGCCTAGGACTTCATTGAACGCGACCCACGCATTGTGCGCATTCTGGACAACACCAATTACTGTTTATTGTTTATTGAACCTCTCATCTGTATTACATTTATGACTGCATGGCGACAAAATGCAAATTGCTATCCGCACGCTTCTTGTCCTCATGCAAGGCCTGGGTTGTTGTGTCTCAAAGCGTGGCCTTCTCCTCCTGCGCCGCCCTCCTCCTGTTCCATCACGTGTGCTGCTGCTGGGTTAGCATTACCGGTCCCTTTTCCTGGAACCTCTTATCTGTATTACATTTTTCCATATGTGTCAATGGCAGCACAATAGGGTTTAGCCCCGCCTCTTAACCCCCTCAGGACCTTATCTATAAATTGCTCCCTATCACTCCACCCCTCTAGTCTTTTGTCCTCGCCATTACCTACTAAAGGACCTAGGTGTAATGCTCCTTACCTAACAATCCTTCCATACAGGTTCATGCTCTCCTGTGTGAGGACCAAGGCTAATCCAATGGATCTGCTTGGTGCTGCTGGTCACAGTACGTTTTAAAAGTCAGCCATTCCTTGAGCAATGCTCTGAAACTATGCCTTACCTGCGGGCGTATGGCTAGGATGCCGTGTGCGGCTAAACGCCGCTGAAGACAGCGTCAGGTAGGCTTGTCCCACTGTATTTCCGCATCGGAGGACTTCCGGAAACGTCTGGTCGGGTCGGCGTGCATTCCAGGCGCGTTCCGCCTCTGTTCAGGCCGGCCAGCGCAACTTCCATCTTCCGGTAAGCTCAGCAGCCTATTGTGCAGCCTTCTCTGATTGGCTGGGGGGCGGAGATAGAGCATTTAAAACGTTCCTTCCGTATTTGCTCTGTGTCACGCTGCTGGAGTGAGCGGAGGACGCGTAGTAGCTGACTACAGCATGGAGGACTGTAAGTGGCATGTGATTGGTCTTAAACGCTAGGTTGTGATAATCAGTGTTTGATATGTCTTGAATTTCTCGAAGTTTCTGAAAGCACTATGTACATTTTTAGCAGGTTCGGAATACAGTGGGCAACAGACGCTGGGCACTGACCACATTCCTCTAGAGGATCAAATCCATATTGTTAGGTAGGAGTATAGATATATATGAATAAGGTAGGTTGTTGTATTACAGGAAAAGAGCTAATCTGATTGACGTATGTCTTTCAGATCAAGAGAGCAGGGAAGAGGATGGTCACGAGCGCCTAGTGAGAGGCCATGGAGTGAAGAACATTACTATTATAAAAGACGCTCACCGGCTAGATATAGATCACGGTCCAGAGAGCGCTCCAGATCTAGGTCCAGATCTAGAAGACGGCACCACAGATCTCCGAATCGGCCTGAATCTCAGCATTCGGCGGATAAAAAATGCTGGGCCTGTGGCAGAAACGTTATGCCAGGAAAATTAGTTTGCCAGGATTGCTTTCTGTCAATGCCAAGAGAGCCAGAACAATCCAGAGATATCTCAAAGATGATCAAAGAGGCGGTGAAGGACACAATGAATGATTACATAGCTAATCTGCCGGCGCCACCGCCATCTCAACAAACAGACCAGGCAGGATCAGCGCAAACATCCGACACAGAGCAGGATTTGCACGAAGTCGGTTTCAATTTTAAACTTGTTCAGCCCTTTATCAATTCAATTCGTGAAGCCATGGAATGGCAGGACGAGCCGCTACAGGAGGAACCTGGTCCTAGCCAAAGAGAATATTTTTCCCACCTGAAAAAATCTTCCAAACCCTTTCCATTAATTAAGGCTATAGCAGACATATTTCCTGAGTAATGGAAAAAAGTAGACAAAAAGACGTCAGTGGCCAACAAGTTTAATAAACTATACCCGATGGAAGAGGGTAAACTACCTTCCCTAGACGAACCACCAAAAGTGGATGCCTCTGTTATAGGCCTAGCAAAGCACGTAACGTTGCCAAGAGACGACTCAGCAGGACTTAAAGATCCGCTGGAAAGAAAAATGGACGCAGAATTAAAGAAAGGATACCTGTCGTCTGGAGCAGCGTGCAGACCAGCCATAGCTCTCACTACAGTATCAGAGGCTTTGAAAGCTTGGATATATAACATTAAGGAGGCAATAAAAGCTGATTCAGACAAAGAAGTGATCATTGCCGCACTAGATGACCTAAAGCTAACGGCTGACTTTGTCGGGGAGGCTTCTGTAGACATAATACGATGTTCTGCCAGATCAATGCTCCACTCAGTGGTAACTAAACCAGCACTATGGCTCAGGAGCTGGTCAGCGGACCCGTCATCGAAGCAGCAATGGTGTCAGATTCCGTTTGACGGGAAGAGTCTGTTTGGGGATGAAATGGATGTGGCGATTCGCCGAGTAACGGGGGGAAAAAGTGGAATGATCCCGCAAGAACGTAAAAATAAAAGACCAAGTTTCTTTCCCAGAGCGTCTTTCCAACAAAGCCGATACAAAGGAGCAGCCTATAGACCCGGCAGAGAGTACAGAAGGACGTGGCAGAGTACCCAGACAACTCTTCACAGGATGAACAAACAAAAGAAGACCCCGCAGACGAGTACAACCCAGAAAAGCTTTTGATGGTTCCTCGGTCCAGACATTACCAGTGGGGGAAAGACTACAGTCTTTCGGCAGAGTCTGGACGGAAGAGATAAAAGATCACTGGGTGACACAAGTAATACTACAGGGGCATCAGTGGAGGTTCGTAAAAAAACCACCAAACATTTTCAAGTTGACAAATATCCCAAAGTCGGATCAGAAACAGCAGATTCTTACAGATTACATACAGGAGTTACTAAACAAGAGAGCAGTGGAAGAGGTACCATTAAAGGAGAGAGGACGGGGGATTTACTCGCCCCTATTCTTCGTGAAGAAAAAAACTGGGGACCTACGCCCGGTAATGGATCTCAGAAGCCTAAACTCCTATATACAGTTGAGGAGATTCAAGATGGAAACGCTGCAGACAATCACCAGGGTGATTATGATACAGGACTGGGCGGTATCATTAGACCTAGAAGACGCCTACCTCCATATACCAATACATGTCGATTTCAAGAGATACCTACGCTTTGCTGTGGGGGAAACACACCTGCAATTCCGTGTTCTCCCCTTCGGTATCTGTACGGCACCTCGCACCTTCACAAAAGTGTTGTTGGCTCTAATAGAACGTTTAAGGCTAAAGGGACTCAGACTGTTCCACTACCTAGACGATCTCTTATTATTACATCAGCAGAGGGAAAAAATTCTGGAACACAGACAGATACTCCTAACAGAGCTGCAGAGATTCGGATGGAAAATAAATACGTCCAAGAGTCAGCTAGTTCCGTCCCAACAATTCCGGTTCTTGGGAGCAGAATTCAACACGGTTCGCAACCAAATCGGCCTGCCACTAGACAAGCAGGACAGAATACAGGACTTGTCACGAAACATAATAGCCTCGACAACACTAACAGCAAGACAATGCCTCAGCTTCCTAGGAACGCTAACGTCAACCATACCAATGGTCAGGTGGGCGCAATGGCACTGTCGACATTGGCAGAAGGGATTCCTAGTGCAGTGGAAGAGCAAACTGATGAGTCAGCAGATACTTATTACTCCATCAATGAGGAGCAGTGTCTTTTGGTGGACGGAAAGGGAGAATCTCACCAAACCTATGCCAATACAGATACTCTGTCAAACCACTATTACCACGGACGCCAGTCAGAGAGGTTGGGGAGCAGTAATGAATTCCCTGTCCATTCAAGGCAGATGGAGCCCCCTACAAGGACATACACAGGCGAATATACTGGAACTCAGAGCAGCGAAGTTAGCTTTGACAGAATTCAGGCAACACTTACAGGGAAAGAACGTAGTATTGCGCATGGACAATTGCACAGCAGTGTCATACATCAGGCGACAGGGGGGTACAAGATCTATAGCACTGCTTCAGGAAGTGTCACCAATCTTCCAACTAGTGGAACAGACGTTCAACACGTTAACGGCGGTCTATATTCCGGGCCCGGAAAACTTAAAGGCGGACTTCCTCAGCAGACGCGATATCGACAACAACGAGTGGTGTCTCAACAAGGAAATCTATCTCCAGATATGTCAAGAACTCGGACATCCTCAGCGGGACTTGATGGCATCCCCAGCCAATGCCCAGTGCAGGGACTTTATTGCAAGGAGATACACACCATCAGCTCTAGCAATAGATGCTCTAGTAACGGAGTGGACGTTCAACATTGCATATGTGTTCCCGCCTACTCCACTAATTCACAAACTACTGATGAGGCTCAGCAGGGAAGATGTCACCCTCATAGCTGTGATCCCGTACTGGCCGAGGAGGCCATGGTTCCCGTTATTGTGGCAAATGAAACTTCAACAACCACTGATGCTTCCAGCAATTCCAGACCTACTGTCGCAGGGTCCTATACTTCATCCCAATCCGTCCAGCTTAAAACTAGCGGCCTGGAAATTGAAAGGCGGAAGTTGGAGCTTTTAGGGTTCTCATGTGAAGTTATAAACACGATCCTAAAAGCCAGGAAACCGTCGACAAATAGTCACTATCAAAGAGTATGGGCAAAATTCGTTGAATTTGCAAAGCACTATAATTTTGACCCATTAAAACCAGAAATTACTCAACTACTACAGTTCTTACAAACCGGTATGGACAAGGGTCTGGGATTTAATTCATTAAAAGTGCAGATATCAGCAATCTCGGCACTAACTGACAAGAGGTGGGCATTGCACCCTCTAGTAGTCCAGTTCATAAGAGGGGTAATGAAGGAGAAACCGCCTCGGAAAACTCTATTTCCTAAATGGGACTTGCCGTTGGTGTTAGATAATCTGTCAAAGCCACCATATTCACCTTCTAGAGACTGTTCCCTAATACATTTAACACACAAGGCAGTCTTTTTAGTGGCAATGTCATCGGCAAGAAGGGTCTCCGAGATCCAGGCACTAGGTTGGCAAGAACCTTTCTTGACTTTCTTCCCAGATAGAATAGTGCTGAGGCCAATCCAGCATTTTATCCCTAAAGTGTCAACAGTCTTCCACTTTAATCCGGAATGGACATTACCAACCCTAATTGGTGAACAAGAATCGATTCCGCATCCCCTGGATGTGGGAGATGTCCTAAAGAACTACATAGTACAAACCAGAGAAGTTAGATAAACAGAAAGACTGTTTATTATACCTACGGGATACAGGAAGGGACAGCCCGCATCCTCAAGAACAATAGCTAACTGGATAGTTACTATTATACAGAATGCTTATAAGGCTAATAAAATGACTCCCCCACAGCAGATCTCGGCACACTCCACAAGGGGTGTGGCGGCATCGTGGGCGGCATTTACTAAAGTGTCGGCAGAGAAGGTATGCCAGGCAGCCAGTTGGTCGTCTGTGAATACCTTCATGAGGCATTATAGGGTTGACCCTGCGGCCAACTCGACCAGACAGTTTGGTCAAAATGTATTGAGTGTTCATGTTGAGAGTGTTTGAATACATTGTTCAGCATTACACCTCATCCCTCCCTGTGTTTCTTGGCTAGTTAACTCCCTATTGTGCTGCCATTGACACATATGGAAAACGGAAAATTGAATACTTACCTCCCGGAAATTTTCCTTTCCAGATGTGTCCATGGCAGCACAACGCTCCCACCCTAGATTCGGTAATGCCGAGTTTAAGACTAGAGGGGTGGAGTGATAGGGAGCAATTTATAGATAAGGTCCTGAGGGGGTTAAGAGGCAGGGCTAAACCCTATTGTGCTGCCATGGACACATCTGGAAAGGAAAATTACCGGCAGGTAAGTATTCAATTTTCCGTTATGACTGCATGCCGACAAAAAGCATGTTACCTGTGCAAAGAAAACAGACATTTCCCGCATTTAAAAGACAGTTTTCCCTTTGAAACTTTAAAATCGATTTTCTCAAAAACTATAAGCTCTTTTTGCTAATTTTTTTTCCTCTTGTACCCACTCCCAAGGTGCACATACCCTGTAAATTTGGGGTATGTAGCATGTAAGGAGGCTTTACAAAGCACGAAAGTTCGGGTCCCCAATGACTTCCATTATGTTCGGAGTTCGGCTCGAACACCCGAACATCGCGACCATGTTCGGCCCGAACCCGAACATCTAGATGTTCGCCCAACACTACACGTGACCCGTTCGGCCAATCACAGCGCTAGCCAAACGTTCGGGGAACGTTCGGCCATGCGCTCTTAGTTCGGCCATATGGCCGAACAGTTTGGCCGAACACCATCAGATGTTCGGCCGAACTCGAACATCACCCGAACAGGGTGATGTTCTGCAGAACCCGAACAGTGGCGAACACTGTTCGCCCAACACTAGTAGCAGCCCTAATTCTAAAACAATGGGATGTAAATTTCATGTCACCCAGGCCCAAACGAATCAGACACTTTTGAAACACAGACCGAAACTGAAATTTAGACAAAGAAACACCATCCTTATGGACCAGAAAAGACACCGCTGGAGGACGAATAACCGCGAAATCCTTAACCACCTTCACCGGGCAACAAGGAAAATCAACCGCCCATAACGTAAGTCCCCCGACCCTCTTGGTCCGTCTTCGACCTGCTAATAAAAATCTCCAGCCTATCCTCAAAGATTTTAACATCCTCAAACTTGAGAGGCGCAACCGACCGTTTATTATCCGCTACCAATTCCGAAATCCTAAATGCACCAAAGAAAGCTAATACAAATGCAGATTTGAACAAGGAACATTCATAACTGTTCAAACAGATAACTTCTAAGACCCATACCAAATCACAAAGAATTGCAAAAGACACCGGCCTACGACTATCAGGTCTAACCCACTCCTTGCTTAAACCTTTCAAAAATTGCTTGACTACCGGGTATGAACTGCTGGACAGGGCCTGGCTTAACCGTCTAAAGAATGAAATACCCACTAACATTCTGATATTCATGTTATACGAACCCCCCAAATCTAACATATAACATATAAAAGAGAGGAACATATCAGCCGAATCAGCTAACGGAGCTAACTCATACCAGGATGCAAACCTACACCAACTAACCCAAGATTCTTCATAAGATTTCCATGTGCTGGCTGCCACTGAATTCTTCACCATGCTTTGAATTAGACCCATATGAGGTTCCAAAGATGCACTGGACAAACCTCTCTTTCCCGTCTTGCTGCCGGGGCCAAAATTCTGAAGGACTCCAACTGCTGACGAGATAAGGCATCAGCTATTAAATTCAATTTCCCTGGGAGGTAGGATGCTTTTATCCAAATATTATACTTTAAGCAAACAAGCACTAAATGTCTCAACAAACGAACCACCATATCCGATTTTGCTGATAAACAATTTACAGCGTTCCTCTATTATCCGTTTGAAGCATAATGCGCTTGTTTGCAAACTCTTTACCCCAGAGTACCAACGATACCACTACTGGAAAAGTTCTTTGTTACCCCTCCGTCCACCCAAGATGCATGCCATCTCTCTGCCGACCAACGACCACACCAGTATGCGCCGTATCCTACAGATCCCGCCGCATCTGTGAAAAATTCCATTTCCGAATCCATAATGAATTCCTGCTGCCACATAGACCTTCCATTGTAGCAAGACAAGAACTCATACCATACTAAGAAGTCCTCCTTAACTTCTCTGACCAAACGGACATGCATCTTAGGCGACTTAAATCCTGCAATCGCCCGTGCCAATCTTCTGGAAAATACTCTCCCCATAGGCATAATTCGTGACGCAAAGGCCAAATGCCCTAATAAAGATTGAATTTGCTTAACTGTCGCCTTTTCTTTTACCATCAGTTCATTCAACATTGTTTTCAATACATTAATCTTTTCCAACGGGAGTTTAAACATTTCCCTTGTATCTATTGTGATACCCAAAAATTCCAAAGACGTGGTAGGGTTAACCGTCTTTTCCCCTGCCAAGGGAACACCGAACTCTTCCATTGTCTGAACAAAAACAGATATAAGTGTCTGACACGCTTGAGAGTCTTCAGGACCTATGAGCAAAAAATCATCAAGATAGTATACAAGGGCTCCCTCATTAATTCTCCGGGCTACCACCCACTCCAAAAACGTTGAAAAAGATTCAAAATAAAAACAAGAAAGTGAACACCCCATCGGAAGGCAGCGATCAAAATAAAATTTATTTTGGAAATAGAAACCCAAGGAATTAAAACCTTCCGGAGCAATAGGTAAAAGCCTGAAAGCTGACTGAACATCTGTTTTGGCAAGCAATGCATTTTTTCCAAAACTTCTAATAACCTTCAAGGTTTGCTCAAATGTAACATATAACACCGAAGTCAGCCTCTTATCCACCTCATCGTTCAATGACGCGTCCTTGGAAATGAAAGATGATGGATTAATCGGTACTCGTTGGGGTTCTTTTTGGGAACGACCCCCAACGGGGAAATCCTAAAATCCTCAAAAGGAGGGGAGTTAAATGGGCCCGCAACCCGGCCCGCCTCCAACTCCTTTTGAATCTTCTTTCGTACCACATGTGGAAAACGATCAACTGACTTCAGGTTAGGTACAATCAAGCAACCTTGACCAGTAAAAGGTGGTACATGAAAACCTTTTGAAAAACCTTCAACGAGCAGCTGACTGGTCTGCTGCCTTGGATATGCCCTTAGCCACGGCAACATTCTTTCCAGCATCACCGGGGTCAATGCTTTTAAGAAAAAGGTCCTTTGTGGACCCCTGACTCAAGAAGCCTGTCTTCTTAAAGCATCGCGAAGCTGAATGCGATCCGCCACAATGATTGCATTCATGTTCATACCTACAATTATTCAAAAACTTGCACTGGCCTTCATTAAAGGCAAAACAGACCTTTCTTAAACATGCTCTGTGACGGCTGGCTCTGTTTTGCCACACCCGATCTTTGAGGTAACATGAACCCAATCCAAAGACCAATATCCTTGGTACCCCATTGCAATGACGGGTGCACTGACAGCTTCTGGCGGAAAGCCTCGTCATATAAATACCATGCCAATCCGCCAAACTGTGTATAAGCCTCTGCAATGATGTCCAGATGCTGAAATAAACCGGTACACAACTCAGGCTTTTTCTCTCCCAGCACACTGGCATATATGCAGAAGGCTTTTTCAAAAGAAAATACCGTGGCGTCCCAGTTCAGTGTAAGTGGATTGCTGCCGTGTAGGGACGAATCCTCACATCCACAAGAATAGTAAACTGGTATAGTATCACAGCGCAGATTCACTCTTCTCACTGATATATTTGTCCACTTCACCACCTGTATGCACTCAATTGTGCAGATAAAATAAACAGGGATGCTTTCAGTGGAAAGTAATGGTTCTTTATTTTTTGGATAAAAACAAAACAGGCAATATTGGGGTGGCACTTACTTCTAGAGTGTCCCAATCCACTTAGGACCCTCCTTGGCTATTAGCGCTTCCCACACCGAGTGGTACTCAGACCTCACCCCACGTTCCTGCCTCCGTGCTGCCCGCTCTTGTCCCGACTAGTTTCGGCTTTTGCCGTCATCAGGGGAATAACAAGAGCGGGCGGGCATACACATAATATATATGAAATTTAAAATCCATAATTACCTTCTTAGAAATGCCCCCAGGCTCTCTCTAACGGTTGCCGCTCCGAGCGCCGGAAGGTTTCCGGTGACGCCAGTCAACTTCCGGAATGGCCGCCGCTCTGTACATTGGGCCGGCGCCCAAATAAATTACATTAATAAAATACAAAA
This sequence comes from Hyperolius riggenbachi, assembly GCF_040937935.1. Taxonomy (NCBI): domain Eukaryota; kingdom Metazoa; phylum Chordata; class Amphibia; order Anura; family Hyperoliidae; genus Hyperolius; species Hyperolius riggenbachi. The sequence goes on along the minus strand of NW_027152353.1, from coordinate 106,062 downwards.
ATATAATACATCATATTAAAAATTGGATATCATTATTTTAAATATGATGTATTATATTTTTGTATTTTATTAATGTCATTTATTTTCTATGAAATGTCCCTGCACAATGGCACTTTGAGATACAAATACGCCCACTTGTACTGTGCGCGTACTTGTTAGATCAATTATCTTAGGCATGCGACATCAAGGTCGCATTGCAGTTGAGGCGGTTTGCGGAAGTATCCAATAGTGGTACGCATAGAGCTGGCTTGACGCGTTGGAACGCGGATGTGTCGCATTGTGACACGCATGGCGCCGGCCCAATGTACAGAGCGGCGGCCAGAGCTCCTCCTGAACTATGTGGGACGCCTGAGGCAATGAAACCTGGCCTCTGCTTCCCATGACCCTCTTTTTCCGCGCTCCAGGCTGTTGAGGGGGCGGCGAGAACACTCGTCTTGCCTTCTTAGGACGCTTGCCGTGACCCTTGGTGTCCGTGTTGCCGCCTCTTAGACCCTCCTCACCCGCTTGTGCCACCTCCGCCTCCCACTCGTTGGCCCAGGATCTCCGGCCCGCCTCCTCCTCCATAGGCTCTTCGCTCGAACTGCGATCCCGCCTCCGCCCGACTGGCCAGCCTCTATCTTCACCTGGCTGCCCCTCCGCACTCAACTCCGCCTCTGGTTCTAACATCGCTGCCATTTCCTCGCTCCTTCCCTCCAACAGACCACGAAGCCAGTCTTCTCTGTCCGCTTCCCTGGCTCTCTTCAACACCGCAGCTACCACAACCTCCATCCCGGTAAGTGGCGCTGCTTCTTCTTTCTTCAACTGCCGACACAGCTGACGCACTCAGTCGGCTTATATATTCCCCACTTCCTTCGGATTGCCCGCCGTTGTAAACCAGCCAGACCGTGGACCAATCACATCCTCCGTCTCCTTTCTTTCCCCAGAACCTGGGAATGCACACCTGGTCTTGTAAACAAGAGGAGAGAGCCAGCAATGGACACACTTAACCCTTTCAGGGCTGGGCTCGGCAATGCCATGTGCTGACAGGATAATGCCTGTCATTTCCAGATCCTCTGCACAGCCACAGATGCCAGATAGGAATTGTACGAGGGGAAGCAATGCAGGGCAAGATAGCCCTTAAGTGAGAGAGCACGGAGACAGGATGTATGTGTGTCCACCAATCTAGTCGCCACCCAGCGACGATGAACACACAACTGTGAAAACCCAGTGAGAACGCAATCGCAAGAGATGCGATTGCCAATGAGAATGAGCACAGGGACAGAATGTATGTGTGTGCAACAATCTAGATGCCTACCAGTGACGGTGAACACACAACAGCAGAAACAAAGTAGGAACGTAATCGCAAGAGTGGCGATTGCCAATAGTGACACAAGACAGAGTAAAGGTTAAACATAGGAGCAGAGAGAAAGGCACAGCATATCATACAATGAGAATGTCAACGAAAATAACAAACGCAATACCTAAACGCGGTCACCGCGCGTTAGGCGCAACAGCGACAAACTCGTTTACGGCGCGATCTCCGCACGTTAAGCGCAACAGAGACAAGCACGCCACCCTGACTAACGAATGAACACAAATGAACAAATAACAGGAACGCTTGCTAAACGGCTGCCTTACCTCAGGCAACCGCAACCGTTTGCTCCAGACAGACGAACGGAAAACAGGAATAGGTCAGATAAGATCCCCTGCTCTTCCGCCAGAGCAAGTGCGATCTGAGTTCAGGGACAGGACAGGAAGGATCCACTGCTCTTTCCGCCAGAGTGAGTGTGAACCAAGTAGAGAAATAAAGCTAGCAGGATCCACTGCTCTTTTCCACCAGAGCAAGTGTGATCCAAGTACAGAAACGGAGCTAGTAGGATCCACTGCTCTTTTCCACCAGAGCAAGTGTGATCCAAGTACAGAAACAGAGTTAGCAGGATCCACTGCTCTTTTCCACCAGAGCAAGTGCGATCCAAGTACAGAAACAGAGCTAGCAGGATCCACTGCTCTTTTCCACCAGAGCAAGTGTGATCCACACGGCAAGACAGACAGAAGGAGTAACCAGTAGCAACCGCCGCTATGGTAAAACTCCAAGACATAGACTAGAGAGATCCACTGCCACTAACGCTAGGGCAAGTGCGATCCCAGTTATGAACCAAACGATTCACCATCGCCAATCGCTGACGACAGTGCAATCGCAAGGACAAGACAAGACAGAACAGGCAATACAGATAATACAAACTGACTGCACTAGAGGGATGCCTAGTGCAGTCCCCAGGAATACTCTAAGATAATCTTAGCAAACAATAGCAAGGCTGACACTCTAGGAGTGTTTAAGCAGTAACAAACCATCATGACCAGCAAAGGATTGTGGGAGCACATGTGTAATGATCGGTGTCAGCACACAGAGAGAATCTGATTATTGGCGATCTGCAGTATCACCAAGAATTCAGATATATACCTGATTATTGATGATCTGCAGTATCACCGATAATCAGATATATTGCTAACCTCTGGACACCTGAAGCGTGGGAGTGTTTTGGTGCAACAGCAGAAATTGGACCACCGGGGTAGCAAGTGGTTCAATAAGTAGAGACAGACTCTACTGCAGACAAAGACTCCAGGGAAAGGAGTCCTGGACTGGTTTAGCAGCAGTGCCCCCTCTGAGAGGTAGAGGGCCCCTGCAGGGAGGCTGAGCACCCAAGGGGTGGGTGACAGCCAGATAGGTCGGGCAACAGGATTGCAAGGTACCGAATCAGAGATCAAAGGAGTGGTCAGGAAAGCAATACGTCATAACAGATATCAGAACAAGTCCTAGTCTGAGGTGTGAGGGCCGTGATCTCAACACCCTGGAACTATGCTAGAGAATAACACAGATGACATACAGCATTCCTAGTCTGGAGTGTGTGGGCCGTGATCTCAACACTCTGGAACTATGCTAGAGAATAACACAGATGATATACATATAAATAGGAGACACCGAGAGCCCAATATAGTGTCATATGTATTGGAAACCGTGGATAAATGTAAGTGTGAGATGAATATACTCACAAACATGGGTTACCTCTTAGGCAACCACTGTAGATGCAGGTGAGGAGATTAGACCTGTCCTCACTCAGGATAAAGATGTCGCTCTCTGTAGATCAGGAAAGTAGGGGTAGGTCACCCCTCCACCAGGGGTGGACACAGTATTATCGTAAGAGAACAGAGGCGCCAGCAGGATAAAAGGTAATAAAAAATTTTTAAATTTGCTGGGAGGCAGTGGTGGACTTACCTCCGGAAAGCAGACTCAAAATACTGTCTGAATTAAACAAATACATTTATTATTGGTACCCCAAAAGATGCAACGCGTTTCGCAGGCACAGCCCGCTTCATCAGGCAATAAGATAGGGGACAAACTGTGGACAAAGACAAAAGAAGTGGGCATTTGAACCAAAATCTATGCAAGATGTTAAAATTGTGTTATGGGTGTTGTGTGGGGTTTTTTTTTTCCCTATTTAATTCACTAGGTGCCATACCGTTTAATAACCACATGATGGCAGCAACACACTACTATAGTAGTTTTCAATACAAATGGCCACATTACATTTGGCAACAGCCGATTGGCTGCCTGTCCCCCTCCACGTATCTCTGCCCCGCCCACCCTACACCCTCTGCTTCCTTCCATATATAAAGCACGAAGTGTCCTCACTTCATCACAGAGGTGCCATTTGTGCTACTGACGAGCTACTGGTAAGACTACTATTTCTATTTTACTATTTTATCCTAAAATATATTTCACAATCCCTTGCTTATATTCACTATACCCTGCCACACTACAACTTTTATGCAATTGACTTTTATGCAATGTATTTTTATTAATCTGTGACATATACTGCTGCACACTACGATTATTTTTTCTGCGGTCACTCAGTTTGTGCTGCCACACTTCAGCACTTTATTAGCAGTACATAGTTAGCACTCTGCACGTTCCTGCCTCCTGCATAAAATTGAATTTTTCTACAGGATTCACTGAATTTTTTGTGGATTTTATACCGCTAGGGTCTGCCAACCTTGTCTCAATTGTGCAACCTCATATCCAGTGTTTATTTTGTGAAAATGTTGCATACAATTTGCATGATACTACATACTTTTATGCAATGCATTTTTACTTATATCTGCCCTATACTGATGCACTTTATGATTATTTTTCTGTGGTCACGCATTTTGTGCTGCTGCACTACTGCACCTTATTATTAGCAATATTTTGCACTACATAGTTAGCACTCTGCACTTTCTTGCCTCCTATACAAAATTGAATTTGTCCTTAGGCAACAAGATGCAATGACTTTTTTGTGGATTTTATGATGTTAGGGTCTGTAGTCCTTGTTCTAATTGTGCAACCTTGTATCCAGTGTTTATATTGTGAAAATGTTGCATACAATTTGCATGATACTACATACTTTTATGCAATGCATTTTTACTTATACTTGCCCTATACTGCTGCACTTTACAATTAATTGTGTCTGCGGTCACACATTTTGTGCTGCTACACTATGGCACCTTATTAGCAATATTTTGCACTACATAATTAGCACTCTGCACTTTCTTGCCTCCTACACTAAATGTAATTATTCCTTAGGCTACAAGATGCACTGACTTTTTTGTGCATTTTATGACGCTAGTTGTGCAACCTTATATCCAGTGTTTATATTGTGAAAATGTTGCATACAATTTGCATGATACTACATACTTAGTTAATTTTATGTGGCTTGCTACAGCAACGTCTTTTGTCTTTGTCCACAGTTTGTCCCCTATCTTATTGCCTGATGAAGCGGGCTGTGCCTGCGAAACGCGTTGCATCTTTTGGGGTGCCAATAATAAATTTATTTGTTTAATTCAGACAGTATTTTGAGTCTGCTTTCCGGAGGTAAGTCCACCACTGCCTCCCAGCAAATTTTAAACAGATGATATACAGTATTCCTAGTCTGAGGTGTGAGGGCCGTGATCTCAACACCCTGGAACTATGCTAGAGAATAACACAGATGATATACAGTATTCCTAGTCTGAGGTGTGAGGGCCGTGATCTCAACATCCTGGAACTATGCTAGAGAATAACACAGATGATATACAGTATTCCTAGTCTGAGGTGTGAGGGCCATGATCTCAACACCCTGGAACTATGCTAGAGAACAACACAGATGATATACAGTAACTGGCTAAGTATGGATTTCCAGGTCCTCCTGGTTCCACCACACTGAACGATCTGATCAAGGTCTGAGTGCTAACACATAAGCATTCACAACGCCAGACAACCAGCAACTGAACAGCGGGAGATATATATAGTAAAGAGCTCCCCAGCGCCGCCCAGCTCCCATCAACCAATCCCTAAGTGAGCAGGAATCAGCTGACCGCCCTGATCAGCTGATCTTCCTCCTATTGGTATAAAGAGCCTGTCTTGTAGCACGCGCGCGTGTAGCTCTCCATCTGTGTGCACTACTAGGTCCAGACAACCCAGACACATGTTGCGGGGAAACCGCCGCACTGGACGCGGAATCCGCCGCCTTACCGTCAGTACATGCGGCGGCCCCCACACCATTCTTCCCATGTGTACTATTAGTTCCAGATAACCCAGCCGCATGCTGACGCGGACAGACCGCCGCATCAGACGCGGAATCAGCCGCCTTACTGCCCGAACACGCGGCGGCTTTTCCACTATTCATCACAGTACCCCCCCGAGGTGTGGACTCCGGACACTTGATAGCGGTAGGCCTAACATTCCTCTACCCCTTTATAACCCCATCCACCGTACCCACTCTTAACACTAAAATGACCACACTGACACCAAGCATTGGATTAATTAAAGGCCAATGCAGCCCAATTTTATTTAACAAATAACTCAATCATAATAATAACATTAACATCCTGAACGTTGAACGTCCACGAAACCAGAGAGCTGGGGTAAGGGGACCGGAGGTGTCCTCAGAAACTGAAAGGGGTAAACACGTAAAGCTGGCGTACAGCCTGTAACCTGCCCCTACCCGTGGTCACCGGGTCAGGGACGGCTGTATGCCCACCTGATTACCAATCTCCGACGCTCGTAAGCCATCCGGATTTGTGCCTTGACAAATCCCCACCATCACTGTCGTTAAACCTCCGGAACCCCCCACCCCTCCTGCTGCAAGGACGATGAAGACCTAGGAAAAAGACAACAGAAACACTGAAAATAATAAAAAAGAGGGAGGGAGGGAGGGAGGGAGCTTCATGTCCTCAAACTTGCTGACCCCTGCTAAGCCCGCCCCCTCTATAAATAGTTTCCCCGTAAGCCTGCCTTTTCCTCTCCTCTGGCCCGGAAGTAACTCCCTCAGCAGTGATTAACCCCCATCAGTGCTGGAGGAAACCCGTTGTATGGGAAGCAGCCACCTTATCATGCGTGGCCTTCCGTACTGCGGTCCCCTCCATCTCCAGGCCCTTACTTGATAGCGGTAGGCCTAACATTCCCCTACCCCTTTATAACCCCATCCACCGTACCCACTCTTAACACCAAAATGACCACACTGACACCAAGCATTGGATTAATTAAAGGCCAATGCAGCCCAATTTTATTTAACAAATAACTCAATCATAATAATAACATTAACATCCTGAACGTTGAACGTCCACGAAACCAGAGAGCTGGGGTAAGGGGACCGGAGGTGTCCTCAGAAACTGAAAGGGGTAAACACGTAAGGCTGGCGTACAACCTGTAACCTGCCCCTACCCGCGGTCACCGGGTCAGGGACGGCTGTATGCCCACCTGATCACCAATCTCCGACACTCGTAAGCCATCCGGATTTGTGCCTTGACAAATCCCCACCATCACTGTCGTTAAACCTCCGGAACCCCCCACCCCTCCAAAGCGAGAGGACGTGACACCTCATGTTCTCGACGCCCCCAACCGCAGAGCTCTTTGGATCCCTTCTTCTATACCCAACGCCCACAAATCTGTCCCCACATCAGTTAAATGAACCCCATCCCTCCTGAGGAATAAACCAATATCCTCCTCCAACTCCCGATGTCTGACTGCCAACCCTCCGTTTCTAATGAAAAATTTTGCCACCGCCTTTTTAAGTTTCACTCTGGCCTTGTTTACTTTGGGGACGGACCTAGCTAACCTCCAAGATATCCTAGCGACGATATCTGACCAGACTACTATGGCATCTGGAAACAAAGATCTGATCCTGAAAAAGTCAAATTTAACGTCCTTTATGATCATCCTCGAGGACCTGGAAGCCAAATCATTGCCCCCAACATGAAGGACCAAAACGTCGGGAGCTCTATCTAGCCTGGCACACCGGTGCAGTTCGGGAAGAACTCGAGACCACACCATCCCTGGGAATCCCAACCACCGGATACGTACCTGATCCCGTGGGAAACCCAGTTGCCGACCCTCCGGTCTGACCTCCGCCCTTTTAGCACCCTAATAGACATAGGAGTGCCCGAGGATCCAGACCAGGATTTGCGGATCTGCAACAAATGATAAACAAAACACTAACAGCAACTGACCCACCACCACGTACAAAGTTACAATAAATGTGGTCGAACATACGATCTATACCTGAATGACTCCCATCGACCAATCTGTTTGATAACCTCCTCACCTAAACCCCACCTTGAGGCCTCGGTGGCAGCCCCAATCCTAAAGGAGTGGGAGGCAAACTCGCATGGAGAGAGCCCGAGTGAACGCAAGCATTTCCGAAACACCGATACGAACTGAAACTTGGAAAGAGGGGTACCCTCTGCGTGTGACAAGAAAACTGCAGCCTGAGAGGGTCTGACCATTGCAAACCTCCCTGCTATCTCCCGAGGGCACAGAGGGCCGCCAATCCTGTAAAGGATGACATTCCTACCTTTCCCTGCTTGATCGGTTTTGGATTGCCGCAAACGTATTGGATTGCCGCTCCCGAACCAGCTGTCCTAGCAGGTCAAACGACACCGGACGCCTCAAGTCCCTGTGTACGGCCCTCCGCTGAAAACCTTTTAAAGCTTGCCTCACCCTGAAATCCTTTGTGGCATCCGCCATACCTCTGATTTTAAACCAGAATGCCATAGCTGACATTCGTTTTGACATGACGGTTGCCGACACACCCTCCGAAAAACCACGCCCCACGAAATACAGCAACAAGCAAAGATTCTCCTTCTCTGAAGCACAACCTCCCACCTGCTCCAGTAAAGCATCCCACTTGTCCCATACTACCGTATTCGCTGCCCGGGTAGAGGACGACAATGATCTTCCAATCAAATCGGCGACAGCCCGAAAGGAATCCTCCATATCAGCTCTGGGCAGGGTTCCCCATGTTCCTCCGCCGCTGGGGCCGCCGCTCAGAACTTGTCCCACTGAAAGCGAGATAGCGCGTCAGCAATCACGTTATCCACTCCAGGTAAGTGTACAGCAAAAATACAAATATTCAACCGCAAGCACTCTAGAACTAGCTGCCTCAACAAGGAAATAACCGGTGGGGAAGACGCTGAACAATTGTTGATGGCCAATACCACCCCCATGTTGTCACAATTAATCCTGATCCGGCGGTTCGAAAGCTGAGAACCCCATAACCGAACCGCCACTACAATGGGCAACAACTCCAACAAGACCAGGTTAGGTGAGAAACCTGCAGCTACCCATGACTCATCCCACGGTGCCGCACACCATTTTCCCGCCAGGAAAGCGCCAAAACCGTGCGCTCCCGAAGCGTCGGTAAAGAGCTCCAAGTCAACGCTATTGACTGACTCCCCCATCCATAACGATTTCCCGTTGTACTCCTGTAGGAAAACTGACCACACTTCTAAATCAGACCTAAGAGCCGCCTTCAGCCGAATGCGGTGATGAGAGGCCTTGATACCTGCTTTTGCCAGGGACAAACGCCTGCAGAATATACACCCCATGGGCATAATCCTGCAGGCAAAGTTCAGCTTGCCAAGTAAAGATTGCACTTCCTTCAACATAGGTTTTTTGCACCCAATCGTTGTTGCAATCACCCTCCTGAGATCCTCCACCTTGTCTTGCGGCAATCTACACTCCATTGCAATCGTGTCAATGGTTATCCCTAAAAATTTTAACTCCGTCACTGGCCCCTCGGTCTTGTCCTCGGCCAAGGGAATCCCAAACTGCTTACACACATGCCTCATGGTGGCCAGAGCATACGCACAGGAAGGGGATCCCTCCGATACCATAAACAGGAAATCATCCAAATAATGGATGATTGACAGGACGTCTGACACATCTTTTACCGCCCACTCCAAGAAACTGCTAAATTTCTCAAAGTAGGAACAAGAGATGGAACACCCCATGGGCAAACATCTGTCCACAAAGTATCTTCCATCCCAAAAACATCCCAACAGGTGGAAACTCCCCGGGTGGACAGGTAACAAACGAAAAGCCAACTCAATGTCGGTTTTTGCCAACAACGCGCCCCGACCCAAACGCCGTACCCAACTTAAAGTACGTCAAATGACGTGTAAAGCACCGAAGCATCTTCGGGCGCTAGACCGTCGTTTACCGACAGACCCCGCGGAAAGGACAAATGGTGTATCAACCGATAGGTACCCGGCTCCTTTTTTGGCACCACTCCCAACGGTGATACCACCAATCCCTCCAGAGGGCTCAACTGGAAAGGGCCCGCTATGCGCCCCGCAATCAATTCCTTCTCCAATTTCTTAGAGACCACTTCAGGAAACTCATTTGCAGATCTCAAATTTTTAAAGGGGGGAACCGATAACCGTGAACAGGAACTCGGTATAACAAAACCCTCCTCAAAACCTATTCTCAAAAATTCCCCCACCTCAGCCAATGGATATCTACTTAGAAACGGTGCCATGTCTTGCACCCTCACTGGCGTTGTCCCTCGCATTACCAACATCTGCTGGCTTACCTCTTCTCTGCCTGTAACATTTGGTTGCCGCGTGTGAGCCTCCGCAACTGGAGCACTAATGCTTGAATCGGCATGACTGACCAAAACGGCACGCCCCCTCATTGAATTGCCAGCACAACCCCTTACCTCTGCTGGCGGCTTGACCTGCTGCTGCCTGACCAGTGACTTGCCCTGGAAAGGACTGCGGACCTCTGGAAGGGATCATAAGACCCATCCAAGACGTAATGTCCTTATGTTCCCACCGAGATAAAAACAGGGAACACCAAGAGCCCCAATAGTGTAATTCGTACTGGACAAGGTGGCAATAAGTTTGTATTGCTAAATACTCACAAGTCAGGGTCACCAGCAGGCAACCACTGTAAAGGCAGGTGGGGAGATTGTCCTGACCCCACTCAGGATTAAGAAGTCGCTCTCTGTAGACAGGAAGAAAGGGTAGCAACCCTCCACCAAGGGTGGACTCAAAATTGTATACAATGAACAGAGGTACCAAAAGTATAAGATTAGATTAAATGAGCTTAAAAACCAACTTAAATGGCAAAATTGAAGGAGGAAGTAGTGGTCTTACCTCCCTCAAGCAGACACGACAACGACTGCGATTCAGACAGTCAAACACATTTATTAGGAACTCCAAAAAGAAATGCAACGCGTTTCGCAGGTTCAACCCCGCTTCATCAGGCAATATAGGGAGGAGTATCAAACTGAAAATGCCAGAGACCAAAGTATGAATACACTCGTACAATCATAAATGTGTTATTATATAATATTCTAAAATAGTGATTTAAATATAATAAACTGAGTTCAAATGCAAAACTACGGATTAAATATATAAGGTAAGCCCATGATTTAATTAATTTCAGAATAAATGTATCTTGGAAAAACACATATACATAGCCCAACATGGTAATGCATATGGTTCCCTCAATTAACTCAATAAATTGAGTTCAAATGCAAAACTATGGATTTTGTATATTCAGTATGTCAATAACACAATTCTCAGAATAAATGTATCTCGGAACAACCCATAGCCAAACATGGCAATGCAGAGAAATTGCAGCAAATGAGTGATTGTTTTAACTGATCTAATGCAACATCCATGTGCTGCATATGGATTGAAGTAGTAGGTGTTTAATAGTGAATAATAGTGTGTTCAGTGCATATCATAAAACATATAAAAATTATAAAAATGTAAATATAAAATATAGAAAGAATTAAGAGAGAGGACTAGTTAAAAAGTCTTAACGGAATGTGGATAGTAATAATTAATAGATTTTTTCTAAAACTTCGTTGAGACCCTCAGGAACTAGCGTCCTGAGGGTTTGGATCCAGTACATCTCCAATTTTTTAAGTTTGTCATAGGCCACTGGTTCTGTTGCATTAATTTCATCTATTAGGGTGATGGTGAAGGTGCTAGGGTCCCCGTGGTGAATCTGGTGGAAGTGACGTGAAACACTGTGCAGGGGGAATTTGTTAAAAATATTTCTTTTGTGTTGGCCTATTCTGCTACGTGCCTCCTGTGTGGTTCTGCCTACGTACTGGAGACGGCAGGCACAAGAGATCAGATAAATGATGAATTTGGATTGACAAGATATACGTCTTTTTATACTATATTGGATACCAGTGGTATTGGACATGAAAGTGGAGGTGTTCAGTACAAATGTACATGCTGCGCAACGGGTCTGGCTGCAGGACCATGAGCCTGGCATCGGTGGATTGGAAACAGGTGTATGGTTAGTTTTATTGAAACGTAGTTTGCTGGGAGCTAAAAGGTTACGAAGGTTTGGGGCTCGTCTATATGTGATGAGGGGACGGGTGGGTAATATTGGTTTAAGGTATGGATCCTGGAGGAGAATTTCCCAGCGTTTTTGTAATATAGATTTTATGCCTTGATTTTCTTTGCAATATCTGGTTATGAATCTAGGTCGGGGGTTATTGGGGACATCGGTGCTGGGTATGTTCTGGGTGGTGGGGGCGGTATTTTGGCTTTGTGTCTGGCATCGCGAATACGTTTTTTAGGATATTTTCTATCTGAAAATTTCTTAGTTAGGATGTCGGATTGTATATTGTAATCGTGTCGGTCGGTGCAATTCCTGAAGATACGTTGAAACTGATTGTAGGGAGTATTCTGGGTCCAGGGGCGATGGTGAAAGCTGTTAAAATGTATGTTTTTTTTTTTTTTTTTCCCTGCCTAGCATTACATCACTGGTTACATCACTGGCCTGTCCACACTGTCCACATGGCAGTCCCTGATTGGCCCATACTCACCCAACACCTATTTAAGCTGCTATGGCTTGCTCTTTCATTACAGAGGTGCTTAATTTGAATCCTTGTGCAGATTGGTAAGTCACTTTGCTACATCTTTTGGAATCTTGACTCCTAGTTTGTGTAATTATGCTTTACACATCCTTAGAGTGATACCAGCAAAACCTTTATTACCTTTAGTTTAGTCACTCCTTATCCAGGACAAATACCTGATACTGAACACACTATTATTCACTATTAAACACCTACTACTTCAATCCATATGCAGCACATGGATGTTGCATTAGATCAGTTAAAACAATCACTCATTTGCTGCAATTTCTCTGCATTGCCATGTTTGGCTATGGGTTGTTCCGAGATACATTTATTCTGAGAATTGTGTTATTGACATACTGAATATACAAAATCCATAGTTTTGCATTTGAACTCAATTTATTGAGTTAATTGAGGGAACCATATGCATTACCATGTTGGGCTATGTATATGTGTTTTTCCAAGATACATTTATTCTGAAATTAATTAAATCATGGGCTTACCTTATATATTTAATCCATAGTTTTGCATTTGAACTCAGTTTATTATATTGAAATCACTATTTTTGAATATTATATAATAACACATTTATGATTGTACGAGTGTATTCATACTTTGGTCTCTGGCATTTTCAGTTTGATACTCCTCCCTATATTGCCTGACGAAGCGGGGTTGAACCTGCGAAACGCGTTGCATTTCTTTTTGGAGTTCCTAATAAATGTGTTTGACTGTCTGAATCGCAGTCGTTGTCGTGTCTGCTTGAGGGAGGTAAGACCACTACTTCCTCCTTCAATTTTGCCATTTAAGTTGGTTTTTAAGCTCATTTAATCTAATCTTATACTTTTGGCGCCTCTGTTCATTATGTTCCCACCGCACCGCCGAGTTCACTGCCTTCATCTGACGAAACTGTTCGTCATAACGAAGCCACGCGTTTCCACCGTACAACCTGTGAGCCTCGCTAATAGAATCCATGTACCCGAACAAAGCCGAGCAATGCTCTGGATTCCTTTCCCCAATAACACTCGCCATAATGGCGAACGCCTGTTGCCAGTTTTGAAATGTGCGTGGGATCAGCCTGTAACGCCTTTCTTCTTCCCTTTTCTTCTCATCTGGCTTACCCTTATCTAAATTAAACTTCTCTAGAGGGAGCAGCGAGAAAATTTCCACATACTCCCCCTTCCAAATTTTTTCTTTGACCTCCTGTTTAAGATGTGCACCGAGACGTTTGTTAAAACATAAGTACACCTCAGCATGAGAAGCATCCGCCAACCGCACTTGCTCTGACATTACTGCCCCCGTTGCCCCCCCTGCCGTTCCCCCATCCGCACTTGATGTACCACACTGCCCGCCACCCGATATAACCTGCTGATCCAAAACTTCCCCGCTGCCCGACTGCTGCAAATGTGCAGGAGGCACCCCCAACGACTGACCAGACGCCCCCACTGATGGCACCTGTGGTGACATTGGTAGCTGCGGCGTGAGAGGGCTGGACCACACCCCGGCAGGTGACCCGCAAGTCCCCTGTGACAGGAACCCCCTGAGCCCAGCTAAGAATGCATCAATTGAGCAAGAGTTCCCCTGCTGCACCCCCACTCCCGGGAGCAACCCTGGCTCTGGTGTGCCCCTAACACCTCCCCTTCCTAGCAAACCCCCCCAACATTGCCCCCAAACAAATTGCTAACGGAATTGTGTGCTATGGCCTCACCTGGCTGTTCCGGACGGTTGTCCTGGCCAGCCGTTGCACCGGAATCCAGGTGTTCGGGCTCCTCATCCTCAGCAACCGACCCTTCGTCCGATGAGGTGTTGCGCGTACCGGCTGGATTCTCTCCGCTGTCGTCCGGACTCTGTCGGGAACGCTGCTCCTGTCCCCGCTTCCCCTTCTTGTTGCGACCTCCAGACGGCGTGGCGGAACCCCTCTTTCCACTCTTCTTGGCGGAGCCCCTGCTCCCGCCGCGTGAGTCGTGGGCCGCCACCGCATCCTGGGAGGCGGCGCCCGTACTGGTGGGATCGCGTTGGGCCTGCTTGGCACGCGAGGAGCGTGTGCCAAGGGCCGCATTACCTCTGGGAGTTGCTGTTGAAGGCGCTGGGGAAGCCGCCTGCCCCCGTGCACCGCCCGCCGAACTGCGCCCAGAAGGATTCCTCCCGGCCTGCCCGCTAGAAGACGCGGATGTGCGCTGAGCGGGAGGGGCCGGAGGGGCCCCGCGGGGGCTCCCAGAATGGCGCTGCCCACGTGTGGTGTGTTCTGGGCTCAGCCGGGTCGGCGGCCTGGTTCTCCTCTTCTCCACCGGCTGCTGAACTGACGTGCTGGGCTGAGCTGGAGCAGCCATGGCGGCGAGTTGGACCTGTACCCACTCGGGTCCCCTGGATGCCGCTTCCTCTCTGACTCTCACGACCAGCTCGTCCAGAGAACTCATGGCAGAGCAACAAGTGAGGCACACAGGATCAGCACATGAGCTTCCAGCTTCGTGTCCTCAAACTTGCTGACCCCTGCTAAGCCCGCCCCCCCCTATATAAATAGTTTCCCCGTAAGCCTGCCTTTTCCTCTTCTCTGGCCCGGAAGTAACTCCCTCAGCAGTGATTAACCCCCATCAGTGCTGGAGGAAACCCGTTGTATGGGAAGCAGCGACCTTATCATGCGTGGCCTTCCGTACTGCGGTCCCCTCCATCTCCAGGCCCTTACTTTCCACCAGGCTTTCCAGGATGCAAATCATGGAACTCTTTCTTCAAATCTTCCGCATGCGGCAATCTGGCACCCAAGATCTCTCCTCTATGCCATATCCTTTCCAGTGGACCAGATACTGCACAGAATTCTGCACCAGGCGAGAATCCAGAATCTTTTCAATCTCATACTCTGGTTGGTCATCCACCAACACGGGGGGGGGGGGGGGGGGGGAGTCCACCTGTACAGCTGGTTTCAACAGGGACACATGGAACGATCTCACACCTTTCATGCTGGCTGGGAGATCGACAGCATATGTGACATTATTAATCTTCTGGGCCACTGGAAATGGTCCTATAAATTTAGGGCCTAGTTTGGGTGACAATTGTTTCAAGGCCAAATGACGAGTGCACACCCACACCAGATCTCCAGGGGAGAATTTCCACTCTACAGACCGATGTTTATCTGCCTGCTTCTTCTGGGTTTGGAAAGCTTTCCCTAGGTTCTTCTTAACCATTCCCCAAATCTCTTTCAAGGCCTTCTGCCAGTCCTCCAGAGCTGGAAAAGGAGTTGATGCGACTGGCAAAGGAGCAAACTTAGGTGATCTACCTGACACCACTTGAAAAGAGGAATACCCAGAAGAAGAGCTCTTCAGATTGTTGTGCGCAAACTCTGGAAACGGCAAAAACTTTACCCAATCAGTTTGCGCATCAGCAACATAGCACCTGAGAAACTGTTCCAGAGATTGGTTAACTCTCTCGGTCTGGCCGTTGGTCTGAGGATGGTAGCCTGATGAGAATGCGAGTTCCATGTCTAATTGATGGCAAAAGGCCCTCCAAAATTTTGAAACGAATTGGACTCCCCGATCTGACACTACATTTTTTGGAATGCCATGCAGCCGGAAGATGTGCTGGATGAAGAGATCAGCCAATTCCTGGGCCGAGGGGAGTCCTTTCAGAGGGACAAAGTGTGCCATCTTACTTAAACGATCTACTACCACCCAAATGACCGACTTGCCTTCAGACCGAGGGAGTTCACCCACAAAATCCATGGAAATATGAGTCCAAGGTTCATTGGGGACTGGCAAGGACTGTAACGTGCCCACGGGGACCTGACGAGAGGGTTTACTCCTCGCACAGATCGTGCACTCCCTTACAAATTCCTTACAATCAGGCACTGAACTAGGCCACCAGGCACATCTAGCCAGTAGATCCTGAGTTCTGGTGGCTCCAGGATGACCGGCATTCTTGTGAGAGTGAAAAAACTGCAGAATTTGTAACCGAAAGGGCAGTGGCACAAACATGACCCCCTCTGGCTTCCCCTCTGGAACATCTTGTTGATAGGGACTCAAAGTGGCTGACCAATTTCTCCAAGTCTCAGTGGCTGCCAGGACTACCTTAGGAGGCAGGATAGTCTCAGGAGCAGCAGGCTGCACTGACTCGGGCTCAAAACACCTAGAGACCGCATCGGCCTTGATATTCTTACTTCCGGGAGTATAAGTGATTATAAATCTAAATCTAGCAAAAAACAGGGACCACCTGGCCTGGCGAGGGCTAAGTCTCTTAGCCCCCTCGATATACTCCAAATTCTTGTGGTCTGTGTAAACTGTGATAACATGTTCTGCCCCCTCCAGCCAGTGTCGTCATTCCTCAAAAGCTAATTTGATGGCTAGGAGCTCCCGATTGCCGATGTCATAATTTTTCTCGGCAGGTGAAAATCTGCGAGAAAAGTAAGCGAATGGATGCAGCTTGCCCTGCAATCCTGACCTCTGTGACAATACCGCTCCTACCCCCACCTCTGAGGCATCAACCTCCACAATGTAGGGGAAGGCGACGTCAACATGCCTTAGTATTGGGGCAGAACAGAACAGCTTCTTTAAAGTCGAGAAGGCCGTATGAGCCTCAGGTGACCAATGATGAGTATCGGCCCCTTTCTTGGTGAGACTGGTGAGGGGAGAGATGATGGTAGAGTACCCCTTAATAAATCTTCTGTAGTAATTGGCAAACCCCAGGAACCTCTGGAGTGCCTTCAGCCCCACGGGCTGAGGCCAGTCCAGGACAGCAGAAACCTTCCCTGGGTCCATTGAGAGACCAGAAGTGGAGATGATGTAACCTAAAAAGGCTACCGACTCTACCTCAAAGAGGCATTTCTCTAGTTTGGCATACAGCTGATTCTGTCGCAACCTCTCCAATACCCATCTGACATGCTTGCGATGCTCTGAGAGGTTGGACGAAAAGATCAGTATATCGTCCAAGTAGACCAGAACAAACTTCCCCAACACTTCCCTGAACACCTCATTAATTAACTCCTGGAAGACGGCTGGCGCATTGCACAACCCGAAGGGCATCACCAGGTATGCGTAATGCCCATCGGGTGTGTTAAAGGCCGTCTTCCATTCGTCGCCATCTCTGATGCGAACCAGATTGTATGCATCCCTGAGATCTAGCTTAGAAAAAATCTTGGCGTTGGTCACCTGTGTGAATAGATCGTCAATCAATGGTAAAGGGTAGCGATTTTTCACAGTGATTTTATTCAGTCCTCTGTAATCAATACAGGGGCGGAGACCTCCGTCTTTTTTCTTCACAAAAAAAACCCTGCCCCTGCTGGTGACCGAGAGGGACGTATGAACCCTTTTGCCAAGTTTTCCTTGATGTATTCCTGCATAGCTAGTTTCTCCGGCCCAGATAGGTTATACAGATGACCTCTGGGCGGCATACAACCAGATCTCAAATTGATAGGACAATCAAAGGCACGTTGAGGGGGAAGTTTGTCTGCTGACTTTGGGCAAAAGACATCAGCAAATTCTGCGTATTGTCTTGGTACACCTTCAACCTGAATGTTGGTATTACCCAGGGTTACTTTGGCTAAACAATGATGATCACAGTGGGACGACCAGCTCGTTAGCTGACCCGTAACCCAGTCTATCTGAGGTGAGTGGATGTGTAACCAGGGCATGCCAAGGATGACGGTAGAGGTGGTCATATGCAAGACCAGAAATTGCAGACTCTCCCCATGTAAGACCCCCACCTTGAGATGCACATTAGGAGTCTGGGACAAGGGGCGTTTACTCTGCAGAGGAGAGTCATCTACCGCAGTGACCAAGATTGGTTGATTCAAGGGAAGCATGGGTATCCCCAATCTTTTTGCAAACTCATAGTCGATAAAGTTAGCTGCTGAACCAGAATCAATAAAGGCTTCCGTAGAAGCAGTCTGACCCTCCCATGTGACCGAACAAGGGAGTAACAAATGATCATTATGTAGAGGATAAGACGCACGCCTAGGGTATTACCTCTGACTACACCTAGGCGGCAGCGTTTCCCGACTTCTTGTGACAATCTCGCACTACATGACCCTCCTCTGCACAGTATAGACAAAGCTGCTCAGTTTTCCTATGTTTCCTCTCTGAATGAGTTAATTTGGAGTGACCAATTTGCATTGGCTCAGGTGGCGGTGAGGCGGGTGGAGAAGTGGCATAAGAGACATATCTAATCCTGTCTTTACCACGGGTTTGCTTTTGGTATCATAACCGACGATCCACATGTACTGCCAGGGAGATTGCTTCCTCAATTGTTTTGGGTTCAGGGTATCCCAACATTAACCCAGAGACTGCGTCTGATAACCCTGATAAGAAACAATCTAACAATGCAAAAGCCCCCCACCTGGCCGATACCGACCACTTTCTGAACTCTGCTGCATAAACCTCCACAGAATCCTTGCCTTGGCACAAGGTTTTCAACTTTCGTTCTGCAGTAGAGGAAATGTCTGGATCATCATAGATTATGGCCATGGACTTGAAAAACTCCTCAACTGACCTGAGTGCTTCATGCCCTGACTCTAAATTGTACGCCCAGGTTTGAGCGTCTCCTGAGAGTAAGGTTTTAATAAAGACAATTCTCTGTGCCTCAGTCCCTGACAGGTTAGGCCTTAGTTCAAAATATGACATCACACGATTCTTAAAATTCTGAAAGTCAGATCTATGGCCAGAAAACTTCTCTGGTACAGACATTCTGAAAATCTGTAACTGGAGGGGATCGCATTGTATTTACAGTCGTCTGAAGGACCTGTAGTGACCCAGATAAAACTGAGATCTGGGCCTACTGACCATCCATCACTCTGATGAGGTTTTTCACCGAAGTGGTGAGTGTGTCAAGACGACTGCTAAGTGCGTCCATATTGGTTTGGTCTGGCGTTCTGTAACGATCGGTGTCAGCACACAGAGAGAATCTGATTATTGGCGATCTGCAGTATCACCAAGAATGCAGATATATACCTGATTATTGATGATCTGCAGTATCACCGATAATCAGATATATTGCTAACCTCTGGACACCTGAAGTGTGTGAGTGTTTTGGTGCAACAGTAGAAATTGGACCACCGGGGTAGCAAGTGGTCCAATAAGTAGAGACAGACTCTACTGCAGACAAAGACTCCAGGGAAAGGAGTCCTGGACTGGTTTAGCAGCAGTGCCCCCTCTGAGAGGTATAGGGCCCCAGCAGGGAGGCTGAGCACCCAAGAGGTGGGTGACAGCCAGATAGGTCGGGCAACAGGTAATCAGAATTGCAAGGTTCCCGAATCAGAGATCAAAGGAGTGGTCAGGAAAGCAATACGTCATAACAGATATCAGAACAAGTCCTAGTCTGAGGTGTGAGGGCCGTGATCTCAACACCCTGGAACTATGCTAGAGAATAACACAGATGATATACAGTATTCCTAGTCTGGAGTGTGAGGGCCGTGATCTCAACACTCTGGAACTATGCTAGAGAATAACACAGATGATATACAGTATTCCTAGTCTGAGGTGTGAGGGCCGTGATCTCAACACCCTGGAACTATGCTAGAGAATAACACAGATGATATACAGTATTCCTAGTCTGGAGTGTGAGGGCCGTGATCTCAACACTCTGGAACTATGCTAGAGAATAACACAGATAATATACAGTATTCCTAGTCTGAGGTGTGAGGGCCGTGATCTCAACACCCTGGAACTATGCTAGAGAATAACACAGATGATATACAGTAACTGGCTAAGTATGGATTCCCAGGTCCTCCTGGTTCCACCATACTGAACGATCTGACTAAGGTCTGAGTGCTAACACATAAGCATTCGCAACGCCATACAACCAGCAACTGAACAGCAGGAGATATATATAGTAAAGAGCTCCCCAGCGCCGCCCAGCTCCCATCAACCAATCCCTGAGTGAGCAGGAATCAGCTGACCGCCCTGATCAGCTGATCTTCCTCCTATTGGTATGAAGAGCCTGTCTTGCAGCGCGCGCGCGCGTAGCTCTCCACCTGTGTGCACTACTAGGTCCAGACAACCCAGACACATGTTGCTGCAGGGAAACCGCTGCACTGGACGCGGAATCCGCCGCCTTACCATCAGTACATGCGGCGGCCCCCACACCATTCTTCCCATGTGCACTATTAGTTCCAGATAACCCAGCCGCATGCTGACGCGGACAGACCGCCGCATCAGACGCGGAATCAGCCGCCTTACTGCCAGAACACGCGGCGGCTTTTCCGCTATTCATCACAACATGGTATTTATACTGCAAGCCTTCAAAGGAGGCAGCTAGGCAATTTGCATGACAAGTGTATGCAAATTCCTCAGCAGCAGAGCAGGTCTGAAACTTGCAAAGTGAAGACAGGTCTCTTTTCCAGAGACCTGCAGCCCACAGACTTAAGGAATGGTCAAACAGCTGTCTGCCTGTGCAGACAGCTGAGCAGATCATTACAGTACCCCCCCCCCCCTCCCCCTCTAGAGACGGCTTCCAGACGTCTCTCAAAACCAATATTAGCAAAAAAAACTCTGACTGAAGACTCATGAAGGTCGGGACAGCCCGACAAGGCCAGATTCCAGAGTCAATCCCCCCGAAACCGACCCCGCGGGAAGCAGAAGCCACCGAAACATGCCCATCAGTACTACAAGTCTCAGCGTAACACCCATCAGAACTGTGAACGCCAGAGAAGCACCCATCGACACCCTCTGAGCCATGCCCGCCACCTTCCAGGGACCGTCCAAAAATACCAAACCTGCCACAATACCTATTTGAAGTTTCCCTTTCCACATAGAAACCACTGTTGATCTCATCCAGGGTACCAGGAAATATTTCTCCCAAAACACTTTGAAGCTCCGCAGAGATCCCAAGAGGGCAGAACGATCACCAGGCTCACATGGAGAACTATCAAGAACCAATATGGAACCAATGACAATTCCGGATTTAGGATTACTTGGACAAGCATCAAGATCAGGGCTTTCAGGGACCACTTCTGGGCATGCAGGCAGGCAGGCAACATCAGAACATGTTTCCACCGAGGAAGCATCTGAGCATGCTTGCAACCGAGACTCACTTGGGCTTTCTGGGTCACAGAGCGCATCGGGGTACACTAGCACAAGAGAAACCTCAGGACACTTCAAAGAACTGCCAACCTCAGAGTCCGTCACGACAAGATCAACACCAAAACCGGGCAGAGAATCATCACGAGTAGTGGTCACAAGAAGTGTTGGCGAACAGTGTTCGCCACTGTTCGGGTTCTGCAGAACATCACCCTGTATGGCCGAACTAAGAGCGCATGGCCGAACGTTCCCCGAACGTTCGGCTAGCGCTGTGATTGGCCGAATGGGTCACGTGGTTCGGACCCGAACGCGCTCTGATTGGCCGAACGGGTCACGTGGTTCGGGTAAATAAATACCCGATCCACGTCATTTCTCCGCCATTTGTCTGTGGGTTTAGCTTTGGGTAGGCAGGCAGGGTAGTTCTCTCTCCAGGCAGGCTAGCCAGGGTCCCCCCAGTCATTGTGTCGCTGTGCTGGGAACAGTAGTACACCGCTCACCCACACTATATAGCATTGTGTTTACTGCCACTCTGTGAACACCGCTCACCCACCACTGTATAGCATTGTGTTTACTGCCACTCTGTGTCTCTGCTGGGAACAGTAGTACACCGCTCACCCGCCACTGTATAGCATTGTGCTCTGTGTCGCTGCTGGGAATAGTAGTACACCGCTCACCCACCACTGTATAGCTTTGTGCTCTGTGTCGCTGCTGGGAATAGTAGTACACCGCTCACCCACCACTGTATAGCATTGTGCTCTGTGTCGCTGCTGGGAATAGTAGTAGACCACTCACCCACCACTGTATAGCATTGTGCTCTGTGTCGCTGCTGGGAACAGAAGTACACCGCTCACCCACCACTGTATAGCATTGTGCTCTGGTCGCTGCTGGGAATAGTAGTTTACCGCTCACCCACCACTGTATAGCATTGTGCTCTGGTCGCTGCTGGGAATAGTAGTACACCGCTCACCCACCACTATATAGCATTTCTGTACTGCCACTGTACTGCTGCCAGTTAGCGTGTACTTTAAGGATAAGTGAAATGAAGAAGAAATCCTGTGAAAGAGGGAGGGGCAAGGGAAGAGGTGTTTCCCCTGATGGTTCACGTACAGGCCACAGTGGAGCCCCGAAGAAAACCCACTCAATACCGCCCATGTTGTCCAGGAAATCAACCCTCACAAATCCAAAAGAACAGGACCAGATAATTAATTGGATGACCTCTCAAGCGTCCAGCAGTGGGTTAAGCAGCACCAGCACATCACGCACGAGGTCCGAGTCCTCAGCCAGTTACAAGGAGCCAGTGGGCACAAAGCTGACACAACCGGCAGCGACACCACGCACACAACTGCCAAATAACCAGTCTGAAGAATTTCCTCAGGACACAATGGGGTATTCGCAGGAGCTATTCCCAGCCCAACAAACTTCCACCTTTCAAAGGTCAATGGAACAGCCAGAAATGTTGTGCCCGGATTCACAACCATTTACTGTGGGAAATGCACCGCGCACTGAAATGCAAGGCGAGTCCGAGGACTTTGAAACCAAAATCCCAGAGCAAGTTGGGCAGGAGGGGTTTCAATTGCAGGAGGTCGGCCGAGAAGATCTGGAAGACGACGTTGGAGTGAGCTGCGCAGAGGTTTTTCTGGGGAGCTCTACTCCACGGCGGCGGCCCACAATCACATATGACAAGTTTGAGGAGATGGAAGAAGAGGGTTTGGACAATGTGGACAGAGACCCAGATTTTGTATGTGAAGGAGAACATCGCCGTCGTAGCAGCACAGATGAGTCTGTTGAAGAACCCACTGCTGCACGAGTTCGCCTTGTGCCACAAGGTAGGCGGCACGAAATTTCAGGCACCACAAGCGTGGAAGTTCAAGTGAGACGCAAAAGAGGCGCAAACAGAAATCGCCAGCAAGGCAGGTACTCCAAAGTCTGGCCTTTCTTTGAAGACTGCAGTGAGGATGGTACCATGGTGATTTGCAAGGTGTGCAAGACCCGCCTGAGCAGGGGGAAAAATATTAACAACGTCTCCACCACCAGCATGACCTGCCACATGGTATCCAAACATCCCACTCTGTGGGCAAACGCGGCAGGACAGGGTACCAGCAACACTGCCTCCCTTGGGGTCACCAGACTCACCACCAGACCCTCCTCAGCAGCAGCAGTAGCCCAGCCATTGCATGGTTCACAACAACATTCACAAACATCAGACGACGCTGACACTGTCACTTTCCGGAATAGTGCTCTTGAGATCTCCCAGTCTTCATCAAACACAACAACCAACAGCCCTTCAGTGTGCAGCCCTACGGTTCAGTTGTCTGTCTCGGAGATGTTTGAGCGCAAGAGGAAATTGCCAGCAAATGACCCCCGGGCCATGGCACTAACAGCCAGCATAGCCAAGCTTCTGGCCTGCGAAATGCTGCCATATCGAGTGGTGGAGACAAACAGCTTCAAGGGCATGATGTCAGTGGCCATCCCACGTTACGTGGTTCCCAGCCGCTACCACTTTGTGCGCTCTGCAGTGCCTGAGTTGCATGAGCACGTGGTCAGCAAAATAACCTGAAGCTTGAAGAATGCCGTTGCCTGCAAGGTTCACCTCACCACTGACACCTGGACGAGTGCGTTCGGCCAGGGTCGATACATCTCCCTTACCGCGCACTGGGTGAACCTTGTGGAGCCTGGCAGCGATTCCTCACCTGCTACTGCACGGGTGTTGCCCACGCCGCAAACAGCTGCACCGCCGTCCCTCCCACTGGATAACAACAGCAGCACCTACCTCTCTGACTCCTTCTCCTCCAACGAATCTCAAAGCTGTACCTCATCCGGAAACGCTAACCCAGCAGCAGTAGGATCGTGGAAGCAGTGCAGCACAGCTGTTGGCATGCGTCAGCAAGCGTTGCTGAAGCTGATCTGCCTTGGGGATAAGCAGCACACAGGGGAGGAAATTTGGAGGGGAATAAAGGAACAGACGGATTTGTGGCTGGCACCGCTGGACCTGAAACCGGGCATGGTTGTGTGTGATAATGGGAGTAATCTTATTCGCGCTTTAAGGTTGGCTAAGCTGACACACATCCCTTGCCTGGCGCACGTGATGAACCTAGTAGTTCAGCGGTTCCTGAGGACATACCCAGGCGTGGCCGATCTTCTGTTGAAGGTGCGACGAGTGGCCAAACATTGTAGAAATTCCAGTACTGCTTCGGGGGCACTCGCCAAGATGCAGGAGTGCTTCAATCTCCCCCACCATCACTTGCTGTGTGATGTCCCTACGCGCTGGAATTCTACGCTGCACATGCTAGCCCGCTTTTGCGAGCAGAAGAGTGCAGTGGTCCAGTACATGACGGCGCAGTACCGAGGCGCATCCGGACAGCTGCCAAGCTTCTGTGGATCCGATTGGGCCAACATGTTGGACCTCTGCCAAGTCCTCCAAAATTTTGAGCAATCCACGTTGCTTGTGAGCAGTGACAACTCTTCAGTCAGCATTACCATACCACTGCTGTGTTTACTGAAGAAGTCAATGTTGAAAATCAAGGAAACAGCTGTCATGATGCAACTGGGGGAATCTGAAGGAGAAAACGATCAGCGTGATGGTACCAACATCAGGCCATCTGCCTCAGGAAACGCTGGCCCCAGCAGCTATGATGAAGAAGAGGAGGAGGAACAGCTGGAGTTGGAGCAGGAATTTCATGCCACCACTGACGAGGGCCAGAG
The DNA here is from genome assembly GCF_040937935.1 of Hyperolius riggenbachi. Lineage (NCBI taxonomy): Eukaryota > Metazoa > Chordata > Amphibia > Anura > Hyperoliidae > Hyperolius > Hyperolius riggenbachi. The sequence goes on along the minus strand of NW_027152353.1, from coordinate 81,206 downwards.
CGGTGCACGTTGGACTTCCACAATTCAGCGCGAATGGTCAGCAGAAGCAGACCAGGAAGAAGGTGACGACTATGATGCATCACAGCTATCACAACGCTCACAAGAGGATGATGAGGATTCTGGCAGGACTCTGGCACACATGGCTCAATTCGTGCTAGACTGCATTGAACACGACCCACGCATTGTGCGCATTCTGGACAACACCAATTACTGGGTTTATACCCTTCTGGATCCACGGTACAAACACAATGTTCCAAAACTGCTTGAAGAAAGAGTCAGACAGGTCAAAATGGAAGAATACCAGCAGGCCCTTGTGGAGACTTTAGAGAGGAGATTGACATCCTCCCCCTCCTCTAGCCAGTTGTACGCCGACAGACTGACTTCCGCAAACCCAGGACGACCAGGAGGGCAGCAAACAACACAAGCCGCAGCTAGTGCCCAAAAGGGAATGGTATCGGCAGTGTCCTTGGAGTGGGAAAATTTTCTGACACCCATGCAGCAGCCCACAGAACAGTAAGCGTGCAGATCCACCTCCAACACCGATCGCCTGGATAAGATGGTCAAGGATTACATGTCAGATGGCGTAGCTGTGTTGAACAATCCATCTGCACCCTTCAACCATTGGGTATCGAAGCTAGACACCTGGCACGAACTGGCAATGTACGCAATAGAGGTGCTGGCTTGCCCGGCAGCCAGCATTATGTCGGAGCGCTGTTTCAGTGCTGCCGGAGGCATCGTCACAGATCGGCGTATCCGCCTCTCCACAGAAAATGCAGACCGTCTGACTCAAATTAAAATGAATCAATCCTGGATTGGAAACGACTACGCAACACTCCCGGACCCCAACCAAGTAACATGAACAATGAACATCTGTGATGGGTTAGCGTTTCCGGCCCCTGTTTATTGAACCTCTCATCTGTATTACATTTATAACTGCATGGCGACAAAATGCATTGCTATCCGCACGCTTCTTGTCCTCATGCAAGGCCTGGGTTGTGCCTGAAAGTGTGGCCTTCTCCTCCTGCACCTCCTCCTGTTCCATCACGTGTGCTGCTGCTGGGTTAGCGTTGCCGGTCCCTTTTTACGGAACCTCTTATCTGTATTACATTTATGACTGCATGGCGACAAAATGCATTGCTATCCGCACGCTTCTTGTCCTCATGCAAGGCCTGGGTTGTTGTGTCTCAAAGCGTGGCCTTCTCCTCCTGCGCCGCCCTCCTCCTGTTCCATCACGTGTGCTGCTGCTGGGTTAGCGTTACCGGTCCCTTTTCCTGGAACCTCTTATCTGTATTACATTTATGACTGCATGGCGACAAAAAGCATGTTACCTGTGCAAAGAAAAATGACATTTTCCGCATTTAAAAGACATTTTTTCCTTTGAAACTTTACAATCAATTTTCTCAAAAACTATAAGCTCTTTTTCAAATATTTTTTTTCCTCTTGTACCCACTCCCAAGGTGCACATACCCTGCAAATTTGGGGTATGTAGCATGTAAGGAAGCTTTACAAAGCACAAAAGTTCGGGTCCCCATTGACTTCCATTATGTTCGGAGTTCGGCGCGAACACCCGAACATCGCGGCCATGTTCGGCGAACGTTCGCGAACCCGAACATCCAGGTGTTCGTCCAACACTACTCACTGCATATAACTACATTTGTTGAGTGAACTCACCTCTCTGCATATAACTACCTTTGTGTTGAGTGAACTCACCTCAGTGCATATAACTACCTTTTGTGTTCGGTGAACTCACCTCACTGCATATAACTACCTTTGTGTTGAGTGAACTCACCTCAGTGCATATAACTACCTTTTGTGTTCAGTGAACCCACCTCACTGCATATAACTATCTTTGTTGAGTGAACTCACCTCTCTGCATATAACTACCTTTGTGTTGAGTGAACTCACCTCACTGCATATAACTACCTTTTGTGTTCAGTGAACTCACCTCATTGCATATAACTACCTTTGTGTTGAGTGAACTCACCTCACTGCATATAACTACCTTTTGTGTTTAGTGAACTCACCTCACTGCATATAACTACCTTTGGGTTGAGTGAACCCACCTCACTGCATATACCTAGCATCCCCCCGAGATGGACAAAATGGACAAACCAGGTAGAGGAAGAGGTAGAGGCAGACCCAGAGGAAGGCCACCTGGCACCGGCAGGTCTGTGTGAGGTGGTGTTGCTGTGATTTCGTGCGGACCTGGCCCAAAGTACAGTGCTCATTAGAAGGCACGTGCCATCACTTCCCAAAATTGTGAGGACGTGCTTGAGTATTTAATGCAGAACACCTCATCTCCTGCAGCCACCAGTGCTACAACAAGCACCACATCCACTGCATTTGACACTTCGCAGGAGTTATTCGGTGTAGAAAGCACTGATTCACAGCCAATACTGCTAAAACAAGATGAGGGCGCTAAGCAAGTTACCCCACCTCATACGTCTGAGTTAGGTGGCGATAGTATGGACGTAACGTGTGAGGAGGGTGATGATGAAGCACCTGATGTTGGTGCAGTTGTGAAGGTGTCTGAGGAAAGCGAAGCTGGGCAGGAGGATTATGACGACGAATATATGGATGCCACGTATGTTCCCAATACAGGAGATGACCAGGGGGACAGTTCAGAGGGGGAGCCAGAGAGGAGTAGGAGGAGAAGAGTCCATGAAAGAAGCAGAGGGAGCTCGTCCTCAGAAACAGCTGGGGGCAGTGTCCGGTGCCATGTATCGTCAGCTATGGACAGGCAGCCAACATGCCCTTCAAGGTCAGCTGCTGATGCCACCGTAGTGCCATCTCCCCAGGGGGCTCAGCAGTTTGGAAATTTTTTTAACATGTGTACCTCAGATCAGAGCAAAGCCATCTGTTCTCTCTGCCTCCAAAAATTGAGCCGTGGAAAGGCCAACACTCATGTAGGGACAAGTGCCTTACGAAGGCACCTGGAGAAAAGGCACAAACAGCAATGGGAAGAACACCTGAGGAAAAGCAGCACCCAAAAGACAAGCCACCCTCCTTCTCCTCTTCCTCCTTCAGGTGCATCGTCTTCATCCCCTTTCTCCCTTGCACCTTCACAGCCACCCTCCTCCACAACGCCTCTGCCCTTGAGCGGTTCCTGCTCCTCTGCCCACAGCAGTAGCCAGGTGTCCGTGAAGGAAGTCTTTGAGTGGAAGAAACCCATTTCTGCAAGTCACCCTCTTGCCTGGCGTCTGACAGCTGGCGTGGCGGAACTATTAGCTCGCCAGCTATTACCATACAAGCTGGTGGAGTCAGAGGCTTTCCGTAAATTTGTGGCCATTGGGACACCGCAGTGGAAGATACCAGGCCGCAATTATTTTTCACAAAAGGCCATACCCAAACTGTACCGTGCAGTTGAGAGGCAAGTGGTGTCATCTCTTGCGAAGAGTGTTGGGTCAAGGGTCCACCTGACCATGGATGCCTGGTCTGCTAAGCATGGGCAGGGCCACTACATTACGTACACAGCCCATTGGGTCAACTTGGTGACCGATGACAAGCAGGGAGTACGTGGCTGCGCAGCGGACCAACTTGTGACACCTCCACGTCTTGCAGGCAGGCCTCCTGCCACCTCCTCTCCTTCTCCTCCTGCTACATCCTCTTTGCTGTCATCCTCCTCCTCCTCCTTCGCTGAGTGACAGTTCAACTCTAGCGGTGCTGCCATCTCTTCCTCTCCAGCTACACAGCCCCATCTCCCCAGAGCCTACGCTGCATGCGAGGTACGACGGTGTCACGCCATCTTAGACATGTCTTGCCTCAAAGCGGAGAGTCACACTGGACCAGCTCTCCTGGCTGCTCTTAACAAAGAGGTAGAGCAATGGCTGACCCCGCACCAGCTGGAGATTGGCAACGTGGTGTGTGACAACGGCAGCAATCTCCTTTCCGCGTTGAATTTGGGAAAGCTGACACATGTACCCTGCATGTTATATGCGCTGAATCTGGTCGTGCAAAGATTTGTGTCAAAGTACCCAGGCTTAGAGGACGTCCTGAAGCAGGCCAGGAAGTTGTGTGGGTATTTCAGGTGCTCTTACACGGCCATGGCACGCTTTGCGGACATTCAGCGGAGAAACAACTTGCCGGTGAGACGCCTCATTTGTGATAGCCCGACCCACTGGAATTCCACCCTGCTCATGTTCTCTCACCTGCTAGACCAGGAGAAAGCCGTCACCCAGTACCTGTATAATTACAGTAGAAGGACACAATCTGGGAAGATGGGGATGTTGTGGCCCAACAACTGGACACTGATGCGAAATGCATGCAGGACCATGAAGCCATTTGAGGAGGTGACCAACCTGGTGAGTCATGCTAAAGGCACCATCAGCGACTTGATCCCCTACGCTTATTTCCTGGAGCGTGCCATGCGTCGAGTGGTGGATGAAGCTGTGGAGGAGCGTGAACAGGAACAGTTACAGCTGGAGGAGTCGTGGGAGCGATTTTCATCCGAACCAGATGTTTCCTCGACACCTGCGGCAGAGGGGGGAGGAGGAGGAGTTGTGTGGGGAAGGAGAGGAGTCAGACTCGGATGAGGAAGGTGTTTCTGTGGAGGAGGAAGAGGCAGCGGCAGAAGATCAACCGAAGCAGCCGTCACAGGGGACTTCTGCTGCTCCACGTTCCCGTGGTATTGTTCGTGGCTGAGGGGAGGAAGAGGACTTGCGTGACGTCACTGAGGAAGAGCAAGAGGAGATGGAGAGTACGTCTGGATCCAACTTTGTGCAGATGACCTCTTTCATGTTGTCAAGCCTGTTGAGGGACCACCGTATCAAAAAACCCAAGGGGAATGACCTGTACTTGGTGGCCACGCTACTAGACCCTCGGTACAGGCACAAAGTTGCGGACCTGTTACCAACTCAATAGAAGGCGGAAAGGATGCAGCATTTGCAGAACAAGCTGGCAATTATGCTGTACAATGCTTTTAAGGATGATGTGACAGTACAACGCAATCAAGGTACCACTGGCAGTAATCCTCCTCCTCCCAAGTCCACGCAGGCAAGGACAGGATGCTCCAGCGATCTCGGGGTGATGTCGGACATGTCGACATTCTTTAGTCCAACGCCTCGCTGTAGCCCTTCCGGATCCACCCTCCACCAACGCCTGGACCGGCAGGTAGCCGACTACCTGGCCTTAACTGTGGATGTAGACACTGCGAGCAGCGACGATTAACCCTTGGTCTACTGTGTGCGCAGGCTTGACCTGTGGCCAGAGCTGTCCCAATTTGCCATCCAACTGCTCTCTTGCCCTGCCGCAAGCGTCCTGTCAGAAAGGACCTTCAGTGCAGCTGGAGGCATTGTCACCGAGAAGAGAAGTCGCTTAAGTCACAACAGTGTTCAGTACCTCACCTCTATCAAAATCAATGAGGCATGGATCCCGGAGGGCTACTGCACGACCGAAGACTAAGTCAGTCCCCACACACAGCATCTCTGCCTGCAGGCCGCTTGACTGCCTTCTCCGCCACCACCAACAGGGTCCATGACTCTATGCGGATTCCAGAATTTTTAAGGCCGCTGCTTGCAGAGGCCGCTATACTAATTTTTATGGTGCGTGGACATGCCTGCCTAATTTTTCTGGCTGCACTGCGGGCGGCTGCAACAAAAAAAAAAAGACATGTACATGTGCCCATCCCCCTTCGTGATCATTACCTTGCCTAGGTGAAGGGGCTTGCGTATCACAATGAAGCAATGACCGCCGGCTATATGAGTGTCTCGGGTGGGGGTGGCACACCAAACATAATAAGGTCGTTGTTTCATTGTGGTCAGACCAAATTTGATCAGCTGGACAGTCACTGTTCTGTCATTCAGCTACATCAGCCGGGCGACCATATGGGCTGTAAAGCCACCATTACCTGCACTCTCATCATGGTGCGCATCAGTCCAGCACGGCCGTCACTACACAAACGGCTGTTGGCAGTCACTGCATACCTTTCACTGCATCTGTGACTGCACATTGTATTATACCTGGCAGTCAGTGCATACCTTGCACTTGAATGGATGGCAGACTTTCCCTCCATAACTGATTCTCGTGAAAGGAAAGTGGTGTCATCTTTGTCCGCCATAACAGATTCTCGTTAAAGGATTTGAAGTGAATTTGTTTCAAAAACAGCAGGTCCTCCCGAGTCATGTATTGTTATTTTTGGTCACTACCTCGGGGCGGGCATGCCATGCCTGCTGCCTTCCTTGCCTGGATGTGTGGTGGTAGCCGTTTCTTAGGCTCCAACTCCGGAACGGAATAGAAACCAGATTCCCCGGCCATTACCCGTGGTCAGTCATCATGATACTGAGACTATAGTACCATCTACAGTTTCACACAATTGAAAAAATGGCAGACTTGCCCTCCATAAAACATTCTTGGCAAATGCTTTCGACTTGGTTTGTCTTCTGCTGGGTCATGGGTCCATCTGACCACAGATGCCTGGTCTGCAAAGCATGGTCAGGGCAGGTACAGCATGGGTCTCAGCAGGCTCTCACTTTGGACCGGAATCGAACCTTGATTCCCCGGCCATTACCCGTGGTGACAATGGCAGACTTGCCCTCCATAACTGATTCTCGTTAAAGGATTTAAAGTCAATTCATTTCAAAAACAGCAGGGCCTCCCGAGTCCCGTATTGTTATTTTTGGTCACTACCTCGGGGTAGTGACCAATGCCTGCTGCCCTCCTTGCAATGGATGTGTGGTGGTAGCCGAACGTTTGTTAGGCTACAACTCCGGACCGGAATCACACCAGGAAGGGTTCCCCCCGCCATTACCCTTGGTCACAATGGCAGACTTGCCCTCCATAATAGATTCTCGTTGCAGGTACTGAACAGCAAGTAGAAAATGTAATGTAAAAAAAATAGATGTAAGCTTTAACAATGCTAGAGAAAGAACCATCGAAAGTTGATAAGGCAGACAGACATTAGTTAACCAGACATCACTGAGTGAGGAAGAGCAATCCTCGCAATTGTGCGCAGTAGTCCAGCACGGCCGTCACTACACAAACAGCTGTTTGCGGTGCGTTACACAGTGAGTTTGGTGTGTCAGTGTGAAGCAGTACACTAATTACACTACCTGATTGATGTATACACATGCAAGATGTTTTAAAGCACTTTAGGCCTGCAATTTAGCATTCAATGTGATTTCTGCCCATAAAACGCTGCTTTGCGTCAAATCCAGATGTTTTCCTGGGACTTTTGGCATGTATCCCACTCCGCCACCTGGGGGTCCAGGTGTTAAACCCCTTGAAACATGATTTCCATCACTTTTCTGGCCAGCATAAGTGTTTCTAGTTTTCCAAGTTCGCCTCCTCATTAAAGTCTATTGGGGTTCGCAAACTTTTCCGCGAACCGAACCTTCCGCGGAGGTTCGCGAACAATGTTCGCAGAACCGAAAATTGGAGGTTCGCGACATCTCTAGTTAAGAACGCTCAGCGCTGCTTTTGCGCTGAGCAAACTTTGTTAAGTGTCGTGGTTGCTCGGAGCTACGCCTGCTCTGTGCGCCACATCTCCTGCTGGAGTCAGTCCTCTCCTCCACCAGTGCGTTCGCACTATACCCTGAGATTCTTAGTTTTATGCCTTGCTTGCATCTTGTGTGTGTGTGTGTTTCCTTTACGTCAGAGTGTGCATTGCACGCTGACTGTAGAGGATACACCGCCAAGCGTTACACTTTCGTGTTAGTATTGTGATCATCAAAATGATCAAAAGAGTAACAGCGGTCATGTTCACGTTTAGCACTGGAGATCTGAATTTTAATGTTTGACAATTTTTGTTGCTCATATTTAATAATCAATTTCATTAAGAGAATAGAACAATCCGTTAACTCTTGATTCCATGCTACAACAAAACGATCTGAGTAAATAGTTGTTGGTATTTTCTTAATGCACAATCCCCTAGGGATCATACCCTCTGCTACATAGTGTTTTAGAGTGGTAATATCCCACCCAGGGGAGCAGCTAAGGTTTTTGTGGCCCCAAGCGGACTGCAGCAAGAGGCCCTAGGCGAAAATGGGCGTGGCTATGCCACAATAAAGTGGGCATGGTCATGACATGTGGGTGGAGCGGGAGGGGGGACTGGGGGCGGGGCGTTATGGGCATGGGGGTGTTCGCTGCGCGGTATGCGGGCCGAAAAATGGGAGTGGCCATGACATTGTATGGGCAGAGCGTAACCGTAACCCCAAAGCAGCAAATATAGCCAACTATGACCATTAAATAATAAATGCAGCAACAGTTACCCCAGACACCAGAAAATAAACGCATTGTGGGCAACATGTCAGCAGAAAATAAACGCAATTCGGGCAACATTTCAGCAGAAAACAAAAGCAATTCGGACCACATTTCAGCAGAAAACCAACGCAATTCGGGCCACATTTCAGTTGAAAACAATTGACAGAGCCCCGCTCTGCCTGTGTTATGATAGTGTACCGTTGACCGTTCCACTGCGGTGAGAGTCTCCCGAGTGCAGAGTCTAAGTGACCACGGGTCTTCACCAGAGCACCGCAGGAGGGGGTGATGGGCCGCAACCCCTAGTGGGCTACGGACTACTTAGCTGCCTAGCGCCCACCAGGTTGCACCCAGGAAGGACTCCAACAGTGGTCAGGAGAACAGATGACACCTCGATGTGGAGGATGGATGATTGAATGAGGATCCAGTAGTACTGAGGGATTAGAGATCCAGGGTAACTGTATAATTTCAATATATTATAGTGACTGCTCGTGGACTTATCCAATCAATAATAAACCTTTAATCAGTACAAAATTCCACATAATAGGATCCACAATACCTAAAAACACTTAAAGGGTAACTGTGACAGAGGAATCCAGGTCCGGATAGTAGCTGAGATCACGGCAGGCGGCAAAGGTTCAGATCCGGTAACAAGCTGAGGTCAGGGCAGGCGGCAAAGGTTCAGGTCCGGTAACAAGCTGAGGTCAGGGCAGGCGGCAAAGGTTCAGGTCCGGTAACAAGCTGAGGTCAGGGCAGGCGGCAATCCAGGAGAGTCAGAGACGAGCCAAGGGTCAAAGCCGGGTAGATCAGATCAGGAGTAGTCTAGAAACAGGCCGGGTCGGTATCAAAGATCAATCAGGAAAACGAGCAGAGCTTCAGGCTTACTCACACACTAGCTGACAGAGGAATCAGCGTAGAGTGCTGTGAGTCATCGCCTTTTATACTGGAGGAGGGCTGGCCTTCCAATTGAATTGCGCGCCACGCATGCGTACTAACAGCCGCCAAGACCAGCACATGCGTACTGTCATCTTGACGCATGCGTACTTTTGTCCGCCAGGAATGGCGCATGCGTACTTTGTTTGCCCACAGTCGCGGCTTGCACTTCCGCCCTTCCTGTCACCGGCAACCACCATGATGACGCGTCAGTACGCGTTCCTTCACACGGACCACCCGGAAGTGCTGACTCCCGATGGGGCACGGAGTACCGTGCGTCCTGCATTGGTAAGGCCCATCTGGACTGCGGATCACCGGAGGATGACGAGGCCATTAAACCACCCACTTGTGGTAAGATTTCTGCGTGATCCTGACAGCCTGACTGCCAGCGCGGGAGATTGGAGCCTGGAGGAGCAAGAAGTCCGGGGGAGCTGCGCGCCAGAGGCCGGCAGGAAGAGAAGATTTCTGTCAGGTGAGTACATTCTTTTTCTTTTTGCTGACATGTGGCTCAAGTTGGGTTTATTATCTGCTGACATGTGGCCCAAATTGCGTTTATTATCTGCTGACATGTGGCTTAAGATTAGACACACTCGTCTTTTCTGCCTTCTATGTAAAATTGACATAAACTCAAGCAAGCAAAGCTCAAAAGGCTCCATCTGGAAGGCCAAAAGCAGAGAAGTGAAAATTATCACCTACCAATTGTATGTAAGAGAGAAAAGAGGCGCCAAAAGGATAAAAGGGGTTTTAAAGGAGCTTAAAAGCCAAAAATGTGGTAATTAGAGGAGGCAGTGGTGGACTTACCTCCTCCAAGCAGACACAACACGACTGTACAATCAGTCTATTTATTAACGAACTCCAGATAAAACAAAGCAACGCGTTTCACGGGTCAGCGCCCGCTTCCTCAGGCAATAGAAAAAGGAGTTACAGCATCTAGCAAAACAAACAACACTCGGTGTTGTATCCACCCTGGGTGGAGGGTTGCAACCCTTTTCTACTATCTACAGAGAGCGACTTTTTTTTCCTGAGTGGGGTCAGGATAAGCTCCCCACCTGCCTTTACAGTGGTTGCCTATTGGTGACCCATGTTTGTGAGTATAACAACTATTACTCTTTGTCATTATCCCCTTTGTCAATACAATACTAGCCGCACCCAGGCTATGCATATACATAGGTTAGGATTTAGTTAGTGTTAGGCCCCTCCCATGGAGGATCGACTTCTTCGCAGTGGGAGGGACGAGTACTTAATAGGTTGCATGCAAGCTGTTACAGGAAACCAACATCCTCCTCCAGTGGTAGACAGGTCATGTGTATGCTCGGTGTGTATTCGACCCCACAAGTGGGGCTTGCACTCTTTTGCAGGTAGGCACTTGCCTGTTTTTAAGTAGCGCTGTTCATTTCCTTGCTACGTACTAATTTAATTCGTTTTTGGTCAGCTGCTCCCACTTAACAGCCATGCTTTTAGTGTATACTAGCTGATTGCCCGGCGTTGCCCGGGTATGTATTTGGCTGGTGTTGGTTCCGCCTACTTTTTCTAACCCTAACACACAATTACTCACTGACCAAGTTTGTGAGCTTTGCGGTCTTTGGTATCAATAATCTGCATTGAAATGAAACAAATCTGATTGGGTGTGTGTGGCTCCACCCCCTTTTCTGAATTTGAACCCCAGTCACCCAATAACCAACTGTACCAGGTTTGAGGCCTGTGCCATTAACAGTTGAAGAATGGTAGCAATTAAATATTCCCCTTGAAAAGCAACAGGTGAAGTTTGATTCACTTTTGTAGGCTCCACCCACTTTTCTGAATATTAATCCCAGTCACCCAGTGATCAACTGTGCAAAGTTTAAAAACCCTGCCATTAACAGAATGGCTGCAGTGTACATTCTCCCAGTGAAATTTGTATTTGTCTCCACCCACTGATGACCCGGCGTTGCCCGGGTATGCAGGGCCGGATTTAGCATTTGCCTACAGGCGCCTGATGATAGAAAGGCGGCTCACTCTGCTCCTCAAGTGCCTTTCTCCACCCTTCCCTATGCAACTTAATTCTGAGGGTACCTCTGGCTACCTAATACAGAGGGTCACCTGTAGCTACACATGACTGGCAAGGGAAGTAAGGGAGAAGCGACAGCTGGGCCAGCCAGCACATTTGCGGTGCATTTCGGCAGCGGTTTGTAGGTTCATGGAGGGAGGGAAGTCTAGGGTACCAAGACATTTGTGCCTATAGGCTCCAGTGACGTAAATCCGAGCCAGCGGGTATGTATTTGACTGGTGTTGGCTCCGCCCACTTTCTAACCCTAACACACAAACACTCAATGACCAAGTTTGTGAGCTTTGGGGTCCTTGGCATCAATAATTTGTATATTCCCATAGAAATTAAACAAATCAGATAGGCTGTTTGTGGCTCCACCCCTCTCCAGCATTTGAACCCCAGTCACCCAATGACCAACTGTAGCAGGTTTGAGGCATCTGCTATTAACAGTGCAAAAATGGCAGCAATTTAAATATTCCACTTGAAAATCAACAGGTGAATTTTGATTGGCTATTATAGGCTCCACCCACTTCCCTGAATATCTCAGTCACTCAGTGACCATCTGGGCAAAGATTGGGAACCCTGAAATAAACAGTGTAAGAAGGGCTGCAGTTTACACTTTCCCAGTGAAAGTAGTTTTTGGCTCCGCCCACTTTTTGTAACCTGGACACAAAGTCACTACTCAATGCCCAAGTTTGTGAGTTTTGGGGTCCTTGGCATCAATCATTTGTATTTTCCCATGAAATGAAACAAATCTGATTCACTGTTTGTGGCTCTGTCCCCTTTTCTGAATTTGAACCTCAGTGACCCAATGACCAACTGTACCAGGTCTGAGGCTTGTGCCATTAACAGTTCAAGAATGGCAGCAATTTTAATATTCTCCTTGAAAAGCGACATGTGATTTTTGATTGGCATTTTAGGCTCCACCCACTTTTCTGATTATTAATCCCAGTCACCCAGTAACCAGCTATGCTAAGTTTGAGAACCCTGCCATTAACAGTGAAGAAGGGCTGCAGTTTACAATTTCCCAGAAAAATCTGTTTTTAACTCCACCCACATTTTGTAACCTTGACACACAGTCACTCAATGACCAAGTTTGTGAGCTTTTGGTTTCCTGGCATCAAAATTGTGCTAATGGAAGCAGCTTATCCAGCAAAGAAATCTGGCTGTTTTTGGCTCCGCCCCTTTACTGAATTTGAACCCCAAATACTTAACGACCGACTGTAGCAGGTTTGAGGCCTCTGCTATTAACAGTGTGAGAATGGCTGCAGTTTCAATATTCCCCTTGAAAATCAATAGGTGAATTTTGATTGGCTCTTGTAGGCTCCACCTACTTTTCCGAATATTAATCCTAGTCACCCAGTGACCAACTGTGTGAAGTTTGAGAACTCTGCCATTAACAGTGTAAGAAAAGCTGCAGTTTACATTTCCCCATGTAAAAAGTTAGTTCTTTTTGGCTCCGCCCACTATTTCTAATTTTGACATACAGTCACTTAATGACCAAGTTTATGAGCTTTGGGGTCTTTGGCATCAATAAGTTGCATTTTACCATTGAAATTAAACAAATCTTATTGGCTGTTTTTGGCCCGCTCCCTTCAGAATTTAAACTTCAGTCTCCCAGTGACTGACTGTAGCAGATGTTAGGCCTCTGCCATTAAGAGTGCATGAATGGCAGCAAAGTAAATATTCCTCTTGAAAATCAAAAGGTGGATTTTGATTGGCTGCTGTAGTCTTCACCCACTTTTCTGAATATTAGTCACAGCCACCCAGTGGCCAACTGTGTCATGTTTGAGAACCCTGGCAATAACAGAATGGCTGAAATCAATCTAACAAATCTGATTGGCTGTTTGTGGCTCCACCCCTTTAGTGAATTTGAACCCCAGTCACCCAATGACTGACTGTATCAGGTTTGAGGCCTCTGCCACTAACAGTGTAAGAATGGTAGCAATGTGAATATTCCCCTTGAAAATGAATAGGTACATTTTGATTGGCTGTTGTAGGCTCCACTCACATTTCTGAATATTCATCCCAGTCACCCAGTGGCCAATTGTGTAAAGTTTGGGAACCCTGCAATGTAAAAAATGTAGTTGTTGGCACCGCCCACTTTTTCTACCTTTGACATGCAGTCACTGAATTATCAAGTTTATCAGCTTTGGGGTCCTTGGTATCAATACTTTGTATATTCCCATTGAAAAATAAACAAATCTGGCTGTTTGTGGCTCCGCCCCCTTTCTGAATTTGGACCCTAGTCACCCAGTGACCAACTGTACCAGGTTTGAGCCATCTGCTTTTAACAGTATTAGAGAATGGTAGCAGATGAAATATTCCCTTTGAAAATCAAAAGGGGAATTTTTATTGGCTGTTGTAGGCTCCACCCACCTTCCAAAATCTTAATCTCAGTTACCCAATGACCAACTGTGCAAAGTTTGAGAACCCTGCCATTAACGGTGTAAGAATGGCTGCCGTTTATATTTTCCCAGTAAAAGTTGATTTGGCTCCGCCCAATTTTTGTAACCTTGACACACAGTCACTCAATGACCAAGTTTGTGAGTTTTCAGGTTCATGGCATCAAAAATGTGGGAATGGAAGCAGTTTATCCACCAAGGAAATCTAATTGGCTGTATGTGGCCCCGCCCCTTTAGTGAATTTGAACCCCAGTCACCCAATGACCGACTGTAGCAAGATTGAAGCCTCTGCCATTAAAAGTGTAAGAATAGCAGCAGTTTAAATATTCCCCTTGAAAATCAATAGGTGAATTTTGATTGGCTGTTGTAGGCTCCACCCATTTTCTTGAATCTTAATCACATTCACCCAGTGACCAACTGTGGCAAGTTTGAGAACCCTGCGATTAACAGTCTAAGAATGGCTGCAGTTTACATTTTCCCATTTAAAATGAACGGCTGAAATTTGATTGGCTGTTTTATGCTCCGCCCACTTTTCCTGGATTTGTAACCTCAGTCACCAAGTGACCCACTGTGCCAAGTCTGGGGACTGTGGCTTGATTACTGTGAGAATGGCAGCCTTTTCCATTTTTTCCATTGACTTGAATGGGTGGAATCTGATTTGCTGTTTGTAGCTCCGCCCAGGTGTGCAGGGGGGCCGCGAGACCCCCAGAACATATCATCCCAGGTAGTAAGGGATCTGTATACCAAGTTTCGTTCAAATCGGTCAAGCCGTTTTCGGGTGATCGCGGCACATACACACACACACACACACACATACATACATACATACATACATACATACATACATACATACATACATACATACATACATACATACATACATACATACATACATACATACATACATACATACATCCGATTTTATATATATAGATGCAGAGCTTCTGTTTGGGTTCAAGGTGCGTTTGTAGTTCCTGGGGGGGCTCAGCGCATCTCTTATGGAGGCCATTCGGAGGCGGCCTGGTGTTGCGCTGATCCACCTTTTGCGCAATTTTCAATTTTCGATTTTACTTGATTAGCCGCACCCAGGCTATGCATATACATAGGTTAGGATTTAGTTAGTGTTAGGCCCCTCCCATGGAGGATCGACTTCTTCGCAGTGGGAGGGACGAGTACTTAATAGGTTGCATGCAAGCTGTTACAGGAAACCAACATCCTCCTCTAGTGGTAGACAGGTCATGTGTATGCTCGGTGTGTATTCGACCCCACAAGTGGGGCTTTCACTCTTTTGCAGGTAGACACTTGCCTGTTTTTAAGTAGCGCTGTTCATTTCCTTGCTATGTACTAATTTAATTCGTTTTTGGTCAGCTGCTCCCACTTAACAGCCATGCTTTTAGTGTATATGCAGAGCTTCTGTTTGGGTTCAAGGTGCGTTTGTAGTTCCTGGGGGGGGCTCAGCGCATCTCTGATGGAGTCCATTCGGAGGCGGCCTGGTGTTGCGCTGATCCACCTTTTGCGCAATTTTCAATTTTCGATTTTACTTGATTAGCCGCACCCAGGCTATGCATATACATAGGTTAGGATTTAGTTAGTGTTAGGCCCCTCCCATGGAGGATCGACTTCTTTGCAGTGGGAGGGACGAGTACTTAATAGGTTGCATGCAAGCTGTTACAGGAAACCAACATCCTCCTCCAGTGGTAGACAGGTCATGTGTATGCTCGGTGTGTATTCGACCCCACAAGTGGGGCTTGCACTCTTTTGCAGGTAGGCACTTGCCTGTTTTTAAAGAGAATCTGTATTGTTAAAATCGCACATAAGTAAACATACCAGTGCGTTAGGGGACATCTCCTATTACCCTCTGTCACAATTTCGCCGCTCCTCGCCGCATTAAAAGTGGTTAAAAACAGTTTTAAAAAGTTTGTTTATAAACAAACAAAATGGCCACCAAAACAGGAAGTAGGTTGATGTACAGTATGTCCACACATAGAAAATACATCCATACACAATCAGGCTGTATACAGAATTCCTTTTGAATCTCAAGAGATCATTGTGTGTTTCTTTCCCCCTGCATCTCTCATGCACTGAAGTTTCAGGCTGCTCTTTTCTTCCTGCAAACAGCTTTGCCCTTGTCTAATTCCTCAGTATGTGAAAGCCCAGCCAGCTCAGAGGACGATTTATCCAGCTTGTAAAAGATAAGAGAGAAGAATGAAGCTGCCCTAATCTAAATAATACACAGGCAGTGTGCATAGACGGGCCTGGAAGGGGGAGTTCATAGCAGAACCACAACACTGAAGAACTTGGCAGCCTTCCAGACACAGGCCGACAAGTCTGACAGGGGAAAGATACATTAATTTATTACAGAGACTGTGATAGCAGAAAGTGCTGCAGTAAGCCAGAACACATTAGAATAGCTTTTGGAACTTGTAGGATGATAAAAAACAGGATGCAATTTTTGTTACGGAGCCTCTTTAAGTAGCGCTGTTCATTTCCTTGCTATGTACTAATTTAATTCGTTTTTGGTCAGCTGCTCCCACTTAACAGCCATGCTTTTAGTGTATATGCAGAGCTTCTGTTTGGGTTCAAGGTGCGTTTGTAGTTCCTGGGGGGGCTCAGCGCATCTCTGATGGAGGCCATTCGGAGGCAGCCTGGTGTTGCGCTGATCCACCTTTTGCGCAATTTAAAATTTTCGATTTTACTTGATAAGCCGCACCCAGGCTATGCATATACATAGGTTAGGATTTAGTTAGTGTTAGGCCCCTCCCATGGAGGATCGACTTCTTCGCAGTGGGAGGGACGAGTACTTAATAGGTTGCATGCAAGCTGTTACAGGAAACCAACATCCTCCTCCAGTGGTAGACAGGTCATGTGTATGCTCGGTGTGTATTCGACCCCACAAGTGGGGCTTACACTCTTTTGCAGGTAGGCACTTGCCTGTTTTTAAGTAGCGCTGTTCATTTCCTTGCTATGTACTAATTTAATTCGTTTTTGGTCAGCTGCTCCCACTTAACAGCCATGCTTTTAGTGTATATGCAGAGCTTCTGTTTGGGTTCAAGGTGCGTTTGTAGTTCCTGGGGGGGCTCAGCGCATCTCTGATGGAGGCCATTCGGAGGCGGCCTGGTGTTGCGCTGATCCACCTTTTGCGCAATACATACTACACTATTGGGGCTCTTGGTGTTCCTCTGTTTACCTACCAATTGTAGGTGATAAAAAAATCCTTAAAGGGAAGGTTCAGGGAGGGGATTAAAAAAAATAACAATAAATTTCCACTTACCTGGGGCTTCCTCCAGCCCGTGGCAGGCAGGAGGTGCCCTCGCCGCCGCTTCGCAGGCTCCCGGTGGTCTCCGGTGCCCGACCCGACCTGGCCAGGCCGGCTGCCAGGTCGGGCTCTTCTGCGCTCCATTTCCTGGCACTTCTGCGTCCCACGCCGGCGCGCTGAACGTCATCGGACGTCCGCCGGGCTGTACTGCGCATGCGCAGAACTACTGCGCCTGCGCAGTACAGCCCGGCGGACGTCCGATGACGTCAGCGCGCCGGCGTGGGACGCAGAAGTGCCAGGAAATGGAGCGCAGAAGAGCCCGACCTGGCAGCCGGCCTGGCCAGGTCGGATCGGGCACCGGAGACCACCGGGAGCCTGCGGAGCGGCGGCGAGGGCACCTCCTGCCTGCCACGGGCTGGAGGAAGCCCCAGGTAAGTGGAAATTTATTTTTATTTTTTTAATCCCCTCCCTGAACCTTCCCTTTAAATAAAACAAATGTTTCAATTGAGAATCTCAAATTTGGAGATACATTTTGAGGTAATTACCACACTTTTACCTCACTTTTACCGCATGAGGTAATTTAGGAAGAAAAAAATTGTGAATTTGAAAATGGAGATATTTTGATCAGTGTTTATCACTACCTAATTTAACTCATGCGGTAACTCATTGAAAATAGAGCCCTATGTGTTGCTGATGAGGGATGCATGTGCAGGGCCGGATTTGTACTTTTTGCCGCCCTAGGCCAAATATCACTAACCGCCCCCCTCCCCTTCCCACACACACACACACCCTTCCAGAAAAACACACCACAGTGATATGATTAACGATAGGGATAAGATTGTGTGGAGAGTTAACGACATGACGGCAGGAAGATTGTAAGCTCCTCTGATGAAGTTGGTGACATAACGGCAGGGATTAGATTGTAAAATCCTCTGAGTACAGTTACGGAATGATGGCAGGGGTTAGATCGTAAACTCCTCTGAATACAGCTAGGGACATGAGGGCAGGGATTAGATCGTTAGCTCCTCTGAATATAGCTAGGGACATGAGGGCAGGGATTAGATCATGAGCTCCTCTGAATATAGCTAGGGACATGAGGGCAGGGATTAGATCGTTAGCTCCTCTGAATACAACTAGGGACATGAGGGCAGGGATTAGATCATAAACTCCTCTGAATACAGCTAGGAACATGAGGGCAGGGATTAGATTGTGAGCTCCTCTGAATACAGCTAGGGACATGAGGGCAGGGATTAGATTGTGAGCTCCTCTGAATACAGCTAGGGACATGAGGGCAGGGATTAGATCATGAGCTCCTCTGGATACAGCTAGGGACATGAGAGCAGGGATTAGATTGTGAGCTCCTCTGCATACAGCTAGGGACATGAGGGCAGGGATTAGATCATAAACTTCTCTGAATACAGCTAGGGACATGAGGGCAGGGATTAGATCATGAGCTCCTCTGAATACAGCTAGGGACATGAGGGTAGGGATTAGATTGTTAGCTCCTCTGAATATAGCTAGGGACATGAGGGCAGGGATTAGATCGTAAGCTCCTGAATATAGCTAGGGACATGAGGGCAGGGATTAGATTGTGAGCTCCTCTGAATAAAGCTAGGGACAAGACGGCAGGGATTAGATTGTGAGCTCCTCTGCATATAGCTAGGGACATGAGGGCAGGGATTAGATCATGAGCTCCTCTGAATATAGCTAGGGACATGAGGGCAGGGATTAGATTGTGAGCTCCTCTGCATACAGCTAGGGACATGAGGGCAGGGATTCGATTGTGAGCTCCTCTGCATACAGCTAGGGACATGAGGGCAGGGATTAGATTGTGAGCTCCTCTGCATACAGCTAGGGACATGAGGGCAGGGATTAGATTGTAAACTAAAACTCCTCTAAGTACAGCGATGTGGGTTGGCACTCGGCAGTGTAAAAGTAACAGCCCTTAAACATCCCAGCACACCACACAATGCATTAAACTTTGTATGTCTCCACTCCGTCTGCAAATTGCAAAAAGCCCCTCTTACCACCACCACTTGCAGACAGTTGCTATTCAGGATCCCCAGCATAGCGGAGGAAGGAATCGGACATTGGGGGCTGTCAGTCGCACTGCATGCTGTAGCCAGGCATGATGAGAGTTGGCTGGCTTCTTGCTGCCTGTCCCACCATGATCGCCGCCTGGCCGCCCGTGCAAGATGTCCCGCTGCTGAGATTAAATTGTCCCCGCCAATCTCATGCTGCTGATCGCCAGTGTAAATACCGGTGCTGGCAAAAGCCACTCCCCCAAGCCACTCTATTGGACGCCTGAGCGCAAAGCTGGGAATCATTGGAGAGCGAATGTCTGCCTTGTTGTGGCCAGATACAGACAGGCTCGCCGCTCGCTCCAGTCCAGGGCAGGGGGGCAGCAGCTTACCTCCCACCACGATGTTGCATGGCATTGGCTCCGACCTCTGTCCCGTCCTCCACCATCTCCTCAGTCCTCTGGGCTCCGGTTCCTGCCTCCTCGTAAGTCAGTCGACTCGTAACTAGGCAACTGCGGCCGGCTCCACCAGACCTGCCTTGCCTCTGCTCACAGACAGTCACATGATCGCACACACACAGTGACAGTCAGAGCAGAGCGGCAAGCGGGCAGGGGGCGGCTGCGCATGCTTGCGGTAGACAGCTAGTCTATGGAGGAGGAGGGTGACAGGTGCAGTCAGTTAACCTGTCACCCGCGGCCGCCCCACGGAAGGCAGCATATAAATTCGCCCTAGTCCTGTGCCTTGGGTGCCTGCCCACAAATCCGGCCCTGTGCATGTGTATGAACATGTGGCCAGAACTGTCACCCGGGCATTGGTTTCATATCAGCATGGAAGACAATTATAGCATTTGTGTACACACCTTTAGACTCACATACATCTTGTGATGATGGGCAGATTTGACAGAGAGACAAATCTCTCTCTAATTGAATCTGATTAGAGAGAAATCTGTTGGCTGCTCATACACCGCTGGCTTATTCATGATGAATTTCATGCTGAAATTGATCAGGAATCGGCCTTCTGATGCTGCATTCGGCCACCTCACCGACCCAACGCTGCCCCCCTAATGTTAAATGTCCCTTGCCCTGCCCAGTGCAAGTGTAACATTACCTGTCCCTGGCTCTGCTTGTCCTCCACTGGCTCTGGCATTCCTCCATTCTCCATACACGTGCGCCACATAGTTGCCTAGTAATGTGGACCCGCGTGTGTGACGTCTGACATCACATGCACGCCCTTACTAGGCCATGAGGGGCATGTGTATGGAGAACAGAGTGCACCCGGTGCCAGCGGAGGTCGAGCAGAGCCGGGGACAGGTAATGTATCACTTGCACTGGGCATGGCCCCGGTCCTTTGCGTTGTCCTTCTGGCCGCCCGTGAAGATTGCGACCCTGCTGGTGGGCCTGGTCTTCTGTGCCAGGCAAGAATTCCCACAGTATTTGTGCGCAGGCAGATGACGTGGCCCACACGTCCACTTCATTTGGCATGTACTGCTCCTGCGCACAACTACTGCAGGCATTCCTGCCCTTGCAGGGGCAGAAGACCTGGCCTGCCAGTAGGATTGCGATCTTCAGGTGCCGCCAGCAGGACAACCCAAAGGACCGGGGCTACAGCGAGGGCATGAAAGGGCTGCTAAGGGCTGGAAGAAGCCCAAGGTGAGTAAAATTTGTTTAAGCCCCCTTGCCTCTGAAGTCCTTTAAAGAGGAGCTGTTAGGTATAAGGTCTCAGAGAAAATAAACACATATATCAGTAGCTAAAGATTGGCTGTACTTACATTACATATGCATTTCACTGTCCACGTTTGGATTTCACAGAATTTTTATATAGTATATGCAGAGATAGATGCTCCTGACAGCCCATGGCAGGTTCCATGTTTTTCTGCCAAATGTGTCGTCATGTCCTGCCTGCTTCCTGATCACAGAGGAGCTCGTACAGAATAACACAGTGTGCAGTGAATATTAATGAGCCATGTGGCTAGGAACAATAGCGGACTCCTGCAGTGTACTCTGCCCCGAGATTTATCAGTGCTACGCGCTGGACTGAGTTACAAGCTGCTGAAACGTCTCATTAGCAGCCGAGGGGAGGGCCCCAGAATGCTTTGCAGTATGGTATGCGGCTTGCGTCCTGCTTAGGTCTAACAGTTTGCTGATAAGCACACATCAAAGGTAACTGAGATTTTTATCTTCACTAATGGATTTCTGGCTTCCTTCTAAACTGTTTAACACAGGAGAATAGAGGTTTAAATTAGCTTCTGCAGCCTGACAGTTACTCTTTAAGTGTGTGTGTGTTTGGGGGAGGGGGAGTGGAAGCTTACGTAGGGAAGTGAAAAGTAAAAATTTGGCCCTGTGTTTACCACAGAGCAGTGTACTGTGTGATTGGTAACTCTCTCTCTCTCTCTCTCTCTCTCTCTCTCTCACATCAGACAGCCACTCTCTGCGGTATTATGTAATTGGAGTCTCAGCGCCAGGATCCGGGCTGCCTGTGTACTCCTCAGTGGGATATGTGGATGATCAGGAGATAGTGAGTTATAACAGCGACACCAGCCAGACTTTTCTTAGGGCTGAGTGGATAAAGACAATGGAGCCGGAATGCTTGCAGAGACACACAACAATAAACAATCTCCTGGAGCCTGCCATAAGGCTGATTGTGCAAATGGCTATGCATGGATTCAACCAGACTGGAGGTAAGACAATTCTTACACATACTCATGGGTAAAAGGGGTTTTATATCCATTCTTAACTAAATATAATAATATTTGTAGGAAGGTCCCTTGTGATTGGAATTATCCGCGTCCATTTGAAAAGGGCGCCTGGAAAAAAGGGCGCCTGGTGTAGCCCATGTATGCCAACTTCAGCTACAAAGGGCGCCTGGTATAGCCCATATATGCCAAATTTGGCTACAAAGGGCACCCAGTGTAGCCCATATGCCAAATTCAGCTACAAAAGGCACCTGGTGTAGCCCATATATGCCAAATTCGGCTACAAAGGGTGCCTGGTGTAGCTGAAAAACTAGTTTTCTATATATATAAAATTGGATGTATGTATGTATGTATGTATGTATGTATGTATGTATGTATGTATGTATGTATGTATGTGTGTGTGTGTGTGTGTGTGTATGTGCCGCGATCACCCGAAAACGGCTTGACCGATTTGAACGAAACTTGGTATACAGATCCCTTACTACCTGGGATGATATGTTCTGGGGGTCTCACGGCCCCCCTGCACACCTGGGCGGAGCTACAAACAGCAAATCAGATTCCACCCATTCAAGTCAATGGAAAAAATGGAAAAGGCTGCCATTCTCACAGTAATCAAGCCACAGTCCCCAGACTTGGCACAGTGGGTCACTTGGTGACTGAGGTTACAAATCCAGGAAAAGTGGGCGGAGCATAAAACAGCCAATCAAATTTCAGCCGTTCATTTTAAATGGGAAAATGTAAACTGCAGCCATTCTTAGACTGTTAATCGCAGGGTTCTCAAACTTGCCACAGTTGGTCACTGGGTGAATGTGATTAAGATTCAAGAAAATGGGTGGAGCCTACAACAGCCAATCAAAATTCACCTATTGATTTTCAAGGGGAATATTTAAACTGCTGCTATTCTTTACACTTTTAATGGCAGAGGCTTCAATCTTGCTACAGTCGGTCATTGGGTGACTGGGGTTCAAATTCACTAAAGGGGCGGGGCCACATACAGCCAATTAGATTTCCTTGGTGGATAAACTGCTTCCATTCCAACATTTTTGATGCCATGAACCTGAAAACTCACAAACTTGGTCATTGAGTGACTGTGTGTCAAGGTTACAAAAAGTGGGCGGAGCCAAATCAACTTTTACTGGGAAAATATAAACGGCAGCCATTCTTACACCGTTAATGGCAGGGTTCTCAAACTTTGCACAGTTGGTCATTGGGTAACTGAGATTAAGATTTTGGAAGGTGGGTGGAGCCTACAACAGCCAATAAAAATTCCCCTTTTGATTTTCAAAGGGAATATTTCATCTGCTACCATTCTCTAATACTGTTAAAAGCAGATGGCTCAAACCTGGTACAGTTGGTCACTGGGTGACTAGGGTCCAAATTCAGAAAGGGGGCGGAGCCACAAACAGGCCAGATTTGTTTATTTTTCAATGGGAATATACAAAGTATTGATACCAAGGACCCCAAAGCTGATAAACTTGATAATTCAGTGACTGCATGTCAAAGGTAGAAAAAGTGGGCGGTGCCAACAACTACATTTTTTACATTGCAGGGTTCCCAAACTTTACACAATTGGCCACTGGGTGACTGGGATGAATATTCAGAAATGTGAGTGGAGCCTACAACAGCCAATCAAAATGTACCTATTCATTTTCAAGGGGAATATTCACATTGCTACCATTCTTACACTGTTAGTGGCAGAGGCCTCAAACCTGATACAGTCAGTCATTGGGTGACTGGGGTTCAAATTCACTAAAGGGGTGGAGCCACAAACAGCCAATCAGATTTGTTAGATTGATTTCAGCCATTCTGTTATTGCCAGGGTTCTCAAACATGACACAGTTGGCCACTGGGTGGCTGTGACTAATATTCAGAAAAGTGGGTGAAGACTACAGCAGCCAATCAAAATCCACCTTTTGATTTTCAAGAGGAATATTTACTTTGCTGCCATTCATGCACTCTTAATGGCAGAGGCCTAACATCTGCTACAGTCAGTCACTGGGAGACTGAAGTTTAAATTCTGAAGGGAGCGGGCCAAAAACAGCCAATAAGATTTGTTTAATTTCAATGGTAAAATGCAACTTATTGATGCCAAAGACCCCAAAGCTCATAAACTTGATCATTAAGTGACTGTATGTCAAAATTAGAAATAGTGGGCGGAGCCAAAAAGAACTAACTTTTTACATGGGGAAATGTAAACTGCAGCTTTTCTTACACTGTTAATGGCAGAGTTCTCAAACTTCACACAGTTGGTCACTGGGTGACTAGGATTAATATTCGGAAAAGTAGGTGGAGCCTACAAGAGCCAATCAAAATTCACCTATTGATTTTCAAGGGGAATATTGAAACTGCAGCCATTCTCACACTGTTAATAGCAGAGGCCTCAAACCTGCTACAGTCGGTCGTTAAGTGTTTGGGGTTCAAATTCAGTAAAGGGGCGGAGCCAAAAACAGCCAGATTTCTTTGCTGGATAAGCTGCTTCCATTAGCACAATTTTGATGCCAGGAAACCAAAAGCTCACAAACTTGGTCATTGAGTGACTGTGTGTCAAGGTTACAAAATGTGGGTGGAGTTAAAAACAGATTTTTCTGGGAAATTGTAAACTGCAGCCCTTCTTCACTGTTAATGGCAGGGTTCTCAAACTTAGCATAGCTGGTTACTGGGTGACTGGGATTAATAATCAGAAAAGTGGGTGGAGCCTAAAATGCCAATCAAAAATCACATGTCGCTTTTCAAGGAGAATATTAAAATTGCTGCCATTCTTGAACTGTTAATGGCACAAGCCTCAGACCTGGTACAGTTGGTCATTGGGTCACTGAGGTTCAAATTCAGAAAAGGGGACAGAGCCACAAACAGTGAATCAGATTTGTTTCATTTCATGGGAAAATACAAATGATTGATGCCAAGGACCCCAAAACTCACAAACTTGGGCATTGAGTAGTGACTTTGTGTCCAGGTTACAAAAAGTGGGCGGAGCCAAAAACTACTTTCACTGGGAAAGTGTAAACTGCAGCCCTTCTTACACTGTTTATTTCAGGGTTCCCAATCTTTGCCCAGATGGTCACTGAGTGACTGAGATATTCAGGGAAGTGGGTGGAGCCTATAATAGCCAATCAAAATTCACCTGTTGATTTTCAAGTGGAATATTTAAATTGCTGCCATTTTTGCACTGTTAATAGCAGATGCCTCAAACCTGCTACAGTTGGTCATTGGGTGACTGGGGTTCAAATGCTGGAGAGGGGTGGAGCCACAAACAGCCTATCTGATTTGTTTAATTTCTATGGGAATATACAAATTATTGATGCCAAGGACCCCAAAGCTCACAAACTTGGTCATTGAGTGTTTGTGTGTTAGGGTTAGAAAGTGGGCGGAGCCAACACCAGTCAAATACATACCCGCTGGCTCGGATTTATGTCACTGGAGCCTATAGGCACAAATGTCTTGGTACCCTAGACTTCCCTCCCTCCATGAACCTACAAACCGCTGCCGAAATGCACCGCAAATGTGCTGGCTGGCCCAGCTGTCGCTTCTCCCTTACTTCCCTTGCCAGTCATGTGTAGCTACAGGTTACCCTCTGTATTAGGTAGCCAGAGGTACCCTCAGAATTAAGTTGCATAGGGAAGGGTGGAGAAAGGCACTTGAGGAGCAGAGTGAGCCGCCTTTCTATCATCAGGCGCCTGTAGGCACGTGCCTACAGTGCCTTATGCTAAATCCGGCCCTGCATACCCGGGCAACGCCGGGTCATCAGTGGGTGGAGACAAATACAAATTTCACTGGGAAAATGTACACTGCAGCCATTCTGTTAATGGCAGGGTTTTTAAACTTTGCACAGTTGGTCACTGGGTGACTGGGATTAATATTCAGAAAAGTGGGTGGAGCCTACAAAAGTGAATCAAACTTCACCTGTTGCTTTTCAAGGGGAATATTTAATTGCTACCATTCTTCAACTGTTAATGGCACAGGCCTCAAACCTGGTACAGTTGGTTATTGGGTGACTGGGGTTCAAATTCAGAAAAGGGGGTGGAGCCACACACACCCAATCAGATTTGTTTCATTTCAATGCAGATTATTGATACCAAAGACCGCAAAGCTCACAAACTTGGTCAGTGAGTAATTGTGTGTTAGGGTTAGAAAAAGTAGGCGGAACCAACACCAGCCAAATACATACCCGGGCAACGCCGGGCAATCAGCTAGTAGTTTATAAAAAGGATGCTGTTGTAGTCAAAATTTGTTGGGCTATAAAAAGTAGGGATGGGACGAATCCACAATTTCTTCGAATCCGAATCCGGATCCGAATCTAAAAAGGTTCTCGAATATCTCGAACCTTTCGAATCCCGAATCTAACGAATCCTGCACATAAGAATTGTGCGATCCATGCTATAGTTGCCCGCAGTATAGGTACCCAGGCATAGGTAGCGAGGTAAAGGTGCCTTCAGTATAGCTAGCTAGGTATGGGTGCCTTCAATATGGGTAGCTTTCAGTACAGGTAGCAAGGTATAGGGGCCTTCAGTATAGGTAGCAAGGTATAGGGGCCCTAAGTATAGGTAGCAGGGTATATGGGCCTTCAGTATAGGTAGCAGGGTATATGGGCCTTCAGTATAGGTAGCAGGGTATATGGGCCTTCAGTAAAGGTAGCAGGGTATATGGGCCTTCAGTAAAGGTAGCAGGGTATATGGGCCTTCAGTATTGGTAGTTAACTAGGTATAGGGGCCTTCAGTATAGGTAGGTAGGTAAAGGGACCTTCAGTATAGGTATATAGGGTATAGGGCCGTAAGTATAGGTAGGTATGTAGGTAGGTATAGGGGCCTTTAGGTAGGTAGGTATAGGGGCCTTTAGGTAGGTAGGTATAGGGGCCTTTAGGTAGGTAGGTAAAGGGACCTTCAGTATAGGTAGCAGGGTATAGGGCCTTAAGTATAGGTAGGTATGTAGGTAGGTATAGGGGCCTTTAGGTAGGTAGGTAAAGGGACCTTCAGTATAGGTAGCAGGGTATAGGGCCTTAAGTATAGGTAGGTATGTAGGTAGGTATAGGGGCCTTTAGGTAGGTATGTAGGTAGGTAGGTAGGTAGGTATAGGGGCCTTTAGGTAGGTGGGTAGGTAGGTGTAGGGGCCTGTAGGTAGGTAGGTATAGGGGCCTTTAGGTAGGTAGGTAGGTATATGGGCCTTTAGGTAGGTAGGTGTAGGGGCCTTTAGGTAGGTGGGTACAGGGCCGGCCCTAGACTTTTTGCCGCCTGAGGCATAATAAGAAAAAATCGCCCCCCCCCCCCAGCCGTGGGGGGGGGGGGGGGGCGCCGAGCTGGAGGGGTAGCTAACAGAAAGGGGGTATTTGGCCTAGCGGTGGGGAGTGGGGTCGGACCCCCCCCCCTCCCTCGCCTGGGTCCCCCGATCTGAGCTCCTCCTCCAGCGTTAAGTAACCAGCTGCGTGCATAAAGATGAAGAGGCAACGGGCGGGGGAATCACTCACCTCTTCCGCGTTCCATCGTGCGCTCCACCGACGTCACTTCCTGCAAGGCCGTGCACTTACAATACAGTGGGCGGCGTTGCCGGAAGTGACGTCAGTGGAGCACACGATGGAACGCGGAAGAGGTGAGTGATTCCCCCGCCCGTTGCCTCTTCATCTTTATGCACGCAGCTGGTTACTTAACGCTGGAGGAGGAGCGCAGATCGGGGGACCCAGGCGAGGGAGGGGGGGTCCGACCCCCCTCCCCACCGCTAGGCCCAATACCCCCTTTCTGCCAGCTACCCCTCCAGCTCGGCGGGTGGCACCCAGCATCCACAGACAGGCGGGTGCCGCCCCCCCAGATCTGCCGCCTGAGGCAAATGTTTCACCCCACCTCATGAGCGGGCCGGGCCTGGGTGGGTAGGTAGGTGTAGGGGCCTGTAGGTAGGTAGGTAGGTATAGGGGCCTTTAGGTAGGTAGGTAGGTATAGGGGCCTTTAGGTAGGTAGGGGGGCCTGTAGGTAGGTAGATGGGTGGGTAGGTATAGGGGCCTTTAGGTAGGTAGGTGGGTAGGTAGGTAGGTATAGGAGCCTGTAGGTAGGTATACGGGCCTTTAGGTAGGTAGGTATAGGGGCCTTTAGGTAGGTAGGTATAGGGGCCTGTAGGTGGGTAGGTAGGTATAGGGGCCTGTAGGTAGGTAGATGGGTAGGTAGGTATACGGGACTTTAGGTAGGTAGGTATAGGGGCCTTTAGGTAGGTAGGTAGGTATAGGGGCCTGTAGGTAGGTAGGTAGGTATAGGGGCCTGTAGGTGGGTAGGTAGGTATAGGGGCCTGTAGGTAGGTAGATGGGTAGGTAGGTATACGGGCCTTTAGGTAGGTAGGTATAGGGGCCTGTAGGTAGGTATAGGGGCCTTCCCCATGCCTCCTCCGCTCACCGCCAACCCCCCTCCCCGTGCCTCCTCCGCTCACTGCCAACCCACCCGCGGCCCTCTCCGTCCCCCGTGCCTCCTCCGCTCACCCCTGCATGAGTATCTACTCACCTTTCCGTGGAGCGCAGAGCGGCAGACCTCTTCGATACTTCCCTGTTCCCTCTAGTGGCCAGACCGGCTCTTACTGATGACATCATTGTAAGAGCCGGTCACTAGGGGGAACCAGGAAGTCGGCGAGAGGTCTGCCGCTCTGCGCTCCGCTCAGGTGAGTTGATGCTGGCGAACGGAGGAGGCGCGGGGGGGTCGGAGGAGGTCGGGGGAGGATGAGTGTGAGCGGGGCGGGGGAGCGGCGTATGCGGCGATGCAGCGTCGGGATTCGGCGGATTCGAAAAGTGAAAAATGGCGTCGGGATTCGAATCCACGAATCTCGAATATTTCGCAATATTCGAGGGATTCGTGGATTCGCCGGATTCGTCGTCCCACCCCTAATAAAAAGGCTCTAGATATAGCTGAGAAAAGTGATTACAATGACCTAACTTTTCCCTACGCTTACACAGAACCCTCCCCTGATGGTGCCTAACCCTAACCCCCCTGGTGGTGCCTAATCCTAAGACTCCCCTGGTGGTGTCTAACCCTAAGACCCCCCCCAGGTAGTGCCTAACCCTAAGACTCCCCTGATGGTGCCTAACCCTAAGACTCCACTGGTGGTGCCTAACCATAAGACCCCCCAGTTGGTGCCTAACCCTAAGATCCCCCCAGGTGGTGCCTAACCCTAAGATCCCCCCAGGTGGTTCCTAACCTTAAGACTCCCCTGGTGGTGCCTAACCTTAAGACTCCCCTGGTGGTGCCTAACCCTAAGACTCCACTGGTGGTGCCTAACCCTAAGACCTCCTAGTTGGTGCCTAACCCTAAGACCCCCCTGGTGGTACCTAACCCTAAGGCTCCCCTGGTGGTGCCTGTCACAATTTTGCGAACGCCATTGTGTCAAGCACATGAACATGGTGCACAAAACGATGTTCTCGAGTGCCACTTTACTTCACTAGCTTAGATATTAGGAAATCAGTGTTTTTCCATCTCACCACCCCTGCACTAGGGGATGTGAGTGTTTGTTTATCCTTCCTGAGAGCCCCAATAAACCCTAAAACCAGAGCCATCCACATAGCTCACAGATCTACTTCAGAAGGCTTCAGATAAGAAGCAGGATACAGGGACACATCGTAAAGTCATTAAGCACCACATTCCTGCTCTAGCCTAATGAGAGTTAGAGAAAATGACTTTTAATTCACCTTGTTATATAAGAGAGAACAGTTGCGCCAAAAGGATAAAAGGGGTTTTAAAGGAGCTTAAAAGCCAAAACTTGGTAATTAGAGGAGGCAGTGGTGGACTTATCCCCTCCAAGCAGACACAACACGACTGTACATTCAGTCTATTTATTAACGAACTCCAGATAAAACAAAGCAACGCGTTTCACGGGTCAGCGCCCGCTTCCTCAGGCAATAGAAAAAGGAGTTACAGCATCTAGCAAAACAAACGACACTCAGCGCCTCTGCATTTATTAACGAACTCCAGATAAAACAAAGCAACGCGTTTCACGGCACTGACCCGTGAAACGCGTTGCTTTGTTTTATCTGGAGTTCGTTAATAAATAGACTGAATGTACAGTCGTGTTGTGTCTGCTTGGAGGGGGTAAGTCCACCACTGCCTCCTCTAATTACCAAGTTTTGGCTTTTAAGCTCCTTTAAAACCCCTTTTATCCTTTTGGCGCCTCTGTTCTCTCTTATATAATATTGTATCCACCCTTGGTGGAGGGTTGCGACCCTTTCTACTATCTACAGAGAGTGACTTCTTATTCCTGAGTAGGGTCAGGATAATCTCCCCACCTGCCTTTACAGTGGTTGCCTATGGGTGACCCATGTTTGTGAGTATAACAACTATTACTCTTTGTCATTACCCCCTTTGTCAATACACACTACACTATTGGGGCTCTTGGTGTTCCTCTGTTTATCTCGTTTAATTCACCTTGATATGAAACAATAAATCATTCAGACATTTTACTAAATTAATCAGTTTTCCTTCAATGCTAGCCATTTCAAAATTAGCAGACTTTTATTGAATATGATTTGTGTGTGCTTGGACCACTCAGCATGTCCCTAACACCTTCCGAAAGCAAGGAACAGTGTGCTCCACAGTGGAATACACCAAGACACACAGTTTTGGTATCTGTGTGACACAGAACGCCAGAAACGTGCCTGTGTCACTCTCTGTGGGTTATGGTTGGCTGTCGCCGAGTTATGACCATTCCAGTTATTGCATATTCTTTCTGCTTGTCATCACAAATGGCGGGAGAAGGCATACACCACCCATCTCCTTTCACAACTCCGCCCTCCGGCAGAGGAACAGTTAAAACAACACTGCTGGACATAGAGGGAGTCTTTGTCCAGCCATCCATCTACCATCAAAGGATTGACATTTCATTAATGGACTACCCAGAACTTTAATTGGATTTACATCTTCTGTTAAACCTACAACAAAGGACACGATAATTTGACTCAAAGACTGCTCAGGACATTATATTCTATTATTTTCCACTTTTAAGCCTTATTTTAATTGTATCGATTAGTTTTCAATTGCTATATCTGGTTTCTGCATTATTGCTGTAAAGAAATGATTAAAAATCATTTGTCTAAGTGTTGTTCTGAAAATCTCCCCAAAAGGATTCACATCTCCTTAGAGAGACACGTTACCATAGCCAATTTATAGGTAGTTTTGCTATCTCTAGAAAGGTTGTCAAAATTATCCTTTTTCCTACAGGATTTAGCTAGAGTTAGACTTAGCACATCCATACGCTTTATTGCGGAATGGTGGCAGCGACCTGGCCTCTATATGAGATCCCAGATTGTATTGATTGTATATACAATCGAAGTTGGACTGTGTGTGGACTCACCAACCAATCCAAAAGGCTACTTTGCCTGCAGTGCTGACTGCTTTCAGGATTCCCTGAGGGTCTGAGGCTGAATGGTAAACTGCGGCAAAGGGAACAGGAATTGAAGGGAGACTGTGCATACGTCACAGTGCCTAACCCTAAGACTCCCCTGGTGGTGCCTAATCCTATGTCCCCCCTGGTGGTGCCTAATCCTATGTCCCCCCTGGTGGTGCCTAATCCTATGTCCCCTTCTGGTGGTGCCTAATCCTATGTCCCCTTCTGGTGGTGCCTAACCCTAACCCCCCCCCCCCCACACACACACACACACACACACACTTGTTATGCCTATTCCTAACCCCCCTGCACCCCCGAATCCAAAATCTCGGCTATAAAAGAGTGCCCTTTTGTAGCAGAATCCAAAACCTTGTAGCCGAAAACCTTGTAGCCAAATTAAAAAAATGGGCTACAAAGGCGCTCCCTTTTGTAGCAGAATCAAAAACCTTGTAGCTGAATAAAAAATATGGGCTACAAAGGGGCGCCCTACTGTAGCTGAAAACCTTGTAGCTGAAAAAATATGGGCTACAAAGGGGCATCCTACTGTAGCTGAAAACCTAGTAGCCGAAAAAAATATGGGCTACAAAGGGGCGCCCTACTGTAGTCGAAAACCATGTAGCTGAATAAAAAAATATGGGCTACAAAGGGGTGCCCTACTGTAGTCAATAGTAGCCAAATAAAATATGGGCTACAAAGGGGCACCCGCTTGTAGCCTATGTCAAAACTCGGGTGCCCTTTTCACCATCTTGTAGCCAATATTTGCAGAAATAACATTGATGTCTATGGAGGCGCCCTTTTCATACAGGCAGCTCAGGCACCCTTTTCAACTGATCCCAGATTATCCAGGAAGCATTTGTCTTTATAAGAAATATTTTTTTTTTATTTTTCTACAAAAAATGTATTACTTCATTAACCTTTTGCCGACCGCGTCCCGACGATGAGCGTGGCTGCGGCGGCAGCCCCAGGACTGCCTAACGCCGAATGGCGTAAAGTCCTGGGGCTCTGTTTTGCAGGAGATCGCGCGCACGCTGCGCGCGCATCTCCTGCTTGGGGGGCGGAGCTCCGCCCCGTCTTCAATCTCCGAGTGGCTATTGCCGCTCGGGAGACTGTTAGACGGCGTGATCGCTGTCTATTTACATGGTGCAGCGCTGCGATCAGTGTGACACGGCTGTCCCTCTGGGGGACAAGAGAGCGATCGGCTCTCATAGGGTGAAGCCTATGAGAGCTGATCGCTATGATTGGCTGGCTGGAGGGAGGGAGAACATTTAAAGAAACAGGGTTTTTTTTATTTAAAAACGGCAACAATAATATTTATCACAAAAAAATAAACATGGGGGGAGCGATCAGACCCCACCAACAGAGAGCTCTGTTGGTGGGGAGAAAAGGGAGGGGGGATCACTTGTGTGCTATGTTGTGCAGCCCTGCAGCTTGGCCTTAAAGAGAGTCTGAAGCGAGAATAAATCTCGCTTCAGACCTCATAGCTAGCAGGGGCATGTGTGCCCCTGCCAAAACGCCGCTATCCTGCGGCTTAACGGGGGTCCCTGATCCCCCAAATCCCCTCCGTGCAGCGGGGGAGAGCTTCCGCATTGGGGCAGGGCTAACCGCCGCAGCCCTGCCTCATGCGCGTACCTCCGCCTCTCCCCCGCCCCTCTCAGTCTTCCTTCGCTGAGAGGTGCGGGGGAGAGGCGGCGATGCACGTCTGATAGACGCGCTGAGAGGCAGGGCTGCAACCGTTAGCCCTGCCTCCAGGGAGAGCAACATTTACAACCAAGTTGGTCGTTGATTTTGCAGGGGGGGGGGGGGGGGGTTGGGGGTGAAGGGACCCCCGTTCAGCCACGGGATAGCGGCGTTTTAGCAGGGGCACACGTGCCCCTGCTAACTATGAGCTCTGAAGCGAGAATTATTCTCGCTTCAGTGTCTCTTTAAAGCTGCAGTGGCCAATTTGACTAAAAATGGCCTGGTCACTAGGGGGGTTTAGCCCTGCAGTCCTCAAGAGGTTAAAGCCATACATGGGGCATGACAAGGCAGAATCCCACAGTGGTTAACAATCACAAACAGAAGAGAGTAGTGAAAGAGGGCCTATAACTTTGAATTCTACTTAATTGCTGTATATATTGCTTAAAATATCAATAAAGAATGATATTATAACCATACTAGCTGATTGCCCGGCGTTGCCCGGGTATGTATTTGGCTGGTGTTGGCTCTGCATAAGTTTTCTAACACACACAATTACTCAATGACCAAGTTTGTGAGCTTTGCAGTCCTTGGTATCAATAATTTGCATTGAAATGAAAAAATCTGATTGTGTAATGATCTGCTCAGCCGTCTGCACGGGCAGACAGCTGTTTGACCATTGTTTAGGTCTGAGTGTTGCAGGTCTCTGGAAAAGAGACCTGTCTTCACTTTGCAAGTTTCAGAGTTGCTCTGCTGGTGAGGAATTTGCCTCTACTTGCCATGCAAATTGCCTAGCTGCTTCCTCTGATGGCTTGCAGTATAAATACCATTTCTTCCCAGAATTCCCTGCTGGTCATGATGGTTTGTTCCTGCTAACTTTCCTGGAGTATCAGCCTTTGCTATTGTTTGCTAAGATTATCTTAGAGTAATTCCTTGGGACTGCATTAGGCATCCCTTCTAGCGTAGTCAGGTTGCATTATCTGTTTTGCCTTGTACTGTCTTTCTGTTGCGATTGTCTTGTCACCAGTGGCGGTCGACAGGAAATCGTTCTGTCTGTACTCCATCTTAGGGGTGCAAGCCAGAGCAGCGGTTGCTACTGGCTGCTCCTTCTCTCTGTCTTGTCTGGTACGAACGCTTGCTGTAGGCTCGGTGAGGTAACCATTTAGCAAGCGTTCACGTTCTCTATTTCGTGTTTGTGTTACTTTGGTTAGTTAGGGTGGCACCCTTATCACTGGGCACCTAACGCGCGGTGACCGTGTCTTTAATGCGTTCGCTGTTGCGAATGAGTGCGGAGTTCGCGTTTAGCTAGCGTTTGTTATTTTCTTTGACGTTCTGATCTTGTTATTTGCTGTGTCTTTCTTGCTACACTTGTGCTCTGTCTTACTCGGTCTTGTGTCACTATTGGCAATCGCCACTCTTGCGATTGTGTTCCCACTTGGTTTCCGCTGTTGTGTGTTCACCGTCGCCGGGTGGCGACTAGATTTGTGGACACACATACATTCTGTCTCTGTGCTCTCTCTCTTTAAGGGCTATCTTGCCCTGCATTGCTTCAACTCGTACAATTCCCATCTAGCATCTGTGGCAGTGCAGAGGCTGTGTTCCTCTGCACTCCACAGCTCCATCTGCCGTTGGGAATTTCCCTCTACAGGTGCATAGCACCATTACTGGGTTCTGTTAAATTACACGCTTGTGGAGGATTTCCGCAGTGTCAGCACGCATCTTGTGCGCTGACCACGGAAATAATTCCCCAATCGTTACAGATTGGCTGTTTGTGGCTCGACACCCTTTTCTGAATTTGAACCCCAGTGACCCAATGACCAACTGTACCAGATTTGAGGCCTGTGTCATTAACAGTGATGAATGGTAGTACTTAAATATTCCCCTTGAAAAGCAATAGGTGAAGTTTGATTCACTTTTGTAGGCTCCACCCACTTCCCTGAATATTAATGCCAGTCACCCAGTGACCAGCTGTGCAAAGTTTAAAAACCCTGCCATTAACAGTGTAAGAATGGCTGCAGTTTGCATTTTCCAGTAAAATTTGTACTTGTCTCCAGCCACTGATGACCCACCGTTGTCCGTGTAGGTATTTGGCTGGTGTTGGCTTTGCCCACTTTTTCTAACCCTAACGCACAAACACTCAATGACCAAGTTTTTGAGCTTTGGGGTCCTTGGCATCAATAATTTGTATATTCCCATAGAAATTAAACAAATCAGATTGGCTGTTTGTGGCTTCACCCCCTCTCCAGCATTTGAACCCCAGTCACCCAATGATCAACTGTAGCAGGTTTTAAGCATCTGCTATTAGCAGTGTAAAAATGGCAGCAATTTAAATATTCCCCTTGAAAATCAACAGGTGAATTTTGATAGGCTATTATAGGCTCCACCCACTTCCCTGAATATTAATCTCGGTCACGCAGTGACCATCTGGGCAAAGTTTGGGAACCCTGCCCTAAACCGTGTAAGAAGGGCTGCAGTTTACAGTTTCCCAGTGAAATTTGTTTTTGGCTCCGCCCACTTTTTGTAACTGTATTTTCCCACGAAATGAAACAAATCTGATTCACTGTTTGTGGCTCTGTCCCCTTTTCTGAATTTGAACCCCAGTAACCCAATTACCAACTGTAACAGGTTTTAGGCTTGTGCGATTAACAGTCCAAGATTGGCAGCAATTTTAATATTCTCCTTGAAAAGTGATATGTGATTTTTTGATTGCCATTTTTAGGCTCCACCCACTTTCCTGAATATTAATCCAAGTCACCCAGTAACCAACTATGCAAAGTTTGAGAAGGCTGCAGTTTACAATTTCCCAGAAAAATCTGTTTTTAACTCCACCCACTTTTTGTAACCTTGACACACAGTCACTCAATGATCAGGTTTGTGAGCTTTTGGGTTCCTGGCATCGAAATTGTGCTAATGGAAGCAGTTTATCCAGCAAAGAAATCTGGCTGTTTTTGGCTCCGCCCCTTTACTGAATTTGAACCCCAGACACTTAACGACCGCCTGTAGCAGGTTTGAGGCCTCTGCCATTAACAGTGTAAGAATGGCTGCAGTTTCAATATTCCCCTTGAAAATCAATAGGTGAATTTTAGGCTCTTGTAGGCTCCACCTATTTTTCAGAATATTAATCCTAGTCAGCCAGTGACTAACTGTGTCACGTTTGAGAACCCTGCCATTAACAGTGTAAGAATAGCTGCAGTTTATATTTTCCCATGTAAAAAGTTAGTTGTTTGTGGCTCCGCCCATTATTTCTAACCTTGACATACAGTCACTCAATGACCAAGTTTATGAGCTGTGGGGTCTTTGGCATCAATAAGTTTTACCATTGAAATTAAACAAATCTGATTGGCTGTTTTTGGCCTGCCCCCTTCAGAATGTAAACTTCAGTCTCCCAGTGACTGACTGTACCAGATTTAAGGCCTCTTTCATTAAGGGTGCATGAATGGCAGCAATGTAAATATTCCCTTTGAAAAAAAAACTGGTGAATTTTGATTGGCTGCTGTAGGCTCCACCCACTTTCCTGAATATTAGTCCCAGTCACCCAGTGGCCAGCTGTGTCACATTTGAGAACCCTGCCAATAACAGAATGGCTGACATCAATCTAACAAATCTGATTGGCTGTTTGTGTCTCCACTCCTTCAGTGAATTTGGACCCCAGTCACCCAATGACTGACTGTATCAGGTTTGAGGCCTCTGCCTTTAACAGTGTAAGAATAGTAGCAATGTAAATATTCCCCAAGAAAATCGATAGGTGAATTTTGATTGGCTGTTGTAGGCTCCACCCACTTTCTGAATATTCATCCCAGCCACCCAGTGGCCAATTGTGTCACGTTTGGGAACCCTGCCATGTAAAAAATTTAGTTGTTGGCACCGTCCACTTTTTCTAACCTTGACATCCAGTCACTCAATTATCATGTTTATCAGCTTTGGGGTCCTTGGTATCAATACTTTGTATATTCCCATTGAAAAACAAACAAATTTGACTGTTTGTGGCTCCGCCCCCTTTCTGCTTTTGAACCCCAGTCACCCAGTGACCAACTGTTCCAGGTTTGAGGCATCTGCTATTAACAGTATAAGAGAATGGTAGCAGCTTAAATATTCCCTTTGAAAATCAAAAGGTGCATTTTTATTGGCTGTTGTAGGCTCCACCTACCTTCCAACATCTTAATCTAATTCACCCAGTGACCATCTGGTGCAAAGTTTGAGAACCCTGCCATTAACGGTGTAAGAATGGCTGCAGTTTATATTACCCAGTAAAAAATTTTTTTTGGCTCCGCCCACTTTTTGTAACCTTGACACACAGTCACTCAATGACCAAGTTTGTGAGCTTACAGGTTCATGGCATCAAAAATGTGTGAATGGAAGCAGTTTATCCACCAAGGAAATCTGATTGGCTGTATGTGGCCCCGCCCCTTTAGTGAATTTGGACACCAGTCACCCAATGACCGACTGTAGCAAGTTTGAAGCCTCTGCCATTGACAGTGTAAGAAAAGCAGCAGTTTAAATATTCCCCTTGAAAATCAATAGGTGAATTTTTATTGGCTGTTGTAGGCTCCACCCACTTTCTTGAATGTAAATCGCATTCAACCAGTGACCAACTGTGTCAAGTTTGATACCACTGCGATTAACAGTCTAAGGCCTGGGGCACACCAAAACCCGCTAGCAGATCCGCAAAATGCTAGCAGATTTTGAAACGCTTTTTTTTTATGAGGCGTTTTGCTAGCGTTTTGCGGATTGCTGCGGATTTCAGTGTACCATATTTCATATATTGTTACAGTAAAGCTGTTACTGAACAGCTTCTGTAACAAAACCGCCTGGCAAACCGCTCTGATCTGCCATTTTTTAGTGCGGTTTGCGTTTTTCCTATACTTAACATTGGAGGCAGAAACGCCTCCGCAATCCAAAAAATGCCTCACCCCGGGAGGATTCGTTTCTGAAAAATGCCTCCCACTGTGGTGTGCACACCCCCATTGAGATACATTACCCTAGTGTATTCGCAGCCGCAAGCGGCTGCAAAAATGGCCAAGAAGCCGCTCGGTGTGCACCAGCCCTATGAATGGCTGCAGTTTACATTTTCCCATTTAAAATGAATGGCTGAAATTTTATTGGCTGTTTTATGCTCCGCCCACTTTTCCTGGATTTGTAGCCTTGGTCACCAAGTGACCAACTCCAACTGAGCCAAGTGTGGGGACTCTGGCTTGATTACTGTATTACTGTGAGAATGGCAGCCTTTTAAATTTTTTCCATTGACATGAATGGGTGAAATCTGATTTGCTGTTTGTAGCTCTGCCCAGGTGTGCAGGGGGGACGTGAGACCTCCAGAACATATCATCCCAGGTAGTAAGGGATCTGTGTACAAAGTTTCGTTCAAATCGGTCAAGACGTTTTCGAGTGATCGCGGCACATAAACACACACACACACACACACACACACACACACACGCGCGCACACACACACACACACACACACACACACACACACACACACACACACACACACACACACACACACACACACACACACACACACACACACACACACACACACACACGATTTTATATATATAGATGTATGACATTCACATGTAAACACAAAGCCTTATGCACACATTTTGGAAGTACTCTGATTTGTCCATAAAAAATGTGATATGCCCAATTGCCCATAAAGTTATAAAAATAAAAATATTATTATAAAAAAAATTATTATAAAAATTATAAAAATAATAAAAAATTCTCTGCAGAAATCTCTCCTTGTAAGCGACCAACAAAATCCTCTGCTTGCTATATTCTTTGTGTCCAATCATCAAAGTTAGGCAAGCTACTAATGCAAAGTCTAATGCAGGTAAAACTTATAATAAATAAAGTCCCAGGACGGCTATTCCAATGTGCTAACTCCCAATAGCAGAATTAGTCTCTGTAGTATACAAGACAGATGCACTCACGTGTACCGTCCCTCCTTGCTGAGCCTCACTGATGGATATTCCTATGTTGCGCGAGAGCACCGGCCGGCCAGTGTTGCTCGGATACCTCATTATCCTATTCGAGTTTGGTCGAATTCGGATAGTAAACTATCCGAATTCACTCGAAGTTCAATATTCGAGTTAATCGAATATCCGATTCGACCTCGGATATCCGATTCGACCTCGGATATCCGATGTCACTATCCGAGTCTGTATTCGAGTAAAATATTCGAGCTGGCCTTAAATAGCTTTTAAAGCTTGTATTGGAGGTCAATGATGGATGAAACCACCTTTTTTATGAAGAAAAACATCAAGTGATTATGTGGTGATGTAGTAGTTATAAAAAAAGGTATCAAAAATAGTAAATTAACTTCATGAAAAGTGTTTGCATGAGAAGGTGTGTCCAAAATGGTTGTAAGTTGGAAGTCTTAATTTACGTCGTCTTCATCTTCTTCTTCTTCATCTTCGTCTTCTATATCTTCTTCTTCTTCGTCTTCTATATCTTCTTCTTCGTCTTCTTCTTCTATGGCTTCAATTCATCAAGCATTACCGCATTCGGTAATGCTGAAAACAGCTGAGTTAACGGAGCACTTAAGAAAATGTTAATTCATCAAAGCTGTTACCGAATGAGAAGCTGAAATGACAGAGCAATGAGATAAATTACCGACTTGTGCTCAACACATGTCAGCAAATGTCAGTAAATGTTAATTCATCAAGGTTACCACATTCGCTAACACATTCGGTGATTATCTCCAGCTCTCCCCTGTCGTTACAGGCTTCAAAAGCCTTCTGTGTGAATGTTTTCATGATTAACAGGAGCAGGCAGCCAATAGAAACAGCCCCTGTTCTCCTGCAAGTGCCGCTGATAGGTGCTGATAGGTCACAGGCTTCTTCACACAAGCTTCCAGACCCCCCAGGCAGTGAGCAGAGAGAACGGGACAAAAGATATCCCCAGATGTCCTTCGGTCGTTTAACCCTTTGAGTCCCTGTTTGAATATGCAAAGATGCAAGTGGTGAAATCACCAAGCATGGCATTTGTAATGTCTCCAGGAAGTTTATCTACGTTGTGGCAAATAAGTAAAATGTTAAGAAACACTGATGGACAGATTCAGAGCAGCAGAGGCAGTATAAGTAACAGTAACTATAACACGTTTACATGTAAAGGGATGTCTGGATGCCTTCTATTGTTATCAGCTTGTAACACAGAGACATTCCAAGCTGCTCTGCCCCACTCTGCTGTTATCTAACAGCCTTTGATGAACTGAAGCCGTAGTACTTCGGTAACTTAACGAACCTCTACCACACATGTGAAAATATTGATGAATTAGCACAGTGAAGTGTAAAATACCGAATGCGGTATTTTAAGGACTGGGATTTTGTTATCGAACACCCTTTGATGAATTGAAGCCTATATCTTCTTCATCTTCTTCTTCTATATCTTCTTCTTCTTCCCCTTCTTCTTCCTCTTCTTCTCTATCATTATATTATGTGTCTTGGTTTTCCTTTCTTTTGTAAATTTTTTTTTTTACTTCATTTGTGGAAATATTTTATTTTAATAACACCATAGTTATATTTGTGTTGATGGCATAATAGGTAGGTAGTGGCACATTGCAAGCCACAGCGCCTTTTTCTGTGTACCCTGGCGGTGGTAAAACACAGACATCAGCAGGAGGAGGAAGTAGTTGCAGACTTGCAGCTATTGTAGTGTGGTAATAGCTGTCGGTAGGAGAGTGGGTGGGCAGGAGGCAGCAGAAAATAGTTCTTCTTCTGTTCTCCCTGGCAGTGGTAGCAGCACACAGACAGCAGAAGCTCAATGCAGCTACAGGAGGAGGAGTAGTGTGTGTCAGGCAGTGTGATGTGACTGACATAATAGGCCATGGTTCCTAGCGGTGGTACCAGGGCCGTAAATAAACAGCATGAGGTTCCAGACAGTGGTCGTGAAGCCCACATTGTGTCCAATACACAATTGGGACAGCAGTTTTCAACCCGGACACCTCTAAAATAATTTAATTTTTTTTTTCAAAATAAATAATGCAGGGCAGGCAGCTATTTTTTAGCGTAATAGCCGTTGGCGCATGGGCAGCAGCACCTTGTAATGTGTTCCCTGGCAGTGGAGACACAGACAGCAGGAAGAAATACAACAGCAGGCAGCGTGAGGAGGATGAGTGTGTGTGGCAGACTGGCATTTGGCAGCAGGCAGCAGGAGGGCAGGCAGCGAGACATAATAGGCCCTGGTTCCTAGCGGTGGTTCCAAGGCCATAAATACACAGCATGAGGTTCCAGACAGCGGTCGTGAAGCCCACATTGTGTCCAATACACAATTGGGACAGCACAGTTTTCAACCCGGACACCTCTAAAATAATTAAAACAATTTTTTTTTCAAATTAATGCAGGCAGCTTTTTTGAGTGTAATAGCTGTTGGCGCATGTTCAGCAGCTCCTTGTAATGTGTTCCCTGGCAGTGGAGACACAGACAGCAGGAGGAAATACAACAGCAGGCAGCGTGAGGAGGTTGAGTGTGTGTGGCAGACTGGCATTTGGCAGCAGGCAGCAGGAGGGCAGGCAGCAAGACATAATAGGCCCTGGTTCCTAGCGGTGGTTCCAGGGCCGTAAATACACAGCATGAGGTTCCAGACAGCGGTCGTGAAGCCCACATTGTGTCCAATACACAATTGGGACAGCACAGTTTTCAACCCGGACACCTCTAAATTAATTACAATTTTTTTTTGTTCAAATGGATGCAGGCAGCTATTTTTGAGTGTAATAGCTGTTGGCGCATGGGCAGCAGAACCTTGTAATGTGTTCCCTGGCAGTGGAGACACAGACAGCAGGAGGAAATACAACAGCAGGCAGCGTGAGGAGGTTGAGTGTGTGGCAGACTGGCAGCAGGCAGGAGGGCAGGCAGCGAGACATAATAGGCCCTGGTTCCTAGCGGTGGTTCCAGGGCCATAAATAAACACCATGAGGTTCCAGACAGCGGTCGTGAAGCCCACATTGTGTCCAATACACAATTGGGACAGCACAGTTTTCAACCCGGACACCTCTAAATTAATTACAATTTTTTTTTTCAAATGGATGCAGGCAGCTATTTTTGAGCGTAATAGCTGTTGGCGCATGGGCAGCAGCACCTTGTAATGTGTTCCCTGGCAGTGGAGACACAGAAAGCAGGAGGAAATACAACAGCAGGCAGCGTGAGGAGGTTGAGTGTGTGGCAGACTGGCAGCAGGCAGGAGGGCAGGCAGCGAGACATAGTAGGCCCTGGTTCCTAGCGGTGGTTCCAGGGCTGTAAATAAACACCATGAGGTTCCAGACAGCGGTCGTGAAGCCCACATTGTGTCCAATACACAATTGGGACAGCACAGTTTTCAACCCGGACACCTCTAAAATAATTTAAATTTTTTTTTTCAAAATAAATAATGCAGGGCAGGCAGCTATTTTTGAGCGAAATAGCTGGTGGCGCATGGGCAGCAGCACCTTGTAATGTGTTCCCTGGCAGTGGAGACACAGACAGCAGGAAGAAATACAGCAGCAGCAGCAGCAGGTGTAATGTGTGTGCGCCACTTCATGTCCCCCTCTCGCCGACAACAGGGGCCAGGAATTCACCTTCCACCCAAGCCTGGTTCATTTTGAGAAACATCAGTCTGTCCACAGACTTGTGAGACAGACGAGATCGCTTCTCAGTGACGACTCAACTGGCTGCACTGAAGCAACGCTCTGACAGTACGCTGGAAGGGGGGCAGGAGAGCACTTCCAGGGTGTACTGTGCAAGCTCGCTCCAGATCGGCAGGTGCTTGACCCAATACTCCATGGGATCAACAGGGGCCACGCTGTCAAGCCCGCTGAAGGACCCCATGTAGTCAGCCACCATGCGGGTCAAGCGCTGCCTGTGACTGGAGAAGGATGCTGCTGCAGGCACCTCCTCTCTAGTCCTTGGCAGCTCTACACTCATGTAGAGCTCTTGGGTCAGAGACAGCAGGTCTGTGGTGCGCGTGCGCTTGCTGCTGGTGGATGCAGGCACCTGCTGCTGCCTCTGTGCTGGCTGGACAGTGGGGGTGGATGTCTGAGGGAAGGCTTCCTCCAAGCGCTCAACAAGGGACAGCTGCAAATCCCTCATTTGTTGCGCACGGTCTCCTCCTGCAGGCAGGAACTGGCTGAGCTTCCCCTTCAGACGTGGGTCCTGCATCATGCAGATCCAGATGTCCTCCCTCTGCTTCATTTGGATCACCCTTGGGTCCTTGTGCAGGCACCTCAGCATGTGCGCTGCCATTGGGAAGAGTCTAGCCACGTCTGTTGGCACATCATCGGCAGCCCCAGAGCCGACAGTGCTGCCCTCCTCTTCCTCTGCCTCCTCCACCTCATCCTCTCTCCACCCCCACCCCAGTCCAGCTGCGCTCTGCTGCTCCCCCTCATCAGCAGCAAGGTCAGGAACCTCCACCAACTCCAAGCCCTCCTCCTCAGAGGTGGCCTGTGAAGCTGCCTGCAGCTCCTGCTGTTTCAAGGCTGCCGCTCCCTCTTCCAGCAGTGCATACAGGGCCCTGTCCAGCACACACACCAAGGGGACTCACTCGCACACCATTGCATGGTCCCTGCTTACCATGTTGGTGGCCTGCAGGAAGGGTGCCAGGACTGAGCACACCTGCTGCATGTGCCCCCAGTCCTCTGTGGAGATGATGGACGGGAGGTTGGTGGCGGCACGCCCAGTTGCAGTGATGGAGGCAACTGTTGCTCGTGCAAGGTACTGGTTGACAGCCTGCCTCTGTTCAACCAGACGCTCCAACATTGCCAGGGTGGAGTTCCAGCGAGTTGGAACATCGATCATGAGCCGGTGCTGTGGCAGGTGCAGCTCCTTCGGCACCTCTTCCAAGCTCGCTACGGCTGCAGGCGAGAGCCAGAAATGACGCACAACCTTCCTTGCCGCCTCAAGGAGTTGGTCCATCCCCTGGTAGGTCCGCAGGAACTTTTGGACTACCAGGTTCAGTAAGTGCGCCAGGCAGGGGATGTGGGTCAGGTCTCCCCTGCTGATTGCAGCAACCAGGTTTGCCCCATTGTCGGACACCACCTCTCCGACTCTGAGGCCTCTGGGGGTCAGCCAATTCCTCTCCTGCTCTCGGAGTTTGGCCAGGACATGGTTCGCCGTCAGTTTGGTCTTCCCCAGGCTGACCAATTCCAGCAGCGCTTGGCAGTGGCGGGGCTTCACGCTGCTGCTGAGGCGGGGGGTTTGGGCTGGTGTGCCGGAGGATGGAAGCGGATCAGAGGAACCTGCTGCAATTCCGCTGACCCTGCATGGTGGCACCACCCACTGCGTTGTTGGTGCTGCTGCTGCTCTGAGAATGCCCGATGATGCTCCCCCCTCCTCACCCCCTTCCACCAAGCTGACCCAATGCACGGTGAAGGACAGATAACGGCCTGTCCCAAACCGGCTGCTCCACGAGTCCATGGTGACGTGGACCCGTTGACCCACCGCGTGCTCCGGCCCTCTCCCGACATTGGCCATCACAGAGCCGTGAAGTGCAGGGATGGCCGTGCGTGCGAAAAAATGTCGGCTGGGAATTGGCCAATCGGGGGCTGCACACATCAGGAGCACACGCATGTCACTCCCCTCCTGCACAAGGGAATAAGGCAGGAGTTGGGAGCACATGGCCCGTGCCAGCAAGCCATTCAGCTGACGCACGCGACGGCTGCTGGAAGGCAGAACCCTGACCACCCCCTGGAAGGTGTCGCTGCACAGGGCCTGGCGACGCCTTTTGCTGGCACGGGAATCAGTGGAGGGAGCAGAGGAGGCCACTGAGGACTGGCTGCCAGAACAGGCCTCAGTGTTGGCGGCAGGAGTTGCAGAGGGAGGAGGAGCAGTGCGTTGCTGACGCACTCCTGCTGGTGCTGCTGGAGGAGGTGGAGGAGGGCGGGTGGCTGCTGCCGACGGCTTTGCAGTGGTGGCGGGTCTGCCACTGCCACTGCCAGCTTCCTTCAACTTCACGAACTCCTCATGCTCATGAAAGTGTTTCCCTGCAAGATGGTTGACCAGAGAGGTGGTGCCAAACGCAGAGGGCTCCTTCCCTCTACTGAGCTGCTTGCGGCACTGGTTGCAGGTGGCATACTTGCACTCTACAT
Source organism: Hyperolius riggenbachi (assembly GCF_040937935.1). Classification (NCBI taxonomy): domain Eukaryota; kingdom Metazoa; phylum Chordata; class Amphibia; order Anura; family Hyperoliidae; genus Hyperolius; species Hyperolius riggenbachi. The sequence continues at coordinate 36,606 of NW_027152353.1, read as the reverse complement.
ATGGCAGGGTGAAAAAATTCCATATTGGGGAGGTGAAGTTGCCCCTTCGGCTGGAAGGTGCTGCTGCTGCTGGTCTCCCTGTGGTGGTTGGGGGGGGGGGGTTCTTGGTGCGGCTGGTGGCGGCACTGGCAGAACTCGTCTCCAGATCAGCATGCTGTGTGGCCTGCATACCGCGCCCACTTGTGATCCTGCCCATGCCTGCGATGCTGATCCTTCTAGCAAGGCCCGCAGACGCATCCTCCACCTCCTCCTCAGAGCTGATGACATCCCCACTCCCAGGACCTGGCACCCAGTCTCTGTCCTTCACCCTGTCATCATCATCCTCCCCCTCCGCAAACATGTCCTGCTGGGATCCCACAAACTCCCCTTCTGCATGCATGGGCGGATGGACAATCACCACTGTCTGACTGTCCAAAGCATCATCCCCCAAAGTGCCCATGAGCATTCCTTCCTCCTCCAATTCTGCCGCAACAGCACTCCATAACCCCACTGCGTTTGGGGATAACAAGGTGCTGAGTGACAGGGTGCTGGTGTCGCACGCTGGGGCTGGAGAACTGCATTCCTCCTCCTCCTCCCCAGGCAGTGCTGGTCGGCTGCTGCTGCTCTTGCGAACAGGAGTGGTGGCGGGGGTGGAGGACTCGGTTCCAGAGCTAATAGTGGCCTGCTCATCCACCATCAGTTCCACCACAGAGTCTGCGTCCTTCTCCTCAATAGGACGGCTACGACCTGGCGGTGGGAGGAACATCTGCGCCACACGCTGCTGCTGCTGTGACTCCCAGCTGTTGGGCGGCCAAGGCGTCCACGGCCAGTGGCTAATGGCGGAATAGCCACTGGTGCAGACGCAGAACTGCGCATGGTGGTGGTGGCGCGGCTGCCACACCCACGACCTCCTCTCTTGGCGATGCCCTTGCTGCCCTTGCTGCCCCTGCCCAAACCGCGACTGCCAGTGCCAGACATCGTATATTTTTAATATTATACAAATGAAAAAAAAAACGTATGTATGTAAAGGCGGGTGGGACAAGTGGGGTACTTTAATGGGGTGGGGCTGGTGGTGGTGGGTGTGTGAGGTGACGGACAGGTGTACTCTACAGCAGAGATCGGTGTAGCGCTAACGAGAGGGTGCGGACAGTGCAGACGTGCACTGCGCACACAAAGACCCTAGCTGACGCTGACTGACGGTGTCCCTATACACAGACTACAGTACAATTCAGCGAATACACAATACAAGTAATATAAACAATAGGACGGGTGTAGCACTAACGAGAGGGTGCGAACAGCGCAGACGTGCACTGCGCACACAAGGACCCTAGCTGACGCTGACTGACGGTGTCCCTATACACAGACTACAGTACAATTCAGCGAATACACAATACAAGTAACAATAGGACGGGTGTAGCACTAACGAGAGGGTGCGGACAGCGCAGACGTGCACTGCGCACACAAAGACCCTAGCTGACGCTGACTGACGGTGTCCCTATACACAGACTACAGTACAATTCAGCGAATACACAATACAAGTAATATAAACAATAGGACGGGTGTAGCACTAACGAGAGGGTGCGGACAGTGCAGACGTGCACTGTGCACACAAAGACCCTAGCTGACGCTGACTGACGGTGTGTCCCTATACACAGACTACAGTACAAGTCAGCAAATACACAATAGAAGTAACAGAAAAAAATAGGATGGGTGTAGCACTAACAAGAGGGTGCGGACAGCGCAGACATGCACTGCGCACACAAAGACCCTAGCTGACGCTGACTGATGGTGTCCCTATACACAGACTACAGTACAGTATAGTCAACGAATACACAATACAATAATATAAACAATAGGACGGGTGTAGCACTAACGAGAGGGTGTGCACAGCGCAAACGTGCACTGCGCACACAAAGACCCTAGCTAACGCTGACTGACGGTGTCCCTATACACAGACTACAGTACAGTATAGTCAGCGAATACACAATAGAAGTAATATAAACAATAGGACGGGTGTAGCACTAACGAGAGGGTGCGGACAGCGCAGACGTGTACAGCGCACACAAAGACCCTAGATAACACTGTGACGGATGGTCCCTATACACAGACTAGAGTACACTACAGTACTACTAACTAAACAATAGAAGAATCTAGCTAAATAATAGAACAGGTGTGACTAGATTACAGAGAGCAGATACAGGACAGGTATAGCAGTAAAGGTGGGCCTTGCTAACTACAAAATAGTACAAATCTATCTAACACAGAAGTAGTAGTACAGTAGAGTAGGACAGGTGAGAGCACAGGTAACTAGAAACTAGAGCACAGAGCAGGGCAGGCTGCCTTGCCTAGGCACAGGGCCTAGCTGCTGGCTGCAGCTGCAGCAGTGACAGTCTCCCTCCCTAGTCCCTAATCACACAAACTAAACTGCCTAAAATACAATCTGTCTACAATACAAAGCAATACAGTTAAATATAAAGTGTTGGAGTGTAAAAACGCTTGGTTTAGAACAATATAAATGCACTTGCACACAGACAAAAAGCACTGAAGCAGTTCTCTCAGTACAGTTAGTCAGTAAGTCGCAAGCAGGACGAGTGAGGCAAGATGGCGTCCGCTATTTATAGAAGGGGGCTTGGCCAGACTCCCCCTCTGTGATTGGCTGCAGTCAGAGGGCTGGGAGCCCTCTGATTCGCTTGTGAGGACTCGAGGTGACGTCAGACGTGACGCTATCCGAGCTGGTGACGCTATCCGAGCTCGGATAGCTAGGATATCTCCAGATATCTGCTTGCTATCCGAGTGCGCTCGGATAGCACAGCCCGGATAGCTAATACTATTCGAGCTCAGTATTCGAGCTCGAATAGTGAAAAAAGAGCTAGGATATCCGAGTACCTTGGATATCCTAGCTCAGATGAGCACCACTGCGGCCGTCTGCTCCACCATGCTAAGGATGGCTGGAGTCCAGGTCTTTTTTCCTCCGGTATTCATTTTCATGCTGAATCAACCAGACACAACTTCCGGGTTCCCGCCAGTCTGTGACGTCACTACCTGTTGGCGCTAAGCTGGTTCTTCCTACGTTCCACCGCTACCCACACAGCTCAAGTCTTCACACTAGTTCTCTATAAGTGGATAACAATAGTTAACGCTGCATAGAAACTTTTGCTTCAGCTGGTATGCGGTAAACAGGATGCGCACTTAGATTGGCGCTAGTCTACTTTAGGGAACCCACCGCAAATCCCCATAGACAATTTGAGCTGCGCTGAAAACGGACAAATTTCCGCTTTCAGCTTGTTTAAACCCCCACAAGCCATATATCTATAGATAGCGTAGAATCTTCTCTAATGAATGATGCCATGAAAAAAAAGTTGAACTGACCGTGTACGAGGCGCCCAACTGCCACAATCCCGGGTCCGTCGGCCATCTTAGTTCTGTGCTTCATGTATTGTCTCCCTCCTCACTGGAGGGAATGTTAGCTGGGAGCGTGCTAGGAATAAATAGCCTTAAATAGCCTTCTTTATGAACTTACTATTGTTCTCTAGCTATACGTGCTTTTAAACTCATAACACCAAACTCTCTCCATGCTGTGTTTTCTGTTCAACTCTCTTGTTTTTTTTTGCGTTTCCTGAGTATCTGAAATAATTCAATGGCTGTTGATGCTAGGGCTTTGATTTGCCGTGTTTTCTGGTCGGATGGGTCTTTTTCTAAAAGGGTTATTGCTGAGTTCTCCTTAAATTCATGTTTGTCACAACCCTGCTAAAAGCAATTTGAAAACATCTGGTTGCCACAAAATGGCTTGGTAAAACTCATCACATTTTACTTGTAATGTCCATGTTTCCATTATTTTATTTGCATCCGCTGGCATTCAATCTGTGTCATGACACCAGGTGTCATTATAAATAGTGGTGCATGTTGTCTGCAAATGTAGGTGAGTGGCGATAATCTACTTAGATCTGCTTAACTTTCATAGGCAGACCCCTTAACCACTTGAGGACCGTGGGCTTTACCCCCCTTAAAGAGAGTCTAAAGCGAGAATAAATCTCGCTTCAGACCTCATAGTTAGCAGGGGTATGTGTGCCCCTGCTAAACCACCGCTATCGCGCCACTAAACGGGGGTCCCTCACCTCACAAATCCCCTCGGTGCAGCGGGGGAGCGCTTCCTGGTTGGGGCAGGGCTAACCGCCGCAGCCCTGCCCCACGCTCGTCTGTCAGCGCGTATCTCCGCCTCTTCCCTGCCCCTCTCAGTCTTCCTTCACTGAGAGGGGCGGGGGAGAGGCGGCGATGCGCCGCTGATAGACGCGACTGGAGGCAGGGCTGCAGCCGTTAGCCCTGCCTCCATGAGCGACCAAGTCTGCGACCAAGTGTTGCGGGGGGGGGGTGTTGGGGGTGAAGGGACCCCCGTTTAGCGGCGCGATAGCGGCGGTTTAGCAGGGGCACGCATGCCCCTGCTAACTATGAGCTCTGAAGCGAGATTTATTCTCGCTTCAGAGTCTCTTTAAAGAGACTCCGTAACAAAAATTACAACGTTTTTTCTACCATCCTACAAGTTCCTAAACCTATTCTAATGTGCTCTGGCTTACTGCAGCACTTTCTACTTTCACTGTCTCTGTAATAAATCAATGTATCTTTCCCCTGTCAGACTTGTCGCCCTGTGTCTGGAAGGCTGCCAACTCTTCCGTGCTGGTCTGTTTATGCACACCCCTCCAGGCCCCTCTCTGCACACTCCAGTGTGTGTGTTATTTACATAAGCCAGCAGCGTCTCTGCTATCTTATCAGTGATAGAAGAGAGCTGGATAAAAATCCTCCTCTGTTAGGCTGTGAAAGGAGCTGGGCTGACACATACTGAGGAATTAGACAGGAAGAAAGGATCAGCCTCACAGCCTATCACTAGTATTCAGTGCAGGAGAGCTGAAGGGGACAGAAGGTAAAACACACAAGTGATCTCTTGAGATACAAAAGGAATGCTGTATACAGCCTGCTTGTGTATGGATGTATTTTCTATGTGTGGACATACTGTACATCAACCTACTTCCTGTTTTGGTGGCCATTTTGTTTGTTTACAAACAACCTTTTTAAAACTGTTTTTGACTACTTTTAATGCGGCGGGGAGCGGCGAAATTGTGACAGAGGGGAATAGGAGATGTCCCCTAACACACTGGTATGTTTACTCTTGTGCGATTTTAACAATACAGATTCTCTTTAAGGACCAGGCACTTTTTTTCCATTCAGACCACTGCAGCTTTCACGGTTTATTGCTCGCTCATACAACCTACCACCTAAATGAATTTTGACTCCTTTTCTTGTCACTAATAAAGCTCTCTTTTGGTGCTATTTGATTGCTGCTGCGATTTTTACTTTTTATTATATTCATCAAAAAAGACATGAATTTTGTCAAAAAAATGATTTTTTTAACTTTCTGTGCTGACATTTTTCAAATAAAGTAAAATTTCTGTATACATGCAGCACGAAAAATGTGGACAAACACGTTTTTGATTAAAAAAACCCATTCAGCCTATATTTATTGGTTTGGGTAAAAGTTATAGCGTTTACAAACTATGGTGCAAAAAGTGAATTTTCCCATTTTCAAGCATCTCTGACTATTCTGACCACCTGTCATGATTCATGAGGGGCTAGAATTCCAGGATAGTATAAACACCCCCCAAATGACCCCATTTTGGAAAAAAGACATCCCAAAGTATTCACTGAGAGGCATAGTGAGTTCATAGAAGATATTATTTTTGTCACAAGTTAGCGGAAAATGACACTTTGTGACCAAAAAAAAAAAAGTTTCCATTTCTTCTAACTTGCGACATAAAAAAATGAAATCTGCCACGGACTCACCATGCCCCTCTCTGAATACCTTGAAGTGCCTACTTTCCAAAATGGAGTCATTTGTGGGGTGTGTTTACTGTCCTGACATTTTGGGGGGTGCTAAATTGTAAGCACCCCTGTAAAGCCTAAAGGCGCTCATTGGACTTTGAACCCCTTAGCACAGTTAGGCTGCAAAAAAGTGCCACACATTTGGTATTGCCGTACTCAGTAGAAGTAGTATAATGTGTTTTGGGGTGTATTTTTACACATACCCATGCTGGGTGGGAGAAATCTCTCTGTAAATGACAATTTTTTTATTTTTTTACACACAATTGTCCATTTACAGAGATCTTTCTCCAACTCAGCATGGGTATGTGTAAAACTACACCCCAAAACACATTATACTACTTCTCCTGAGTACGGCGATACCACATGTGTGGCACTTTTTTGCACCCGAACTGCGCTAAGGGGCCCAAAGTCCAATGAGTACCTTTAGGATTTCACAGGTCATTTTTGTTTCAAGACTACTCCTCACGGTTTAGGGCCCCTAAAATGCCAGGGCAGTATAGGAACCCCACTAATGACCCCATTTTAGAAAGAAGACACCCAAAGGTATTCCGTTAGGAGTATGGCGAGTTCATAGAAGATTTTATTTTTTGTCGCAAGTTAGCGGAAATTGATTTTAATTGTTTTTTTTCACAAAGTGTCATTTTCCGCTAACTTGTGACAAAAAATAAAATCTTCTATGAACTCACCATACTCCTAACGGAATACCTTTGGGTGTCTTCTTTCTAGAATGGGGTCATTTGTGGGGTTCCTATACTGCCCTGGCATTTTAGGGGCCCTAAACCGTGAGGAGTAGTCTTGAAACCAAATGTCGCAAAATGACCTGTGAAATCCTAAAGGTACTCATTGGACTTTGGGCCCCTTAGCGTACTTAGGGTGTAAAAAAGTGCCACACATGTGGTACCGCCGTACTCAGGAGAAGTAGTATAATGCGTTTTGGGGTGTATTTTTACACATACCCATGCTGGGTGGGAGAAATATCTCTGTAAATGACAATTGTTTGATTTTTTTTACACACAATTGTCCATTTACAGAGAGATTTCTCCCACCCAGCATGGGTATGTGTAAAAATACACCCCAAAACACATTATAATACTTTTCCTGAGTACGGAGATACCACATGTGTGACACTTTTTTTGCAGCCTAGGTGCGCTAAGGGGCCCAACGTCCTATTCACATGTCATTTTGAGGAATTTGTTTTCTAGACTACTCCTCACGGTTTAGGGCCCCTAAAATGCCAGGGCAGTATAGGAACCCCACAAGTGACCCCATTTTAGAAAGAAGACACCCCAAGGTATTCCGTTAGGTGTATGGCGAGTTCATAGAAGATTTTATTTTTTGTCACAAGTTAGTGAAAAATGACACTTTGTGAAAAAAAACAATAAAAATCAATTTCCCCTAACTTTTGACAAAAAATAAAATCTTCTATGAACTTGTCATACACCTAACAGAATACCTTGGGGTGTCTTTTTTTCTAAAATGGGGTCACTTGTGGGGTTCCTATACCGCCCTGGCATTTTAGATGGCAGGTTGTATTGGGCCTGATCTGATGGATAGGAGTGCTGGGGGGGGTGACAGGAGGTGATTGATGGGTGTCTCAGGGGGTGGTTAGAGGGAAAAGTAGATGCAATCAATGCACTGGGGAGGTGATCGGAAGGGGGTCTGAGGGGGATCTGAGGGTTTGGCCGAGTGATCAGGAGCCCACACGGGGCAAATTAGGGCCTGATCTGATGGGTAGGTGTGCTAAGGGGTGACAGGAGGTGATTGATGGGTGTCTCAAGGTGTGATTAGAGGGGGGAATAGATGCAAGCAATGCACTGGCGAGGTGATCAGGGCTGGGGTCTGAGGGCGCTCTGAGGGTGTGGGTGGGGGTGATTGAGTGCCCTAGGGGCAGATAGGGGTCTAATCTGATAGGTAGCAGTGACAGGGGGTGATTGATGGGTAATTAGTGGGTGTTTAGGGTAGAGAACAGATGTAAACACTGCACTTGGGAGGTGATCGGACGTCGGATCTGCGGGCGATCTATTGGTGTGGGTGGATGATCAGATTGCCCACAAGGAGCAGGTGGTTAGGGCCTGATTGATGGGTGGCAGTGACAGGGGGTGATTGATGGGTGATTGACAGGTGATTGATAGATGATTGACAGGTGATCAGGGGGATAGATACATACAGTACACAGGGGGGGGGGTCTGGGGAGAATCTGAGGGGTGGGGGTGATCAGAAGGGAGCAGGGGGCAGTTTAGGGCATAAAAAAAAATAGCGTTGACAGATAGTGACAGGGAGTGATTGATGGGTGATTAGGGGGGTGATTGGGTGCAAACAGTGGTCTGGGGGGTGGGTGGGCAGGGGGGGGGGGTGTCTGAGGGGTGCTGTGGGCGATCAGGGGGCAGGGAAATTAGTGTGCTTGGGTGCAGACTAGGGTGGCTGCAGCCTGCCCTGGTGGTCCCTTGGACACTGGGACCACCAGGGCAGGAGGCAGCCTGTATAATACACTTTGTATACATTACAAAGTGTATTATACACTTTGTATGCGGCGATCCGGGTGCTAGTAACCCGCCGGCGCTTCCGAACGGCCGGCGGGTTACAGTGCGAGGGGGGCGGAGCCAGGCGCCGGCGCAGGATCGCGTCACCGCCCATGCCCCTACAATGACCGCCGCCTCTGGGCATGAGCTGGTCCTTGCGGGATCCACTTTCCGGCTGCCCCTGTGCAGTGGGCGGTCGTTAAGTGGTTAAGCTTGTTATGAATATCTGGGTGATAATAGACACAAACCTGCATGTTCATGGTGGCAACAGTAACCTATGGAGAGCTCTTCAAAATGAATCAAACAAAGCTGTTTTTTCTGGCACACCCCCAGCTAACAATCCCTCCAATGAGGAGGGAGAGAATACGTGCAGCACAGAACTAAGATGGCCGACGGACCCAGGATTGCGGGATTCGGTGCCTCGTACACACTACACAGTCAGTTTCAACTTTTTTGTCACTTTAAGTGGCATCATTCATTAGAGGAGATCCGTAGATGGCTTGTGGGGGTTTAAATGAGCTGAAAGCAGAAAATTGTTCCACTTCCAGCACAGCTCAAAATTAGCAAAATTATGTGTTTTAAAAGGTCTCTTTGTCCAGCCTAAGCATTTCCCTACAGCTTGTCATAGACTGCATGAGATAGTGTGGCGCCATTCCTGATCAATATTCATTGATTTTTATTCTGAGAATATGAGAAGATGCACCAGTAGTTACTTTCTGATGAGATTTTCTTTTTTTTTTTTAAGCAAAAACCTGATTGCAATTTGCAAGTGTAGCCAATATCAATATGTGCTGACAAATCAGTGCCCTTGGGCATTTGCATGTCCACAAATATTTACCTGTAAGGAAAAAAGGTGCCCAAGGGTTACTTACCTCGGGAGGGAGAGGCCTCTGGATACTAATGAGGCTTCCTTCCTCAGCCAGCCAGATCCAGTGACAAAACCACGGAACATTGGAGTACCATTATATGTACATGTACCTGCCTACATAGGTGCTGTAGCTGCTTTCTGCTCAAGCTCCAGCGAAAATAGCCAAGCTTGATCAGGTCTGTTTTACTAAGCAGGTGCAGACGGCTTGCACCTTCGCAGTAGATCAGACCTGATTGGGCTCAGCTATTTCCACCGGAGCCCATCAGAAATCCACTACTCCGCCTGCATGCACCACTGACAAGTCCTTGTCTGCAGATCTTCAGGGGGTCCCAGCAGGCCCGGTCTGCCTATGATTCTGAGTTCAGGTCCGCTTTAAGTGCGAATAAAAATGATACTTTCAGTTCAGATAAACATTTATGCACTGTTTCTATTGCCTCACAGACATTCAATTCCCCAGATGCTTGGCACAGGTTCTGCTGTTTCTATACTATTTGAGGAAATCTACTTCTGGTAGTTTGCAAATACCTCATTTAGGCTCGTTTCACACTTGCAAAAAAAAACAGTCAGTTCGCGGAACGGACCATATGCTGCACAAATGGAACGGATTGTGAACGGATCAAATATTAACCTATGGAACCGTTCACATGCCTCCATTTCTACGGATTCATTCTTTTTTTTTTTCCACTGAATGGATCACAACTTTCTTGCAGCACCTATTTTTCCAGACACCGCAGCCCAGTGGACCGGAATCGGAAGATCAAACACTGCATTGGGAGCAATGACATAATGGAAACTTTTCTTCACTAGGCCATTTCAAATAGAAAAATGCACTGAGGGGGTGGAGGGGGGTTGGGATGGAAGCAGCGGAACAGAAACGGAGTGGCAACGGATGTGAATAACTGATGATTAGATCTTTTTTCACAGATCCGTTTGCCACAAAATTGCCAGTGTGAAATGGGCCTTTCTGTGCCTACTGTGAAGCTGATAATCCTATTCCTGTGCTTGGTTGCCTGCCAGTGACTGTTGCATTTCAATCACCTAGGGTGCAAGAGGAATTCTACATCAAGGTGTGGATCTATTGGGTGTGTGGATTATGTAACCTGAATTGTAGGGTTTGAAAGTCTGCACAAGGATGGCCCCATAAATGTTTTGATGTCTGTACTGTTGCTGCTTCATTGAGAGCTTGTTGTCTCATGGTCCAAGATCTTGTAATAACAGTATCAATCAGTGACATTCTGAATGTTTTGCCAAAGTTATGCTGGGTTTACACCATACAATTTTCTGTTACATTCTTCTGTTAAATTTTTCTGTTAGATTTTCTGTTAGAATGCATAATTAGATTATTTTCTGTAGGGAATGGTCATTATCTCTGGTGCATTGTCTTCTGTTTATCTCCTGCTGAGTAGAACACTGCCTAATTGCTCTGCAGATAGATCATAAGATAGATACATTTCCAACATGTTGAACTTTATCTATCTGGCAGGTAAATCTAACAGAAAATTGTATGGTCACGGTGTAAACCCAGTATTACAGTGAATACTATATCTTCTGTTCAGCATGTCATTGTTGTTCCTCCATATAGCATGTGCTCTCATGTAGTAAAATAATACGTCTGTGTGTGTATGTGTATGTATGTACTGGTACATAGCAAGGAAATGAGCAGTGCTACTTAAAAACAGACTAGTGCCTACCTGCAAAAGAGTGCAAGCACCATTTGTGGGGTCGAATACACACCGAGCATACAGCCATGCTTTTGGTGTATATGCAGAGCTTCTGTTTGGGTTCAAGGTGCGTTTGTAGTTCCTGGGGGGGCTCAGCGCATCTCTGATGGAGGCCATTCGGAGGCGGCCTGGTGTTGCGCTGATCCACCTTTTGCGCAATTATGTATGTACTGGGAGCAGAGCTGCGACAAGTCCTTGTCGGCTGCAAGGGGCTGGAGGAAACCCCAGGTAAGTAGATCTTGGGGTAGCATAGAATGCCTGACATTTCCTTTAAGTCTAAGTGTTTTTCTCTGCATGGGGAAAACACATTGGTCCTCAGTTTTCCTGTGCAGAAAGCGTGGGGGTGGGGGTGGCCTTCCAAAGTTTTTCAGGGGGGCCCAGTGATGTCTAGTTACGCCCCTTGTCCATGCTCCAGTATTCTACAAGAAACAGTCTTTATTAAAGCTGGAGATTTTTTTAATTTTGAATTTTGTTTGATCAAACAAATTGGGATATTTGGTACAACAAAAAGTCTCATCATGTGAGTGCCTAATTTTTTAACTACAAATTAATAGGGCTGCTCTGCCTTTGAACAAAGCTGTCACCTTGACAGAGATTTAGGCTATATCAAAATCTGCTACAATCACCAAAATCCCCGTTAACTTAATGTAACTTACAATATAACATATATAACAAGATTACTACCGCACAAATCAGACCTTACTGCAGTCCACAGTCTAAGTGGGACTTTCCACAATAAATTGGTTTTCTCAACCCTATCAAATCTTACTACAATCAATAGGCTGATTCAATGTGAGCCTCTCAAGCTCTTGTCAGACCTTACTGCAGTCAAACACTTTTCATTTAACCTCACAGCCTCAATAGTCCAAAAATGTTCTTCACTTAAAGTCTATAAGGTTGCTTTTCTGCTTGGGATCACTGCTTCACTTTACCAGATGCTGAAATAATATCGATTGCTGAGCTGCGCTCACCATTAATTCCTCCAAAACACAAATGCACCACACATACACACATAGCGTAATTCCATTACAGTCTTGCAAACACCCGAGTGATAGTGAGTACTGTGACACTCGTGAATCCACTCCCCAAAGTAGATTGCGCTCACCAAATTGCAGCCACCTCAAACATCAGGTGGGTCTAGCGTTTTAACTTAACACATCCAACTGGCACTTTTTCTCTTCAATTTTCTTTAATGTATGGATTAAAAAGGTTTCCTTCACATAAAAACATAAAAAACACATAGAGCCATCATAGCGTGATACTGCTGCACATCAAGAATCGCCCACGCATCAAGTGCGCACTTATGTATCAAGACTTGAATCAATGCATATCATATGCCTCAGCAGTGGGGTCTGTCCTGGCTTCTGGATGGGTACGGCGTCCCGTGTCCCCCTCTGTAGCTCCGTCCGCCTAGGTTCCCATTCCCCGTTCTGTCAGGCTAGTTCACAAATGCCGGCTTCCCTCCGCATGCAGTGACGTCAGACGCGCTGGCTGTAGCTCCGCCCTACGCGTTTCGTCCAATCAGACTCATCAGGGGCGGACGTCACTAGCGCGTCACGTCCCTTTTATGCTGCTCTGCGGACCGCCTACTGTGTTGATCCCCTAATACGTCGTGATCAATTACTATATAGGCTACAAAAACATGGCTGCCGGCATAGAGTTAGACTGCCTTGCCATATCAATGTGCCTCACACGATCCACCATTGACAGACACCTCTGCTATCAGGGGTTACATACATTATTATTATACAACAATAAATTCATATAATTCATAAAATGTTACAAATTCATATAATAGTTAAAATCTCATTAATCTAAATCTTCCACATAATTCATTAAAACTTTCCTTGCTCCCTGCCAGTTCCCTTCTAGGGAAAGTTTTAATGAATTATGTGGAAGATTTAGATTAATGAGATTTTAACTATTATATGAATTTGTAACATTTTATGAATTATATGAATTTATTGTTGTATAATAATAATGTATGTAACCCCTGATAGCAGAGGTGTCTGTCAATGGTGGATCGTGTGAGGCACATTGATATGGCAAGGCAGTCTAACTCTATGCCGGCAGCCATGTTTTTGTAGCCTATATAGTAATTGATCACGACGTATTAGGGGATCAACACAGTAGGCGGTCCGCAGAGCAGCATAAAAGGGACGTGACGCGCTAGTGACGTCCGCCCCTGATGAGTCTGATTGGACGAAACGCGTAGGGCGGAGCTACAGCCAGCGCGTCTGACGTCACTGCATGCGGAGGGAAGCCGGCATTTGTGAACTAGCCTGACAGAACGGGGAATGGGAACCTAGGCGGACGGAGCTACAGAGGGGGACACGGGACGCCGTACCCATCCAGAAGCCAGGACAGACCCCACTGCTGAGGCATATGATACGCATTGATTCAAGTCTTGATACATAAGTGCGCACTTGATGCGTGGGCGATTCTTGATGTGCAGCAGTATCACGCTATGATGGCTCTATGTGTTTTTTATGTTTTTATGTGAAGGAAACCTTTTTAATCCATACATTAAAGAAAATTGAAGAGAAAAAGTGCCAGTTGGATGTGTTAAGTTAAAACGCTAGACCCACCTGATGTTTGAGGTGGCTGCAATTTGGTGAGCGCAATCTACTTTGGGGAGTGGATTCACGAGTGTCACAGTACTCACTATCACTCGGGTGTTTGCAAGACTGTAATGGAATTACGCTATGTGTGTATGTGTGGTGCATTTGTGTTTTGGAGGAATTAATGGTGAGCGCAGCTCAGCAATCGATATTATTATAATTTTTTAACTGGTTATTGTCAAATGATCAGTGGCATTTATGGCATTGGATGACAGAAAAGCATTAGCGTTAGAAGCTTAGTTATTGTGTTAACGTTTTAGAGATTTTAAAGAAAAAAATAAATCTGATCTTTCACTTGATTTTTTTGAAATATTTGGGGAAACAATATTCCAAAAACATAGTTGATTAATTAGGCAAGTCTTGGCACCAATTGTCTTTACTAAATAATTTTTAGTGCATTCATTTAATTAATTTCTAAAATATTTAGTGAATATTTGCCCATTTTAAAATCTTCCCTTATCCTAATTTACATTCTTGAGTTTATCAGAGATGATGGTATCTCTACTGCTGGCAAAATGTATAACTGTGGATTTTTCCCCTATTTGTGTAGTGAACAGTAATGTCAGTTGATCTCCCAGAGTGCTCTGGGGCAGAGAAGGCTTGTTGACATCATAACTAGGGACGAACAAGAATGCCGATGGCAGTTTCGCGAGAATTTTTGCAAACCTCAGGTGATGCCGCAAATTTTCACAGAAACACAGCATTGGGGAACCAGTGACCCCCTCTGTCAGCAATTTTGTGATGTCACCAGGAGCCGGGTAGCCATTTTATTATCCCATGTATGGGGTGTGTTGTGGCATCCATCAGGGAGGAGTTTCTGCCATAGTGTAGGATATACTATATGGTTGTAGCTCTAACAGTGTAATTGTACAATTACATATAGTTACAAAGTTATTTGAGTTAGAAAAAGACATACGTCCATCGAGTTCAACCAGAAAATAAAGTACAACACCAGCCTGTTCCCTCACATACAGGGATGCTCATCCAGATTCCGGATATCCGGGTAACCCGGATATCCGAAAATTTTTACGCTATCTGTCCGGATCCCGGATACCTGTGCCCAAATCCGGATAGCTATCCGTGGATTTCTGGTCGCACAGACGAATATCCGCGGATATTCGGCGGATATCCGGATCCGGGTACTTGTTACCATGGAGATGACGTCCATGACGTCATTGAGCCAATCAGAGGGCTCCCAGCCTATGCCCAAGCAACCAATCACAGAGGGGAACCTTGGCCAGTCCCTCCTGTATATAAGGAGGGGGCCATGATGAGAATTTCGTCCTTGCTTTGAGACTGCCACTGAGAGAATATCTCCAGTGTGTTTGGCTGAAGCAAGTGCATTATCTGAGTGATAACACAGCGTTTTTACACACAAACATCTGTACTATACTACTGTTGTATTGTTGTTTAGCTAGTAGTGTGTTGTTTTGTGATTGTAGTTAGTGTGTGTCAATCTCTGCTGTCTGTGAGCTGTGACAGTCTCTGCTGCAGCCTGCAGCAGCTCTGCTAGTTAGGTGTCTGTGTCTGTGTGTGCTGTTTGTGCACATAGGTCAGGCCTGTGCTATTGCCTTAGCTACACAGTATAGTTTAGGGCATAGGGAGGATTACTGTATAAATTGTGTAGTAGTTATTTAGTACTGCAGTGCTAGTTGTTAGAGTAGTACTGCCTGTGTGACTACTGCATTTCTGATGTGCTGCTCACTCTGAGTGTCAGTGTGACAGACCGTCTGTTAGTGTGCACACTGTGTTCTACTGTGCTCTCTGTCACTCCGTGCTAATTAATTCAAGTTGATTTGAATAAAGTGCAAGTACCCCACATCCATCTGGTGACATCATCAAAACTTGCACTATGTCTGCTGGCACTGGCAGCTGGGGGAAGGCCGTCAAGACAAAGAAGAGAGGGAACATTGCTGGCACCTTCACCACCAGCAGTTCTGCCACACTGCCCATTCAGCCGGTAGCCACTGGCCGTGGACGCACTTGGCACCAAGCTGATAGGGGAGTCACACTGCAGAGGCACAGCAGCGTGTAGCGGCCATTTTTCAACAGGGTCGTGCCGCAAATTAGAGGAGAAACATGCCGAGCCTGTGATGCACCTGATGGTGGATGAGCAGGCCACCACCACCAGCTCTACAAGAGAGAGCTCCACCCCCTTGGAGAAGGACATTCTGGGCGCACTAGGGTTTCCGGAGGAGTCAAAGATGGTGATGGTGATAGTTGGTGGGGATTCCTTGCCTGAGGTGTCAGCAGAAGAAGAGTGTGGGGTGTCATCACCATCCCAGCCATTGTTTGATGATGATGATAATAATGCTGACCGTGACTACCAACCACAAGAGGGGGATGTTGGCTCTGATTCTGAGGAGGAGGATGCATCCGTGGGTCTGTCACGAAGGATTTGCATCGCTGACATTGGCAGGAGCAGCAGTGGGCATGGGATGTGGGACCCACAGCCTGCTGCTTCATCTTCTCCTGTCGCAACCACCAGCCGCACCATTTAACCCCAGGCCCCAACCACCACAGGCCCAACCACCGCAGGGAGAAAAAAAGCAGCAGTAGTAGCCCATTCAGGGACGTAGGGGCAAATTTCTATCCCCAACCTGCCCTCAGTGGACAGCCAATTTGTAACTTGCAATGTGTGCAAGGTGAAGCTGAGCAGAGGTTGCAACCCTCCAACTATGGCACCTCCAGCTTCATAACTCATCTTTCAAAAAAACATCCTCACGAGCATGAGGAGTTCAAGAGGATGAAGGAAGCCGGTGCTGGCAGTGCTCCGGCCAAAAGCACCACCCGAACCCCCTTTGCCACTCCTGCCGACACTGAGGCCTGTTCAGGCAGCCAGTCCTCAGCGGTCTCCTCTGCTCCCTCCTGCTCATCCCGTGCATGCCAGAAGCAACACCAGACCCTGTTGCATGAGTCCTTTGTCATCAAGGCTCAGCCTCCCAGCAGCCGTCGCATCTGGCAGCTCAACAGCCTGCTTGCACGGGCCATGTCCTCCCAGCTCCTCCTTTGTGAAGAAGGGGAGCGACATGCGTGCGCTCCTGCAGAGCGCAGCGCCGTATTGGCCAATACCCAGCCGGCACTATTTCTCACGCACGGCCATGCCAGCATTGCACCGCTTCGTGATGGCCAACGTGGAGCGTGGCCTAGACCATGCGGTAGGGGAGCGGGTCCATGTGATGATGGACTCCTGGAGCAGCAGGTTCGGGACAGGCCGCTATCTGTCCTTTACAGCCCACTGGACCAGTTTGGTGGAAGGGGGTGAGGAGGGGACAGCACCATCGTCAAGCCAGTGGGTGGTGCCACCCTGCAGCAGGGTCAGGGAAAGTTCAGCAGGTTCCTGTGGTCCAGTTCCACCCTCCGCCAAATGCCCCCTCAGCAGCAGTGTGAAGGCCTGCCACTGCCAAGCGCTGCTGGAGATGGTCAGCCTGGGCAAGAATAAACTGACAGCAGACCACGTCCTGGACAAACTCCGAGAGCAGGTGAGGAGTTGGCTGACCCCCAGAGGCCTCAGAGTCGGAGAGGTGGTGTCCAATAATGGGGCCAACCTTGTTGCTGCCATCCACCGGGGAGACTTCACCCACATCCCCTGTCTGTCCCACGTCCTGAACCTAGTGGTTCAGAAATTTTTGAGCACCTACCCCAGGGGATGGAGACACTTTTAAAAGCAGCTCGCAAAATGGTGGGTTATTTCCGCCGCTCGGGCAGTGGAATTCCACCCTGGCCATGTTGGAACATTTGGTTGAGCAGAGGCAGGCTGTCAACCATTACTTGGCCAAAGCCACTGCCGATGCCACCGTGTTCGGGACCAGCGCTACCCACCTCCCGGAGATCATACGCAGTGCTGATTGGAGCAAAATGCAGCTGGTGTGCTTGGTCCTGGAACCCTTCCTGGAGGCCACCAACATGGTCAGCCGGGACCGTGCGTCAGTTTGTGAATGGGTGACCATGGTCTGCATGCTGCACAAGGACCTCGATGCTCTGCTGGAAGTGGGAGAGGCAGCCATGATCCAGCAGGAACAGCAGCAGCAACAACCACAGTCCACCTCTGTGTATCAGGAGGAGTAGCTTGGAGGAGTGGGAGGTCCCTGACCTTGAAGAAGAGAGGACACAGCCGAGTGCAGCTGCAGTGGTGCGGGGGTGGAGAGAGCAGGGGGAGGCTCAGGAATCAGAGGAGGAGGACAGCGCTGGGGATGATGAAGATCATGTGTCGGCAGAAATGGAAGCCCACTTCTCCAAGGCAGCGCACATGTTTCAGTGCCTGCGCAGGGACCCAAGGATCAAAGAGATGCGTGGTCGGGAGTACATGTGGATCACCCTGATGCTGGACCCACGGCTGAAGGGGAAGCTGCATCAGTTCCTGCCTGCAAGAGGAGGAAACCCTGTGCGCCAAATGAGGGAGTTGCAGCGGTCCCTGGTTCGGCGCTTGGAGGAAGCCTTCCCCCAGACTCCCCTCCCCACTGTCACAGTCCAGCCAGCACAGCAGCAGGTGCCTGCGCCCATCAGCAGCAGGCGCCCATCAAACCTGCTGTCTCTCACAAAGGCGCTGTACGCCACGCCGGAACAGCTGCCGAGTGAGGAGGTGCCTGCAGCAGCAGCATTTGGCTCTCAAAGCCAGAACCAGTGCCTGACCCGGATGGTGGCAGACTATATGGGGTCCTACAGCGGCCTTGAGAGCGCCACCCCTGTGGACCCCTTGGATTACTGGGTCAAGCACCTGGATATTTGGAGCGAGCTGGCACAGTACACCCTGGAAGTCCTTGCTTGCCCCCCTTCCAGCATGCTGTCCGAAAGGTGCTTTAGTGCGGCCGGTGGCGTGGTAACTGAGAAGCGCTCTCCTCTGTCCACCCAGTCTGTGGACAGACTGACGTTTCTCAAAATCAACCATTCTTGGGTGATTGGTGAATTCCTGGCCACTGTTGTTGGCAAGAGGGGGAAATGAAATGGCTGGAAAGAAAAAAATCACTATGCCTGCCTTACCACCCTTTACCACCGCAACCTCCAGGCTCCGTCTTCTTGAGTCATCATCATAAGCCTGGTTCAGAATTTTGTTTTACTGAGCCGTGGTACCACCAAGTGCCATGGTGAACTATGTTAACACAATTGCTGTGTAATTTTTTGGGAAGTGTCTGTACTGTCCCAGTTGTGGGGACTAGGCCCCAACTGCGGCAGTACGACTGCTTCCTGGAACCTCTCGTAATGTTTTTAGTGAGCCGTGGTAGCACCAAGTGCTATGGTGAACTATGTTAACACAATTGCTGTGTAATTTTTTGGGAAGTGTTTGTGCTGTCCCAGTCGTGGGGACTAGGCCCCAACCGCGGCAGTAGGACCGCTTCCTGGAACCTCTCCTAATGTTTTTACTGAGCCGTGGTACCACGGTAAACTATGTTAACACAATTGCTGTGTAATTTATTTTGGATGTGTCTGTGCTGTCCAAGTTGTAAGTACGACCGCTTCCTGGTCCTGGAACCTAATCCTCCTGATGTTAATTGACAGCCAATTTTTTATTTTTATTTTTTTTTTGTGGGGGGGGGGGGGGGGGTATTTTAAGTCCCCACATCATCAATTAGTGTTCCCCTTTAAAAAATAATGATGCTACATGCCTCATTTACCCTAAAAACCGCTTTGGAAGCAATTTAAAGGCCACTTCCGAATAGGTCGGATATCCGCGGATAATGCGTTTGGATATCCGCATCAATCCGGATACCAAAAACTTCGGATTCGGATATCGGATCCGGATATCTGGGTATCCGGATCAATTAGGATTTTGAAAAGGGGTATCCGAGCATCCCTGCTCACATATCCCTGTTGATCCAGAGGAAGGTGAAAACCCTTACAAGGCATGCTCCAATTAGCCCCAAAAGGGAAAAAAATCCTTCCCGACTCCAGATGGCAATCAGATAAAATCCCTGGATCAACACCATTGGGCATTACGTAGCAATTATAGCCATGGATGTCTTTAAATGCAAGGAAAGCATCTAAGTCCCCTTTAACTGCAGATATAGAATTTGCCATAACTACTTCCCGTGGCAATGCATTCCACGTCTTAATCACTCTTACTGTAAAGAACCCTTTCCTAAATAAATGGCTAAAATATTTTTCCTCCAGATCATGTCCTCTAGTCCTTTGTGAATGCCTAGGGACAAAAAGCTCATCCACCAAGCTTTTACTGTATATTGCTCTCTGATGTATTTATACATGTTAATTAGATCCCCTCTAATGCATCTTTTCTCTAGACTAAATAAACCCAGTTTATCTAACCTTTCTTGGTAAGTGAGACCTTCCATCCCACGTATCAATTTTTTTTCTTGTCTCTGCACCTGCTCCTGTAATGTGGTGCCCAGAACTGAATTCCGTATTCCAGATGTGGTATTACTAGAGAGTTACATCAAACAAAAAAGAAAAAGAAACCCATCTGCTAACAGGCTGAACCAATCAGTGTAACATGGAAAACCCTTTTTCAGCTAATGTTGCTGGACAAAAAAGTTATGTATAAAGTTGCATAATCAAAAAAGTTATGTGTTGTTTAACTAAAAAAAAAAAAAAAAAAAAAAAAAAAAAATATATATATATATATATATATATATATATATATATATATATATATATATATATATATATATATACACACAGTGGTGTGAAAAAACTATTTGCCCCCTTCCTGATTTCTTATTCTTTTGCATGTTTGTCACACTTAAATGTTTCTGCTCATCAAAAACCGTTAACTATTAGTCAAAGATAACATAATCGAACACAAAATGCAGTTTTAAATGATGGTTTTTATTATTTAGTAAGAAAAAAAACTCAAAAACCTACGTGGCCCTGTGTGAAAAAGAAATTGCCCCCTGAATTTAATAACTGCTTAGGCCACCCTTAGCAGCAATAACTGCAATCAAGCGTTTGCGATAACTTGCAACAAGTCTTTTACAGCGCTCGGGGGCAATTTTGGCCCACTCATCTTTGCAGAATTGTTGTAATTCAGCTTTATTTGAGGGTTTTCTAGCATGAACCGCCTTTTTAAGGTCATGCCACAACATCTCAATAGGATTCAGGTCAGGACTTTGACTAGGCCACTCCAAAGTCTTCATTTTGTTTTTCTTCAGCCATTCAGAGGTGGATTTGCTGGTGTGTTTTGGGTCATTGTCCTGCTGCAGCACCCAAGATCGCTTCAGCTTGAGTTGACAAACAGATGGCTGGACATTCTCCTTCAGGATTTTTTGGTAGACAGTAGAATTCATGGTTCCATCTATCACAGCAAGCCTTCCAGGTCCTGAAGCAACAAAACAACCCCAGACCATCACACTACCACCACCATATTTTACTGTTGGTATGATGTTCATTTGCTGAAATGCTGTGTTACTTCTACGGCAGATGTAACGCTACACGCACCTTCCAAAAAGTTAAACTTTTGTCTCGTCGGTCCACAAGGTATTTTCCCAAAAGTCTTGGCAATCATTGAGATGTTTTTTTTGAGACGAGCCTTAATGTTCTTTTTGCTTAAAAGTGGTTTGCGCCTTGGATATCTGCCATGCAGGCCGTTTTTGCCCAGTCTCTTTGTTATGGTGGAGTCGTGAACACTGACCTTAATTGAGGCAAGTGAGGCCTGCAGTTCTTTAGATGTTGTCCTGGGGTCTTTTGTGGCCTCTCAGATGAGTTTTCTCTGCGCTCTTGGGGTAATTTTGGTCGGCCGGCCACTCCTGGGAAGGTTCATCACTGTTCCATGTTTTTGCCATTTGTGGATAATGGCTCTCACTGTGGTTCACTGGAGTCCCAAAGCTTTAGAAATGGCTTTATAACCTTTACCAGACTGAGAGATCTCAATTACAGTATGTAATGATTTGCTCAGCTGCCTGTGCAGGCAGGCAGCTTTTTGACCATTGTTTAGGTTTGCATGCTGCAGGACTCTGGAAAGGAGAGCTTCTGTCAGTTTTGCAGCTTGTGCTTGCAGAGGAATTTGCATACATTGTCATGCAAATTGCCTGGCCACATTCATTGGAGGCGTGTACTATAATTACTATGTGTTTCCCACAATGCTTGGATGGTCATAAGGATTCCTTCCTGTGAAACACTCCTGGAGGAGTGTCAGCCTTACTCTTTGTTTGAAGATCAGCTTAGAGTAATTTCTGAAACTGCGCTAGGCAGGTTTCCCTAGTGCAGTTAGGATTGCTTATCTGTTTTGTTTGTTCTGTTGTGATTGTCCTGTCCCAGCGGTGGTCGACAGGAAATCGTTCTGATCTCTGTTCTTGAAGTATAGCTGGTGCAGCGGTTGC
Source organism: Hyperolius riggenbachi (assembly GCF_040937935.1). Lineage (NCBI taxonomy): Eukaryota > Metazoa > Chordata > Amphibia > Anura > Hyperoliidae > Hyperolius > Hyperolius riggenbachi. The sequence continues at coordinate 14,757 of NW_027152353.1, read as the reverse complement.
TACCAGCTATCTCTTCTGATCTGTCTCTCTTGGATCGCACTAGCATCTTGCGCTAGCGCTGTGGATCCTTCTGTTCTGCCTTCCTGGATTGCACTCGTCTTGCGCTAGTGCTGTGGATCCTTCTGGTCTGCCTTCCTGGATCGCACTCGCCTTGCGCTAGTGCTGTGGATCCTTCTGGTCTGCTACTCTGTTCTGTCTGCCTGGATCGCACTCGCTTCGCGCTAGTGCTGTGGATCCTTCTGTTCTGTCTACCTGGATCGCACTGGCATCCTGCGCTAGTGCTGTGGATCCTTCTGTTCTGTCTTCTTGGATCGCGCTAGCCACTTTCGCTAGTGCTGTGGATCCTATCTCTCGCTCGTCCCTGTTTTCGTGTGTCTGTCTTGTCTGCTACGAACGCTTGCTGGAGGCTCAGTGAGGTAACCGTTAAGCAAGCGCTCGCGTCCTCTGTTTCATGTTTGTCTGTCGATGGTTAGTTAGGCGTGCTTGTCTCTATTGTGCTTATCACGTGGAGACCGCGCATGAACGAGTGCACTGTTGCGAATGAGTGCGGTGTTCGCGTTCAGTTAGCGTTTGTTATTTTCCGTATCTCCTCATTGTATGATTTGCTGTGCCTTTGCTACTCTCGTGCTCCGCCTTGCTGTAGCCTTGTGTCATGTCTGGCGATCGCACCTCTCGCGATCGCGTTCCTACTTCTTATCTGCTGTGGTGTGTGCACCGTCGCGGGTTGACGACTAGTTTGGTGCACACACATACAACCTGTCCCTTTGCTCGTTCTCATTCGCAATCGCTTCCCTTGCGATTGCGTTCTGTGCTTCGTACAATTCCTGTCTGGCATTTGTGGAGGTACAGATGATTGGTTCCTCTGCACTCCACAACGCCATCTGCCGGCAGGAATTTCCCTCTACGGGTGCGTAGCACCTTTTGCTGGGTTCCTGCAATTATACGCTTGTGGAGGATTTCCGCCGTGTCAGTGCACGCGTTGTGCGCTGATCACGGAGGAAGTTCCACAACCGTTACAGTATGACCAGCCCAACCAAAATTCCCAGTGTAGAGGGAATTTCCGATTTGTACGATTTTGTTGAGTATGCATCTGCTGATCAGTTTCCAGGTTTTTTGCCCCAATCCAAAGCTTATGTGGATCCTACTATAGGTAGGATCTCACACTATATTAAAGCAGTTAAAAAATCTGTTCTTGTTCCTGAACTCCACCCATATGGAGATTATCTGGATACTGGCCTGTTTGAACCCCCATTTGCTTCCTGGGATGTTGGGGCCTTGCTGGAGGAATTCGATTTTGATTGGAAAGCCTTTTGCGATTATTACATCGCAAAAAGCGAGGATGTCTTGAATGATTGTCTTGATTCTATGTACCTTTTGTTTGAGTCCGATGAATGTGACGAGGGTGATGTGGATCTGGTGATTTATGTGTGGCAGACGATTTTGGATGAGTTGCACACACACCAACCAATTGATTCCAATAAAGAGACATCGTTGTCGGATGATTGTTCCAGCCTTTCTGGGGTAAAGCATGAGAGTCTTGACTTTGTGCAATCTGAAATGAATGAGTGTGCCGCTGTGGTTGATTCCTGTGCGAATCCTGAAGGATTCTCTCCTGACAGTGTGCAGTTTGAATCTGTGCGATCTGATGCCTGTTTCTCGGATGTTCCTGCAGATTGTGATCGGCATGAGTCTGCCGGTTTCCTCAAGGATGTCTAAATTTGTCATTTAGAAACAGATCTTTGAGATCTTCCGTCTGTGACCCTGCTACGGGGAAAATTTCTCGACTATGCAGCGTCAAATGTAAAATTATTATGCCTAATAAAGTTTATCCTGTTGATGTCGCTATTTCTTCTGCAAACGAGTCTCTGTCTCACCCTGTTCACACCTGTAGGGGCCCGTTGCCTGATGACAGTTGCTCCAGTGTTTCGGTCCTAGATGCCTTGCAGTCTGCTCCGCAGATCGCGGAGGTTTGCGCTAAGGAAGCATCACTTTCACAACCTAAAGTGATTTTTGATTCGCAGGTTTTGCGTTCTGACTCCTCAGATTCGACATTGTTAGCCAAATCTAAGAGTGAGACAACGCTTTGGTTTTGCGAATCTGATGCTGAACCTTCTTTGCCTTGTTCAGAGACGCTTTCTCTGAACCTGCCCTGTACCATGCATGAAAACATGTTTTCCTTTCACACTGACGTTTGTGAGCCCCTTTCTTGCTCTGAGGGAAGTGCTGATTCTGCACCCTGTACTCTGGATGAGTCAATGTGGCCTTGCTCAGAATTCCCTGCAGTGTCCCTAGAGGCTCGTCTAGGTATTGCCACTATACTCACCTGTTTTTCTGCAATTTTGGAGTTACAAGCTAGTTTGACTGCCACACAGAATTCTGGGTACAGTGAGAATGAAGTTAGGGAGTCAGTGTGTGTTCCAGTAAATATTCCTGTACATCCCGCTAATTATGATGAAGTTCAGTCTCAGGTTATGGTGGAACCATTCCTGGGACATCTGCCCTGTTCACAAAATAAAGTTCCAGTTTTGCCCTGTAACATGGATAGTTCAGAATCCATCTTAGAAAACCTGGAAAATGATGTTCCTGAGGTCTTGTTTGATGTTCTGGAGGTCTCCGAGTTCCTCCCAAAGGGTGCAGAACTTGTAGAAGATGTCTCCTGCCCCCCAAGTCCTTCTGAGGTGTTGCCCTCCTCCGTGGGCATTGCTGCCTTGCTGGCTACCTTTTCAGCTCTGGTGGAGCTTCAGTCATGGGTAGTCAATGATGAATTTCTGTCAGATACCATTACAGTCCTTGAGATCTCTAAGCCTGAGACCGAGTCTTCTTTTGAAATACCAGTACCTGTGACCTCTACTCGTGATGATTTTCTGCCCGGTCCTGGTTTTGGTCTGGTCGTGCCGGACTCTGAGGTTGGCAGTTCCCCGACATGTCCTGAGGTTTCTCCTGTGCTGGTGTACCCCAGTGTGCTCTGTGACCCAGAAAGCCCAAGTGTGCCTCGGTTACCAGCGTACTCAGATGCTTCCTCGGTGGAGACATGTTCTGATTTAGCCTGCCTGCTTGCATGCCCAGAAGTGGTCCCTGAAAGTCCTGATCTTGATGGGTGTCCTGCTAATTCTGAATCTGGAACTGTCATAGGTTCCATGGGGGTGCTTGGTAGCTCTCCATGTGAGCCTGGTGAGCGTTCTGGCTTCTTGGAATCTCTGCGGAGCTTCAAGGCGTTCTGGGAGATTCTGAGAGAAATTTTGCTTGGTACCCTGAATACGATCAACAGCGGCTTTTGTTTTGAAAGAGACACTTCGAACAGGTTTTGTGGCAGATTTGGTATTTTCGGACGCTCCTTGGAAGGTGGTGGGTATTGTCTGGAGGGTGTCGATGGCTTCTTCTCTGGTATCCACAGTCCTGATGGGTGTTACACTGAGACTTGTAGTGCTGATGGGCATGTTTCGGTGGCTTCTGTTTCCGATGAGGTCGGTTTCGGGTGGACTGACTCTGGAATTGGACCTTGTCGGGCTGTCCCGACCTTCATGAGTCTTCGGTTGGAGTCTTTTGCTAATAGCAGTTTTGAGGGTCATCTGGAATTCGACCCTGGAGGGGGGGGGGGGGTACTGTAATGATTTGCTCAGCTGCCTGTGCAGGCAGGCAGCTTTTTGACCATTGTTTAGGAGAGCTTCTGTCAATTTTGCAGCTTGTGCTTGCAGAGGAATTTGCATACGTTGTCATGCAAATTGCCTGGCCACATTCATTGGAGGCGTGTACTATAAGTACTATGTGTTTCCCACAATGCTTGGCTGGTCATAAGGATTTCTTCCTGTGAAACACTCCTGGAGGAGTGTCAGCCTTACTCTTTGTTTGAAGATCAGCTTAGAGTAATTTCTGAAACTGCGCTAGGCAGGTTTCCCTAGTGCAGTTAGGATTGCTTATCTGTTTTGTTTGTTCTGTTGCGATTGTCCTGTCCCAGCGGTGGTCGACAGGAAATCGTTCTGATCTCGGTTCTTGGAGTATAGCTGGTGCAGCGGTTGCTACCAGCTATCTCTTCTGATCTGTCTCTCTTGGATCGCACTAGCATCTTGCACTAGCGCTGTGGATCCTTCTGTTCTGCCTTCCTGGATTGCACTCGCCTTGCGCTAGTGCTGTGGATCCTTCTGGTCTGCTACTCTGTTCTGTCTTCCTGGATCGCACTCGCCTTGCGCTAGTGCTGTAGATCCTTCTGTTCTGCCTTCCTGGATAGCACTCGCCTTGCGCTAGTGCTGTGGATCCTTCTGGTCTGCTACTCTGTTCTGTCTGCCTGGATCGCACTTGCTTCGTGCTAGTGCTGTGGATCCTTCTGTTCTGTCTACCTGGATCGCACTGGCATCCTGCGCTAGTGCTGTGGATCCTTCTGTTCTGTCTTCCTGGATTGCGCTAGCCACTTTCGCTAGTGCTGTGGATCCTATCTCTCGCTTGTCCCTGTTTTCGTGTGTCTGTCTTGTCTGCTACGAACGCTTGCTGGAGGCTCGGTGAGGTAACCGTTAAGCAAGCGCTCGTGTCCTCTGTTTCATGTTTGTCTGTCGATGGTTAGTTAGGCGTGCTTGTCTCTATTGTGCTTATCACGTGGAGACCGCGCATGAACACGTGCACTGTTGCGAATGAGTGCAGTGTTCGCGTTCAGTTAGCGTTTGTTATTTTCCGTATCTCCTCATTGTATGATTTGCTGTGCCTTTGCTACTCTCGTGCTCCGCCTTGCTGTAGCCTTGTGTCACGTCTGGCGATCGCACCTCTCGCGATCGCGTTCCTACTTCTTATCTGCTGTGGTGTGTGCACCGTCGCGGGTTGATGACTAGTTTGGTGCACACACATACAACCTGTCCCTTTGCTCGTTCTCATTCACAATCGCTTCCCTTGCGATTGCGTTCTGCGCTTCGTACAATTCCTGTCTGGCATTTGTAGAGGTACAGAGGATTGGTTCCTCTGCACTACACAACGCCATCTGCCGGCAGGAATTTCCCTCTACGGGTGCGTAGCACCTTTTGCTGGGTTCCTGCAATTATACGCTTGTGGAGGATTTCCGCTGTGTCAGCGCACGCGTTGTGCGCTGATCACGGAGGAAGTTCCACAACCGTTACACAGTACTTTTGTTCTCATTTGTTCCTGAATTTCTTTGGATCTTGGCATGATGTCTAGCTTTTGAGGTGCTTTTGGTCTACTTCTCTGTGTCAGATAGCTCCTGTTTAAGTGATTTCTTGATTGAAATAGGTGTGGCAGTGATCAGGCCTGGGGGTGACTACAGAAATTGAACTCAGGTGTGATAAACCACAGTTAAGTTATTTTTTAACAAGGGGGGCAATCACTTTTTCACACAGGGCCATGTAGATTTGGAGTTTTTTTTCTCACTAAATAATAAAAACCTTCATTTAAAACTGCATTTTGTGTTCAATTATGTTATCTTTGACTAATAGTTAACGTTTTTTGATGAGCAGAAACATTTAAGTGTGACAAACATGCAAAAGAATAAGAAATCAGGAAGGGGCAAATAGTTTTTCACACCACTGTATTAGTTTTGTACCCTATATCTGTAAGGTATTCCTTCGCTCTATAAGTGTTGTGTTGAATTGCTAGAGAGCTAAACAGGGGCAATATTATGCTAGCATTGAGTTTTTATTTCCCTTTTAATGCATTCCAAAATTTTATTCACTTTAGGTGTAGCGGCTTGGCATTGAATACGCTTATTTAACTTGTCTGTAACAAACGTACCTGGTGTGGTCTCTGCAGGCTGCTCTGATAGTTTGGAGCAGCTGGAGGCAGCTTCCTTCTCCTCTTTGATCAAAGGCATCCCCGGCTTCCCTGTAGACAAGAGTCAGAATGATGGCATCCCCGGCTCCCCTACAGATGTGGGTCAGCATGTTGTTTCTGGCAGGACAAGCGCACCTCAGAGCTGTCTTTATAGGCTGAGCAACAAAGAAAGTTCATAAACGCTCTAAACCCCCAAACATCATATCAGTCGGTGCAGGATCAGGTCAGCCAGGCCATACGAGATAAATGAACAAAAAAGGGATCCGCAAACCAGACCAGATTGAAGTAGAAAAAGGCTAATATATTTATTTGAAAAATCCACAGACAGTGCAATAAAATCACAGGATCAACTCACGCGTATCGGGCTTACCATCTGCCCTTAATCGTAGTTAAAAGTGAACCTGTATAAGGAGGAATTTATATGGAGCCAGGGAGGAAAAGCTCCACCCCCGGGAACACACAAACTACTCCTTAAAGGAACATACACTCTCAGAAAACACTTGTACAAAGCATTACTATAATAACATTGAAAGAGATGTATAAAAAGTAACCACTGAATTAACAATGTAAATATGTAGACAAGAAAGAAGAGAACAAAAAGCAGCACAAATACAATATAATGAACAGACATAACTCTTTATGCAATTGAGAAAAAGTGCATATTCTCTCAATATGTGTAAACCAAGCTTAACCACTTTACCCCCGCGCGTACGTATTTCTCCGCCCCTTTTTCCATCCTTTAAAAACCAGGGACGGAGAAACACGTACTTTCCGCGTTCCCGACGCTGTCCGCGCTCCCGCTCGTAAACACGCCGCCCGCCGCTAGTAAAACCGCCGCCGCCCGCTCGCCCGGAGATCAATGAACGGGAAAATCCATTCCCGTTCGTTGATCTAAGCCCCACAATGACCCGCTGCTCTCCTATGGGCAGCGCGATCATTGTGAGAAGAAACTCACGTGTCCAGCCTCCTTATTCTTCCTCCAAGCTTCCGGAAGGAGGCTTGGAGGTCGCAATAAAGCAAAAAGTTACTGTGGCCATCTTGTGGCCAAATAGTAAACTACACCCTACACATTTTTCACATACAAATAAATGACTTTTACACACAAAATTAACTCATTACCTCCCACACTCCCCATTTTTTTTTTTTTTGTAATTAAAAAAAAATTCAAAAATTTACAATTAAAAAAAATACATAATTAGTTACCTTAGGGACTGAACTTTTTAAATATTTAAGTCAAGAGGGTATAACACTGTTACTTTATAAACTATGGGCTTGTAATTAGGGATGGACGCAAAACTGAAAAAAATGCACCTTTATTTCCAAATGAAATATTGGCGCCAAACATTGTGATAGGGACATAATTTAAACGGTTTTATAACCGGGACAAAAGGGCACATAAATTTCATGGGTTTTAATTACAGTAGCATGCATTATTTAAAAACTATAATGGCCGAAAACTGAAAAATAATTTTTTTTCCCCACATTTTTCCTATTTTCCCATTAAAACACATTTAGAAAAAAATAATTCTTGGCATAATGTCCCACCTAAAGAAAGCCTAATTGGTGGCGGAAAAAACAAGATATAGTTCATTTCATTGCGATAAGTAATGATAAAGTTATAGACGAATGAATGGAAGGAGCGCTGAAAGGTGAAAATTGCTCTGGTGGTCAGGGGGTAAAACCCCTCAGTGGTGAAGTGGTTAAATCCCACTTTTTATTTAAACCCTGTGGTGTGCGAGTACCCAATCGATGAATCCAAAAGGCTTCGCGTTTTAGCAACAGTCTTTGGATATCGCAACCTCTGATTGGACAAACCACCCGTTCAACCCCCTGAAACCTAAAAGCAGATAAATCCCCCCTGTGCACAGTCTCAAAATGTTTGGATACAGCGGATTTACGGAAGTGTGTTCCAATTTGTACCACAATAGTGCTCCGCTATACGCGCTCTCAAGTGGCGAGTAGTGCACCCCACATATTGTAAACAGCATGAGATGCAAGATATAACATAAATAGTACATTTCGTATTGCAATTTACATATTGTTTGATGAGAAAATTCTTGTTGTGTGCATAGGAGAATATTGAGTTGCCTCTCTTGTTACACTGACAATAATTACATGTAGAGAAACCACAGGGGTATGAACCCACTGTGGCTAACCACGTCGGAGTGCGAGAGATGGAAGGAGACCGAAAAAGACTGGGCGAAAGTATGGACCCTAAAGTCCGGGCCCTTCTAGCGGAGAAACGACACCCTCTATCCAGAATTGTCTTAAGTTTTGTATCCGGGTGCAGCACTGGAATGTACTTTTTCACAATATTAGTGATTTTATTAAACTCCAGGCTGTAGCCGGTGACAAAAGTAACCTGGTCCTGCTCGGTCTCACTCCGAACTCTATATTTTAACAACTCCGAACGTGGTCTCCTGGTGCCTTTCCGGCGTCCCACATGTAACTGTTTCTGGGTGTAACCCCTTTGTTTGAGTCTAGTCTCCCCCAAATCGCACTCCTGCTCAAGATCCATCGGAATTGAGCAGTGACGTGCGGCCCTAGTAAATTCTCCTGTAGGGATAGCATTTATTGTATGTCTGGGGTGACACGAACTGGCAAGCAGAATTGAATTTCCTGCTGTGGATTAGTGTTGGGCGAACAGTGTTCGCCACTGTTCGGGTTCTGCAGAACATCACCCTGTTCGGGTGATGTTCGAGTTCGGCCGAACACCTGACGGTGCTCGGCCGAACTAAGAGCGCATGGCCGAACGTTCCCCGAACGTTCGGCTAGCGCTGTGATTGGCCGAACGGGTCACGTGGTTCGGACCCGAACACGCTCTGATTGGCCGAACGGTCACGTGGTTCGGGTAAATAAATACCCGAACCATGTCATATCTCCGCCATTTGTCTGTGGGTTTAGCTTTGGGTAGGCAGGCAGGGTAGTTCGCGCTCCAGCCACGCTAGCCAGGGTCCCCCCCAGTCATTGTGTGTCGCTGCTGGGAACAGTAGTACACCGCTCGCTCAGCCAGACTATATATAGCATTGTTTACTGCCACTGTGTACCTCGCTCAGCCACGCTATATATAGCATTGTGTTTACTGACACTCTGTGTACACGGCTCAGCCAGACTATATACCATTGTTTACTGACACTCTGTGTACACGGCTCAGCCAGACTATATAGCATTGTTTACTGACACTCTGTGTACAAGGCTCAGCCAGACTATATAGCATTGTTTAGTGACACTCTGTGTACACAGCTCAGCCAGACTATATAGCATTGTTTACTGACACTCTGTGTACACGGCTCAGCCAGACTATATAGCATTGTTTACTGACACTCTGTGTACACTGCTCAGCCAGACTATATAGCATTGTGTGTACTTCCACTCTGTGTACACCGCTCAGCCAGACTATATAGCATTGTGTGTACTTCCACTCTGTGTACACCGCTCAGCCAGACTATATAGCATTGTGTGTACTGCCACTGTGCACCTCGCTCAGCCACGCTATATATAGCATTGTTTACTGACACTCTGTGTACACCGCTCAGCCAGACTATATAGCATTGTGTGTACTGCCACTCTGTGTACACCGCTCAGCCAGACTATATAGCATTGTTTACTGACACTCTGTGTACACGGCTCAGCCAGATTATATAGCATTGTGTGTACTTCCACTCTGTGTACACCGCTCAGCCAGACTATATAGCATTGTGTGTACTTCCACTCTGTGTACACCGCTCAGCCAGACTATATAGCATTGTGTGTACTTCCACTCTGTGTACCTCGCTCAGCCACGCTATATATAGCATTGTTTACTGACACTCTGTGTACACGGCTCAGCCACACTATATAGCATTGTGTTTACTGCCACTCTGATTCTGCTGGGAACAGTAGTACACCGCTCGCTCAGCCAGACTATATAGCAATGTGTTTACTGCCACTCTGTGTACACCGCTCAGCCACACTATATAGCATTGCGTACTCTGCCAGTCAGTGTGTATATTGCTGGGATCAGTAATACTCCACTCACCGTCAACCACTATATGAGCTCACCATGAGTTCCCCAGAGACCTCCGCTGTGAGCAGCACTCCCAACAACAGCAACAGCCAACGCCCCACGCAAGCTATAACATCCACCCCAGCAGCCAGTGGTCAGCAGCAGCCCTCCCCGGAGGAGAACGTTGTGTCCATCGGTCCGTCGCCAGAGCGATTAATGAGGGCTGCCATTGAGGAGATGATGGGGCCTGATGTGGAGGAGGAGGTCTGGCTCAGGCCAGCATCCCAAGTTAATGTTGAGGACGATGAGGGGTCTGTGTCTGGGGATGTTGGAGTGGCAGAGGTGGTGGGTGGGTCAGACTCAGGAGAAGAGTTGTATGATGAGGATGATGATCGGGACCATCTGTATGTGCCTCAGAGTCCGACCCCGGAAAACATGTTGTATAGTGTGTTTAGGTACTAAAATCTGCGTTCCCAGTAGTGTTGGGCGAACAGTGTTTGCCACTGTTCTGGTTCTGCAGAACATCACCCCGTTCGGGGTGACTATATAGCAGACTATATAGCATTGTGTTTAATGCCACTCTGTGTACACGGCTCAGCCACACTATATAGCATTGTGTTTACTGCCACTCTGTGTCTGCTGGGAACAGTAGTACACCGCTCACCCGCCACTGTATAGCATTGTGCTCTGTGTTGCTGCTGGCAATAGTGGTACACCGCTCACCCACCACTGTATAGCATTTCTGTACTGCCACTGTACTGCTGCCAGTCAGCGTGTACTTTAAGGATAAGTGAAATGAGGGAGAAATCCGGTGAAAGAGGGAGGGGCAAGGGAAGAGGTGTTTCCCCTGACGGTTCACGTACAGGCCACAGGGGAGCACCCAAGAAAACCCACTCAATACCGCCCATGTTGTCCAGGACAACCACCCTCACAGATCCAAAAGAACAGGACCAGATAATTACTTGGATGACCTCTCAAGTGTCCAGCAGTGGGTTAAGCAGCACCAGCACATCACGCACGAGGTCCGAGTCCTCAGCCAGTTACAAGGAGCCAGTGGGCACAAAGCTGACACAACCGGCAGTGACACCACGCACACAACTGCCAGATAACCAGACGACGTTGGAGTGAGCTGCGCAGAGGTTGTTCTGGGGAGCTCTACTCCACGGCGGCGGCCCCCCACAATGACATATGACGAGTTTGAGGAGATGGAAGAGGAGGGTATGGACAATGTGGACATAGACCCAGATTTTGTTTGTGAACGAGAACATCGCCGTCGTAGCAGCAGCACAGATGAGTCTGTTGAGGAACCCACTGCTGCACGAGTTCGCCTTGTGCCACAAGGTAGGCGGCGCGCAATTTCAGGCACCGCAAGCGTGGAAGTTCAAGTGAGAGGCAAAAGAGGCGCAAACAGAAATCGCCAGCAAGGCAGGTGCTCCAAAGTCTGGGCTTTCTTTGAAGACTGCACTGAGGATGTTACCATGGCGATTTGCAAGGTGTGCAAGACCCGCCTGAGCAGGGGGAAAAGTATTAACAATCTCTCCACCACCAGCATGAGCCGCCACATTCTATCCAAACATCCCACTCTGTGGGCAAACGCGGCAGGACAGGGTAGCACCAGCAACACTGCCTCCCTTGGGTTCACCAGACTCACCACCAGACCCGCCTCAGCAGCAGCAGTAGCCCAGCCATTGCGTGGTTCACAACATTCACAAACATCAGACGACGCTGACACTGTCACTTTCCGGAGTAGTGCTCTTGAGGTCTCCCAGTGTTCATCAAACACAACAACCAACAGCCCTTCGGTGTGCAGCCCTACGGTTCAGTTGTCTGTCTCGGAGATGTTTGAGCGCAAGAGGAAATTACCAGCAAATGACCCCCGGGCCGTGGCCGTAACAGGCAGCCAGCATAGCCAAGCTTCTGGCCTGCGAAATGCTGCCATATCGAGTGGTGGAGACAAACAGCTTCAAGGGCATGATGTCAGTGGCCATCCCACGTTATGTGGTTCCCAGCCGCTACCACTTTGCGCGCTCTGCAGTGCCTGAGTTGCATGAGCACGTGGTCAGCTAAATAACCCGAAGCTTGAAGAATGCCGTTGCCTGCAAGGTTCACCTCACCACTGACACCTGGACGAGTGCGTTCGGCCAGGGTCGATACATCTCCCTTACCGCGCACTGGGTGAACCTTGTGGAGCCTGGCAGCGATTCCTCACCTGCTACGGCGCGGGTGTTGCCCACGCCGCAAACAGCTGCACCGCCGTCCCTCCCACTGGATAACAACAGCAGCACCTACCTCTCTGACTCCTTCTCCTCCAACGCATCTCAAAGCTGTACCTCATCTGGAAACGCTAACCCAGCACCAGCAGCAGTAGGATCGTGGAAGCAGTGCAGCACAGCTGTTGGCATGCGTCAGCAAGCGTTGCTGAAGCTGATCTGCCTTGGGGATAAGCAGCACACAGGGGAGGAAATTTGGAGGGGAATAAAGGAACAGACGGATTTGTGGCTGGCAGGCACCGCTGGACCTGAAACCGGGCATGAAGCTAGACACCTGGCATGAACTGGCAATGAACGCAATAGAGGTGCTGGCTTGCCCGGCAGCCAGCGTTATGTCGGAACGCTGTTTCAGTGCTGCCGGAGGCATCGTCACAGATCGGCGTATCCGCCTCTCCACAGAAAATGCAGACCGTCTGACTCAAATTGAAATGAATCAATCCTGGATTGGAAACGACTACGCAACACTCCAGGACCCCAACCAAGTAACATGACCAATGAACATCTGGGATGGTTTAGCGTTTCCGGTCCCTGTTTATTGAACCTCTCATCTGTATTACATTTATGACTGCATGGCGGCAAAAAGCATTGCTGCTATATCCGCACGCTTTTTGTCCTCATGCAAGGCCTGGGTTGTTGTGTCTCACAAAGCGTGGCCTTCTCCTCCTGCGCCTCCTCCTGTTCCATCACGTCTGCTGCTGCTGGGTTAGCGTTGCCGCCCGGTCCCTGTTTATTGAACCTCTTATCTTTATTACATTTATGACTGCATGCATGGTGGTACAAAGCATGCTATCCGCACGCTTCTTGTCCTCATGCAAGGCCTGGGTTGTTGTGTCTCACAAAGCGTGGCCTTCTCCTCCTGCGCCTCCTCCTGTTCCATCACGTCTGCTGCTGCTGCTGCTGCTGCTGGGTTAGCGTTGCCGCCCGGTCCCTGTTTATTGAACCTCTCATCTTTATTACATTTATGACTGCATGGCGGTAAAAAGCATGCTATCCGCACGCTTCTTGTCCTCATGCAAGGCCTGGGTTGTTGTGTCTCACAAAGCGTGGCCTTCTCCTCCTGCGCCTCCTCCTGTTCCATCACGTGTGCTGCTGCTGGGTTAGCATTGACGCCCGGTCCCTGTTTATTGAACCTCTTATCTTTATTACATTTATGACTGCATGGCGGTACAAAGCATGCTATCCGCACGCTTCTTGTCCTCATGCAAGGCCTGGGTTTTTGTGTCTCACAAAGCGTGGCCTTCTCCTCCTGCGCCTCCTCCTGTTCCATCACGTCTGCTGCTGCTGGGTTAGCGTTGCCGCCCGGTCCCTGTTTATTGAACCTCTTATCTTTCGGTTTTACATTTTATTTTTTATTTTTTTTTTAAAGAGATTTTTTATTAAAATTTTTTCATAATTATACACAGCATACAATTTTCCCTTTCCTCCCGACCCCCCATCCCCTATATAACACGAAACAAGAAAAAAAAAAAAATGCTATACACCTTTAGAAAAGTCCAGTTGTATTTACCTTATTATAACGCATGCACCTGTGGGATGTTAGAAGGTAACACAATTACTATAAGTATGTGTCTGACACACTGGTTGTAATATCAAGATTGGGAATTACTGTGGTATTATCATCTACCCATCTGCCCCATACTTTTTCAAATTTCTCTGGATGACCTCTCGCCTGATACGTAAGACTATATAGAGGCAAATTCTGATTAATAAGTGTCTTCAGATCTGCAATTGTAGGAGGTTGAGACATTTTCCACTTTAATAACACATTTTTCCGTGCATAGAAGAATACCAATCTAAGAAATAATTTATGGTATTTATTGCAAGTGGTATTGTCTATAATTCCCAAAAGGGACACCTTATAAGAAAGAGTAATAGGTCTGTCCATCATTTTTTCCAAAAGCCTTGTGACGGACGTCCAGTAGCATTGAAGTTCCACGCACTCCCAAACACAATGAATGAAATCTGCTTTTGACGACCCACATTTAAAACAATTAGAACCAATACCTTTCCCCATTTTGGCCAGCTTATCCGGAGTATAATAGACCTGATAGAGCCATTTTGTCTGTATTAACTTGTCCGCTGAGCTGATCACTGAAGTCATATAAGAAGATTCAAATTCATCCCATTCTATTGCAGAAATTTCACATTGATTCGTTTGCCATTTTGTTTTAATTTTCTCATATCTATAATATCCTCTCTTATCGGACATCAGTGAGTAGAGGCGAGAAATCAGTTTAGTTTTGTCTTGACTTAACAATATAGTTTCTAGCTCTGAGAAGGCCAACAAGACTCCCGATAGGCCTATTTGGGCTTTAATTGCATCTCTAATTTGAAAGTACCGGAATAGGGAGTAGCGTGGAAGTCCAAATTCATCTTTAAGGATATTGAACGTTTTAAATTTGCCATCACAAAATAATTGGTTTATATATTTTATTCCAAACCTTACCCAGAATTGAGAATCTTCCATCTTAAGAAGTTCTGGGAATTTTGGGTTAACCCATAAAGGAGTATTTGGAGAAATAGAGCCCGGTGGTCCAGGGACTAGCTTGGAGGCAGCTGCAAAGACTTTAATTGAGTTATAAATGAGGGAAGTTCCCTCTTTTCGAGGAGGGATACCCCTATATATAGAACTAGCCAAGGCTTCATATGAAGAAGCGATATCAGCCTCCAGAGTCAATGAGGCATCAAATCTATCCCGATTCATCCAGCCATGAGTATGCGTGAGTTGTGCAGCTA